>NC_056498.1:93353562-93357304 GCF_014905685.2 Nematolebias whitei
GCTGGGAGAATGATGATGTTTTTGTCCTTGCTAAGAGTGGTGAGTGCGTCCCTCTCCTCTCTACTGATGTTGGAAGGTGGTGGTTTGGCATTGCTGAGTTAGGCTGAAACTTTGATTCTGAGCTGTTCTGCTTCACCCTCTTTCATTTTGTTGTTGCGGATGGCTGATTCTGTGGCTGTGATCATCTCCATCAGAGGAATTCTACTTGGTGCAACCGCAAAGTTCAGTCCCCTGGCAAGAATCTCTGTCTCCGGCTGGGTGAGCTGTCTGTCAGATAAACTCTTCACCCACTTTTCTGTTTCCTTGGCATGTAATTGACTACTGGAGTGCTGTCCTACACTGAATGTGCTGTTATTGGAATAATGATGGTGTTGATGAGTTATTAGTAAGTTAAACTTATTTTGTTGTCGAGTCTTGGACTTGACATGCTGTGCTAAGCGTGCCTGATCTGTACAGTCCAACACTTGCTGAAGTGTGGTCTGATCTAGACCACTCAGTGTAGGACCCCACAAAAACCTGTGGACTGTTGACATTGGTCCCTGGTAGGACATCAGGTGGTGGAATATCCAGGGTGCCATTCAACAGCTGTTGTCCAAATACATTCTCCTGGAAGATGCCGCCATCACTCTGACGCCCATATGCTCCCACATCCACCATAGTGAAGCAGTAATGTGCATCACACACAGCCAGGAGGACAAGAGAGTGGGTTCCTTTGTAAGTAAAGAAGTCACTCCCAGATCTCGGAGGGCAACAAATTCTGATGTACTTTCTATCTAGTGCTCCTTATAACAAATTATAATAAATAATTTTAGTATTTTTAAATATTTATAATAATAATAAATAAATGAAACAAAAAAGGTAGAAAAACAGCAAAGACATAAAGACACACAAAATAACCTAAAGGAACCAACCTAAAAGGTGAGGAAAATCCCAGATCCACCAGAAATCACGAGCAATTGCAGTCCACTGATGGCCAGAGGGGAAGGCTACAAAATCCAGCTGAAGAGCCTTCCAAATGGCTTGAGATACCTGAAATAAATTTTGATATATAACAATGGAATGAAGATTAGACATTTAGGTCATATTCACACCAGATAGTCCGGTAGACTCAGTTCGGTTCGGGACCAATATTCATAACCTTTTGTTTACATTTGAGCTGGTGCGTTTGCATTCACACTGCACTGTGCAGTCGAGCCAACCTGTTCGAATCAACCTATTCCCCCGCTCGCCTGTGGTAGCGCTGCAGCAAGAACTACTGAAACAACAAGAAAACCTCAGAAGAAGACACTTCTTCTTCTTCTGTAAACAAAAACAACAATGGAGTGGCATCAAATTACAGTGGTATTAGGTTTTATGTATTGTCTGTGGCACATGTGCCAAACAAACATTTTTCAACAATGGACCCTGCATGAGCGAAAGATGAGGCCGAAGACCATGGCGAGAGTTGTTTTTCACGCGTCAGGTGAGACAGCATCATATGAGGCAGCGTGCACTGAGAAGGAGCGCATCCAGGTTCATAGTACTGATGTCCACTATTTACAGATGTCAAGCAAGGTATGTACTGTTCATGAGTTAATTCAGTGCTATTACTGTTAAATAACACAACACTTGTAATCTAAAAAAATCACATCAGTTATCTAACATCAAACAATACAAGTTACATTCAACAGCAGTGCTGAATGTAGCTACCTCCTGTAGTTTCCCTTTAATTAAAATTATTTAAACAAATTAGAACAACTGATTGAGCTTAATTTTGATATTTAGGATCAGCTGGCTTTTATTTGTATAGTGCCTCGATACATTTGTTGTGAATTGGTGCTATATAAATAAACTCAAATGAATGCAAAGTAAAACTATAAACACAACGCATTGCTAATTTAGTGTAAAATTAAATTATTTACATAAGGTAAACCCTCCCCTAATGTAGATTTAATATACATTGTGTATATATATATATATATATATATATATATATATATATATATATATATAGTGTAGCGTTCTAAAGGGCTAGGTTAGCTTCATAGCTTCATTACAGTCATATTTAAAATAACAGGTTCTCTCTTTTTCGAGCTACTTACAGATATGTGACAGAGGTACTGTGCGTAGATGGTTTAATCAGTGACATGAGACGTTAATTTTCGTTTGACCCATCAAAATAAATGTGGTCATTTATTAACAGAATCAAAATTTAACATCAAAACATTGTACACTTGATTAGACTGGTCTGGTTCTGATTAATAAAACTTGGCACGTTTTACTTAATAACAACAACAGACATTTCTGAAGATATCTAGATTAATTACTGGCAGGATAGAAGAGTTTTAAAGATGGGAAATATGGAGAAGTTTAAAGGAAGATGGGGAGGAAGATGTGTGTCTGTAGACCAGAACAACACGCTCCTTTCAAGCGCAGTTCGCCCGCGGTACACTTGTAGTGAAGCTCGTGACGACTCTTTACCTTGGCAGAAGATGGGTCCGCTATGGTCAAGAGGTCCCTGGCACGCTACCTTTCAGCGTCTCTTCAGGGCGGCTGCGACTCGGCAGAAGTCGTGAGATACTCCGTTCAACAGAACAAACTTCCTCAGAAGTTGTAGGGCATTCGCCTGGTGGAGCCACAGCGAGGCGCCTTGACTCCTGCAGAGATGGATGACTCCATCAGACTGGAAAACTGAGTCCGAAGTTCCACTCAGCAGTGGAAAAACTCCAGAACAGCTAGAACTCTCCCAGAACCTCAGAAGACTCCTAAGACTCAGAAAAACCTAGAAGACTAATAGTTCCAGGAAGTGTCAACTTTTAAAGAGTTCTACTTCCGGTCACTTTTAGTAAGTCCTTATTGGTTGAAGCAACCAACAGGGGTGTGGTTCTAGTGATGTCAAAGGGTTTTTTCAAGTCAAGAAAACAGCAAGAATGTTTTAGGAACAGACAGAGAAATGTTTTGGCGAAGTGAGGAACACTGCAGGTGCCAGTTCTCTTATTTTACTGTCTGAGAGTTTTAAAAACACGACAGCCCGTTCTAACAACTTGTTTTTGACTATCTCCGACTTTTGACCGACATCACTCCTTTTCATTTCAGACAGAAGATCAAAATGCATAATTACTTTGTAAAATAGACATTTAACTTGATTTCTAATTTAAATGAGGATTAAAAAATCATTAATACTGTTTCACAGTTGATTTAAAATGAGTGGTTCACTTCAACATTAAAAAATGGTATGAACTAAACACACTTTTGATTATCAAGATCTTGTAAAATAGTAATGATAATATAAAAAAGAGAGTGTTCTTTCAATTGATTAATTCAGGATACAATTAGAAAGTCTCTGGATGAGCTAATTTGTATTTCTGGATTCAAATCAATGAAATAACAGTTCCTGTCCCATGAAGGTCTTCAGAGGCAGGTTTTGGTCGGAGGCCTAGTTCACTACAATAGTAGAATTTATATATATATTATTTAAAAAGTAAATATATGATATAAGGGCAGTACGGTGGCGCAACTGGTAGAGCTGCTGCCTCTCAGCGAGCAGATCCTTGGTTCAAACCCCGGTCCAGGGGCCTTTCTGGGTGGAGTTCGCATGTTCTCTCTGTGCATGCGTGGGTTTTCTCTGGGTACTCCGGTTTCCTCCCACAGACCAAAAACATGCATGTTAGGCTGATTGGTAACTCTAAATTGTTCCTAGGTGTGAGTGAGAGAGTGAATGGTTGTTTGTCTCGTTTGTCTCTATGTGGCCCTGTGATGGACT
>NC_056498.1:93357404-93361914 GCF_014905685.2 Nematolebias whitei
TGGTACTGTTAATGGTAGTATAGTACAATACTATTAATACCTATTTCTTTGTATTTTTGTCCCTGTAGGAGCATGTGGGCTCAGCCACGTCCATCAACTTGGTGGGAAGTTGTTAACAGGTCCTGGGATGAAACAGATTGGCAAAGACACTTCAGGATGACAAAAACCTAATTTCTGCATATTTGTGACATCCTCTGACCACGTTTGACACGCCAGCACACTAGATATTGTAGTCCACTTCCTGTTGAACTGTGGATTGCAATATGTCTGTGGAGGCACAAATCTGGAGTATCGCTCCATCTCCCATCTGTTCGGTGTGGGCGTCTCTACAGCCTGTAGTGTCACACAACAGGTTATAACTGCTATTAATGTTGTAATGAAACCTCTGTATATAAAAACCCCTTTTGATGCAGAGCTTATGGTGATCGTCCAGGGTTTCAGGACTCGATGGAAGCTACTCCAGGTTGCAATTGATGGTACCCACATAGGTATTATTGCACCAGCTGAGAATCCTGCTGACTATTTTAAAAGGAAAAACTTCTACTCAGTTATTCTGCAAAGCGTGGTAGATAACAAAAGGAAATTTTGGGATATTAATGTGGGCTGGCCAGGAAAAGTTCATGATGCAAGGGTTTTTGCCAACTCTTCCTTGTACAGTAGGGGTGAAAATGGGACACTGTTCCCAGACTGGATAGAAAGGTTGAACAATGTAAATGTACCTCTTCACATTCTTGGCAATGCTGCATACCCACTACTACCTTAGCTGCTGAAACCTTTTCCTGAGGGGAGAGGTTTAACACAACTACAGACAAACTTCAACTATAGACTCAGTCAGGCTAGAATGACAGTTGAAAGGGCCTTTGGATGTTTGAAGGGCCGCTGGAGGTGCCTTCTCAAGAGATGTGATGTGCACATTTCCTTTGTAAGCCACATAATATCAGCCTGTTGTTTTCTGCATAATTTCTGTGAAACAGCAAATGAGGAGTGGACGGATGAAAAGCCTGCAGATTATGTGGATGACTCTGTCAATCCAAAAATTGGCCTTCAAGCTAACTATGGGGGGGGGAATTAGGGATGCTCTGTGTGCATACTTGGCATAGTAATGCTGTAGTAAATGAATATTATTTTTTAACATGATTTTGTGATATTAAATAGTTATAGTTTTTTTAATCTATGCATCTGACAGGTGTTTATATGCTGCAGTTTTGCAAGAAAAAGACAACTTGTTCATACTTTTTTTTAATGTAACAAATAATACTTGAACATTATAACAAATAAAGGTTCATTAATGAACATTGAACAGTTTTGTGCACATTCTTCTGAACAATTTAACATAATATGTACTACTGACTAACATTAATATGGGTTGTTCAAACTGTTCATGCAGATAATACAAGAAAAAAAATCAAAATATTTCACTGTGATATTTTCACGTTTACTAACTACAGATCAAAGATATCTTTGTTGACATCACCGATAACATAAGATGTTGAATGCTGAGATGTGTCTGCCATGTATTGCTCCTGTGGGGTTTGGGCTGGTGCAGGTGCAGTGTGGTGGGTTGGTATATTATGCTGGTGGTGAGTATGTGCAGAGTGCTGGTGAGAGGATGCAGTGTGGTGGGCAGTTGGTACATTGTGCTGGTGGTGAGTATGTGCGGGGGGCTGGTGAGAGGATGCAGTGGGCCACAATGGGGGCCTGACTGGAGTAGGAGGCACGTGGTGTCACGGTTTGGGGGCGTTGCAGCATGAAGAAAAGTAGATATCATCTGAAGGAACATCTGGCTGTTGGCCCTTTGCTGCTCTTGTATCTGGCTGTTGCTCAGCTGCTTTTGCATTAACTGGAAATGTCTTTTTTCAGCTTGCTGTTGCATTTTTAAGAAGTTCTCAAAAGATGCAGACTCCTGCTTCATTATTTTGCATTCATCCTCATCCCTTTTTCTCTGGTCATCCAGGTAGCTCTCAAACAATTTCTCAAACCTGTCAGCCTTTGTCTTTTTCTTTCTTTTCTGAGCCCCATGTATAGCTAGCCTTGGTTGGCCCCTTTCTTCATCCAGCTGGGAGCTTGTGGTGGCAGTCTCTTCAATTTCACAGTCGGTGGCACTTTTATCTGCATGATTAAAATGTTACATACACGTTATCACAGTTATACACTGGAATTATACATATTTGCTTATCTATTTATAATAAATTGTAGCAAATAAACAAACTGGCAAGATGGAACTGGTCATTTTAAAATGAAACATAATGTCAATATTGAAATAGTTCTGCTCAAGCATTATTACATAGTCGCCCACTTACCACTTTTTTCTGAGTCCTGAGCCATCTCTGTGGATTCAGAGTTGCCAGGGTGGATGGCGGCCGAGTCTCTGCTTGGTAGGACTCCAGCACATGTTGTGGCCTGCTCGTGGGTCGAGTGCCAAGAACAACATTTAGTTCATCGTACCAAGGAAACTTGTCCTTCATGTCTCTCCTGAACTGCCACTTTTTCTGAGCATATCACGTACTTTTATGTATTGTTGGCAAAGTTTTTTTTTTACCTTCCAAAAAAGTTCAATCTGGTCCTCTGGACATTCAAAAAAACAAAAAACAAAACAAAGCAAAAAAATCTAGAAACGTTTCGTCTCTCATCCAAGAGACTTCCTCAGTCTGAGGTGCTGTTTTCAGCTCAGTCTCTTAAATAGCACCTTCACAGAGTGGATCAACCAGTTTGCTGCTGACAACCAAAACCAGCTGATCACATGCTCAAGAAGGACCATCAGCCTAACAATGGGTCATTAGCACACTGATGGCTGTTTACTACTCACAGAGGGCTGAGTGATACTAGCAATCACAGCATTGTAAGAGGGGGACAGTTGAACCCGGAGGCCTCCACCCCTGTTTAATGATGGACGATTTCTTTTCACAAAGATGGCCTCCTTTACTCCTCTCTCAAACCATCGTTCCTCTCTGTCCAGGATGTGAACATCTTCATCCTTGAAAGAGTGACCGCTGGCCTGGAGATGAGTGTAGACCACAGAATCCTGGCCTGATGATGTTGATCTTCTGTGCTGGGCCATCCTTTTGGCCAATGGCTGTTTAGTTTCCCCGATGTAAGGCTGATCACAGCCCTCCTGACACTGAACAGCATACACAACATTACTCTGTTTGTGCCGGGGGACTGGATCTTTGGGATGAACCAGTTTTTGCCGTAATGTATTTTGGGGTTTAAAAGCCACTGGGACGTTATGTTTAGAAAATAAACGTCTCAGTTTCTCTGATACCCCCTCAACATACGGAATGACCACTGGTCTGGGTCTGGGTTCCTCCTTTTCACCTGATGGCTGACTGGAGTCCTGTTTGGGTTTCTTTTCTGCTTTCAGGAAGGCCCAGTTAGGATATCCACATTGCTCTAGAGCCTGTTTTGTGTAGGATTTCTCCTTCTGCCTGGCTTCCGAGCTAGTGGGGATGCTGTCTGCTCTGTGATACAGAGTCCTGATGAATCCTAACTTGTGCTCCAAAGGGTGATGGGAGTCAAACTGCAAATACTGGTCTGTGTGGGTGGGTTTGCGGTACACCTCGGTTTGCAAATGTCCTCTATCAGAGACTGAGACCTCACAGTCCAAGAAAGCCAACTTGCCATTTTTTACATCTTCTCGTGTGAACTTGATGTATTTATCCACAGAGTTGATGTGGTCAGTAAAATGTTGGACTTCCTGAGATTTAATTTTAACCCAGGTGTCGTCAACATACCTGAACCAATGACTTGGTGGTGTCCCTGAAAAGGACGTCAAGGCTCTCTTTTCTACCTCCTCCATGTACAGGTTGGCAACAATAGGAGAAACTGGAGACCCCATAGCACACCCATGTTTCTGCCTATAATATTGCTCCCCATATGTGAAGTAGGTTGACTGCAGGCACAGTTTCAAGAGTTGACACAGTTGTTCTGTGGAAAGCATGGTCCTGCTGTTCAGAGTGGTGTCTGATTTTAATCTTAAACTGACCACCTCTACTGCATCATCAACAGGAATGCACGTAAAGAGTGATGTGACATCAAAAGAGACCATTGTTTCATCAGTCTCCATGATGACATCCCTCACCTTATCCACAAAGTCCATGGTGTTCTGTATGTGGTGTTCTGAGCTGCCAACTAAAGGGATGAGTACAGACGCCAGATTTTTGGAAACATTGTAAGTGACAGAGTTAATCATGCTAACAATAGGTCTTAAAGGTACACCTTGTTTGTGGATTTTAGGTAAACCATACAGACTAGGTGTGGCCTCCCCTGGGTACAGTCTGTGGTACAGAAAACGGTCAATAGCCTTGTCCTGCTCCAAATTTTTCAGGCAATCTATTAACTTCTTCTTGTAACCACTTCCTGGATCTCTTTTCAGAGGTTCATAAGTGGTTAAGTCACTAAGGAGTGTCATAACTTTCTCATGATAGTCTTTCTGGTTCAAAATCACTGTGCACCTTCCTTTGTCTGCTGGGAGAATGATGATGTTTTTGTCCTTGCTAAGAGTGGTGAGTGC
>NC_056498.1:93362014-93391226 GCF_014905685.2 Nematolebias whitei
GGCAAGAATCTCTGTCTCAGGCTGGGTGAGCTGTCTGTCAGATAAATTCTTCACGCACTTTTCTGTCTCCCTGGCATGTAATTGACTACTGGAGTGTTGTCCTACACTGAATGTGTTGTTATTGGAATAGTGATGGTGTTGATGAGTTATTAGTAAGTTAAATGTATTTTGTTGTCGAGTCTTTTTTTTTACCTTGTTGTGGCACTGTTCAACTGTGCGCTAGAATCCCAACTTCTCCATTTTTAAACTAATTAGCCTGTAAACCTCATTGTTCTTGTGAGTGTTCACAAGTAACAGTGAAATACTTTTGTCTGACCATACTCGTATGAGGGCCTTTATCTCCTCGTCACTCCATGTCTGACCACGAGCCATTATTTCCCGTTAATGTTAACGCGCGTTTGTTTTGGTGGTTAATACCCAGAATGCATTGCGTTGTAGTACACTTCCTGTTCTTGTTGTAGTTCCACTTACTGCTGGCAGAGCAGTGCTCGGTCTGTTTGCATTCACACTGCACTCGAACTGCGCTGGAGTTCTCTTCTATCGGACCAAGACCTAGGTTTTAGCCCGGGCCAGAGTTTGACTTTTTGTTCCGTGACAGAGTTTGATGGCGCGTTCACACCTCCCCAAACAAACCGGACTTTCTAGGAAAATGAGCTAGAATTCGATTAAAGCGGACTAAACAGGGCTGGTGTGAACACACTCTTACATAGGTTTTAATTAATTTAATCAGCTAAAAGTCTGGACTGCATATATATATATATATATATATATATATATATATATATATATATATAAACTACTAGTTAATCCACTAGTATTCACCATTACAAATCAGCGTAAAAATATTCATTGGTTATTTGTTTATTACATGACTCACCTCCGACATTATTTGTGACACAGTGGATGTGCTCAGGCGATAGCTGGCAGCTACACTCTGTTCCAAGCAACCAGTTGCAAAGATGCGCAACGTGACTGCCATTCTTTATGCAGTGCTGACAGGAGAGAGGTCGCTGCCCTGGTGTTGAAGAAATGGTGCTAAGCGCCCAACTAGCTCATCGAACTTGCTCGAATCCATTCGAAAATATTCTAAATGCTTCTCGCTGTCTATCTTCTTCATGTCCTTAACCAACGTATTAAATTCTCATTCTGCATCCCTGGTCTTGTTTAATGGCCTTACATACCACCTTCTTTTCTTTCGTTTTTCTTTAACAGCAAGAGGCAAACAATCTCTTCTTCCTCATCATCTGTTGACGACATGACTGAAAGAATAACGGAAATGATGAAATTAAGGAAATGATGGCATGAATTTGGCGTGAAAACGCGAGAATGTACGCGAGAACATACGCTCGAGTATGACGTCTGAACCCTCTGCGTATAGTACGCATGTACGTACGCATGGACGTATGTACACCGGAATATACTGGAGCCTTAACCTTCCAGTCCAAACAGACCCACACAGATATTTCCTATGACACAAAAAACATTCAAGAAGTGTTCCTCCACATAATCTACTAAGGCCTGGGAGTTAGGTATGCTAACATGAGACAGAGACTAAGACCCCTGCTCCTGAATAATATTGTCACAGATGAGGAGATCCTAAGTGAAGTCACAAAAATAATCAGTGATGAGAATGAGAACCAGCGGTGATTAGATCAAACATCCCACCAAAAGACAATACATGCTCAAAGTGGACTTCCGGTAAGATGGCGCCTCTGTACATGGCTTGCAATCCACATCTGCTGATGGTGTTCGGATTATTTTTGTTTTGTTTGTTTTTTATCTGTGGCATAAATTCACTCCTGATGTATGACCGACAACAGCTTCTGGATCTGCGTTTTTCTGTCACCAATGTCGCTTATTTGGACCATTATCAGCGTACCTCTGGACATCCCCCCCCCCCCCCCCCCGCTGTTGGATGTGCCAGCTTACCTCTGCTGGACTCCTCACTTGCCTGCCTGGACACATCGCTTCAGACGCCGGGGAAAACGTGCTGGTCAGCTGGTGAAGCTTAAAGCTCTGCATGCTGCATCTTCCTCTTCAGCTGGTGGTCATGGTTTTCATAGCCAGCTTCCCGCATGCCCAGACCAGGTAAATGTAGTGAACTAGGCCTCCGACAACAATCTGTCTCTGAAGACCTTCAGGGGACAGGAACTGCTATTTCATTGATTTGAATCCAGAAATGCAAATTATCTCATCAAGAGACTATTTAATTGTATCCTGAATTAATCAATTGAAAGAACACTCTTCCTTTTTGATTATCATTACTATTTTAGAATATCTTGATAATCAAAGTGTGTTTAGTTCATACCATTTCTAAATGTTGAAGTGAACCACTCATTTTAAATCAACTGTAAAACAGTATTAATGATTTTTAAACCTCCTTAGAGTCAGAAATCAAGTTAAATGTCTATTTACAAAGTAATTGTGCATTTTGGTCTTCTGTCTGAATGAGGAGTAGTGATGTCGGTCGAAAGTCTTGTTTTTAAACCTAGCAGACGGTAAATAAGAAGTTGACACCTGCAAAGTTTCTCACTTCTTCAAAATATTTTTCTCCGTCTGTACTAATCATTCCTAAACATTCCTACTGTCTTTTTGACTCCTAATAACCCTCTGACATCACTGAAACACCGCCCCTGTTGGTTGTTTCAACCAATCAGGAAGTACCAAGTGACCGGAAGTGAGTACTCTTTAAAAAGTCAACACTTCCTGGAACTATTGTCTTTCACCAGAGTCTTCCACTTCTGAGTGGAACTTCGCACTCAGTCTTCTTCAGTCTTCCTGGAGTCTTACTCAGTTTTCCTGTTTTTCTTGGGACTATGGAGTCTTCCTGAGAGTTCCTAAGGAACTTTCAGATTTAATCAATAGCTGATGGATTTGACCGTGAGACGAGGGTCCGTCCATCCCAGCTGGAGTCATAGCGCCTCGCTGTGAACTCACCCGGGCGTAACGCCGTACAACTTCGAAGGAAGCTTGTTCTGTTGAACGGAGTAAAAACCACACGACTTCTGACGATGACCAGCCACCCTGACCGGAGATGCTGTAAAGGTAGCGTGCATAGGGACATCTAGACCGGAGCTGATCCATCATCTGCAAAGGTAAAAAGACGTCACGAGTTGCCATGCACTAAGTGGACCGGGGGTTTGAGCTGGTGTTGAAAGAAGCGTGCTAATTCTGGTCAACAAACATACATCTTCCTTCATCCATCTTTCTTTTAAATCTATTCATTTCCTTAAACTTTTATTCGCCAGTAATCTAGATGCCTTCAGAAATGTTCTGTTGTCTTGTTAGTAAAGCGTGCCAAGTTTTTATTAATCAGAAACAGATCAACAAATCAATGTGTACATGTCTTGATGTTAAATTTTGATTCTGTTAAATAAATGACCGCATTTATTCTGATGGGTCAAAGATAAAATGGCCTCTCATGTCACTGATTAAACAATCCTCACAGTTATCTCGGTCACATGACAATAATTTAACTCGAAAAAGAAAAGAATCCGTTGTAATTAAATAACTAATATTCTTTGTGCTTGAACTAGCTTTAAGAATAATTAATTAGTAGTGAAGCTACAGCAAAGCTGTCCCTACATTCAGTACATAATTGGTGGTCCGTAAGGTTTCTAAAGAGATAAGTTATGTGTGACCCGAGACCTTTGTTGTTGTGAAATAACGCGTCATGTTGGCAAAAAAAAGTCTGAGTTTTGACCTTGGTACAGACATGATTTACGGCTGTGGTGTTCAGAAAGATGCAGAATGGCGTCAATGTGTGCATTTTAAAGCTGAAATTGTCAATCTGTTTGTGTAACTAAGCTGTAAGCAGTGGGATTAATGCATTCATTCTGTTTGAATCTCTAACATGGACTGGGGGTTCTGCGTGTTGTAGTATGACATATGCAGGATATATTCATACTTTTCACGGGTTCTTCATTTTTCTGACTGTGTAAATGTCGTGCATTGAATTTAACAGAAAAGTAAACGAGAGACGTTATTTATCTTTGACCCATCAAAATGAATGCGGTCATTTATTTGCAGAATCAAAGTTTAACATCAAACATTTACATTAATTTGGCAAAATATGAAAACAATAACATGGCTAGTTTCACAGAAAGTGGGACAATACGGCGATTGTCCTCACTTCTCAGCAGAACAGCAGACATCAATCACACGGCGGTGATTGAGAACTTTGCTTCAGACATTTCTAAAATATCTGTAATGATTTTAGGAGAAAGGAGAGTTTAAAGATGGAAAATGGAGATTTATCTTACAGAGAGATGTGTGAGGGAATTTATCTGTTTGACCAGAAACGTGCACGCTCCTTCAGATCTCAGCTTGGTCACGGTACGCTTGGTCGAAGTAGAACTTTTACCTGGTTGATGATAGGTCAGGTCGGCGTGAAGTCCTTCTTTTGACTCTTTCAGCGTCTCCGTTGAGAACAGCTAAAATACTTTTAGGAGTCGTGCGAGGTTATCCAAACAGAAGTTATAATTCCCAAAATCGTCTCTGCATCCTGGATTGCAAGAATTCTGAACTCCTTCAGAACTCTACTCGTCACATCTCATCCCTGAGAGAACTCTGAAGCTTCTCTATCAGAGAACTTTTTCATCTCACTTCTCCATGAGCTGCATCCCCGAACACTCTCAGAGAGCACCGGGAAGTTGCCACATTTAAATGGGTTCGACTTCCGGGTCATTTTAGAGCTTTTTGATTGGTCGATGGACCAGAACAGAGGTGTGGTTTGTGATGTAAGGTGTTATGAAAATTCAAGGATAGAGATTGTTTGTTTAAAACAGACAGAAAGATTATTGGAGAAAACCAGACTTCGTGGAGTCAAACTCTCCTGTATCTTCTGTAAAAGTTAAACATGACATTTCTTCTCAGTAAACTTTTTTAGTTGACCGAAACCTGAACTTTAACACACACTTACAAATTTGCTCATTGAAGACAGAAAAATCAAGAAATGCCTATTACCCTGATTTCTTCTTTGAATGAGGAATAAAAATCATTACTTACTGTTTATGTAAATAAAAATGAGTAGTTCTCTTCAACCTGTAAACATTGTTTGAACTAACACAATTTGATTATCAAAACATTTGTAAAATAGTAATGATCATAGAGAATTGTCATTTCTACTTGATTAATTCAAGAAAGAAAGTCTCAGGATGGGTCAAACTGTATTTCTGGATGCAGATCAATGAAATAACAGTTTCTGTCCCACAAGGTTCTTAAGGTCAAGTGTTTTGACCTTAGGCTTAGTTTGACATCAGGTTAGGTTCACTACAATGTTCAACCCGGTTCTGTTTACTGGACTCGAACAGTCGTGTTTTAAATGGTGGTACGTTGTCTGAAGCTGAGTGCCATCTCAGAAAGCTGCTCCTATGCTGATTTGTTATGTTTCACAGTAAATTGTGCAATTTTTTGAAGCTTTAATGGGCGATAATTTGACCGGACTGTTGATGCTAACTGCTAGCTTAAGGCGAGTACACACGAGCTGTGATTGGTCGACAACCGCTGTTTGGGTCGTTCTGATTTGCTGAGAAGCTGGTGACGTATCCCTGTACGTCCACTCACTCTGGTGTCAGTGCATAAAGCCCACCCCCGATGTTCACGTGTCTGTGAAGTCACGTGACCCCGGAAATGAAGCTCGTTTAACGGAGTCTTCCTTTGTGTTTAAAAAAGCTGAATAAAGCCCTGACATTCGTTCATAAACTCATGAGTATATGCAGAATAAGCATGCTTGTAAAGTAACGCAACGTTGAAGCTTTAAATCTTTCCATAAATGCTGATTTGAACCGTGTCCGACCGTTACTACATCGTAGCTAATGGCTAACAACCAGATGTCAACAGGACAGTTCACAGGAAGTCGTCAGTGACTCCTACCGGTAAAAGTAAGCTTACACCACCACCTGCTGTTGAAAAAGAGTATAACAGTTTTCCAGAAAGAAAGCTGCGCACTCGCCTTTCATTAAAAAATTTTTTTCTGTTAATCAGAGCCTGGTTTATGTGTACTGTTTAAATAGCAAATTCTGGTAAATTAAACTGCTTACGGGCATTTACAACTACACAGTTGCGGTAAGCCTTCTTAGAAAATATTGCAGGTTTATTTAATTTTAAGTGCATTAGGAGTACATGAACACTGAAATAGCCTGGCTCTTGTATCTGTTAGATTTAAGCTCATAAGTAACTCTGCCATAGGAAGCATTTACTTACAATTTTATGGGGTAAGGCCTAAACTCAGGGGCCCTTTTATTGAATAATTGGCTTATAACAGTACTGTTGATGAGACCCAGAGCTAAAATAGTGTGTGAGACTCACTGCTCACTTAAATACAAATGTTTACCTGTTGAAAATCTGTAAGATTGCGACTATTTAACCAGATAGGTTTTGCTGAACAGTGGATAACCATGGCAGATTTAACAGAAGCTGATGTGGCTCCATGTGATAAAAAGGACTGGCTTGAGACAGCCCTGAATAGGCTGATCAAAGAGTCCTTATATCCATATGGTGAACAGGTGGACAGCATGACCTCAACAGAGTTATTGGACGAGCTGAAGGAAGTTGCAGAAAGTGTGACTTCTGCAGCCATAAAAAAGTCAGGCTATGAACAACTAGCTAAAATAACACTCTTGCTGAAAGCTAAATTTTATATTGAGGCCAACAGGGCAGAAGCCCTTGATAAAAGGTTGATGCGCGAGACAGAGGACTACAAAACAACACGTGAGGAGTATCTAAACCTCATGGCACAGTTTAAATTTGATAAAGAGACCTGGGAAAATGAATTGAAACGTGAGAAAGAGGTCTCACAAGCTCAGCTGTTGTTACAAGCAGAGTCATATGAGAAAAAGCTACGTAAAGGAGGGATTAAGTACGAAGCACTATGTTCAGACAATGATGTTCTGCAACAACGGTTGCAGCTCACATCACAATCTCTGGACAAGTGCAGATTGGAAAAAGCGGCGTTAGTCCAACAAGGCGTGCATTTACAAAGTGAGTGACATACATCACGTGAACGCTTAACAGCCTGTGAGGCAAAACTTGCCGCAGCCACAAATAAAATTTCTGACGAGGGACAAGGATGTCTGGAATTCAAAGACTAACTGGGTCAGAGTCCAGGTCACCCACCACCACCTCAAAAGGATTTTTCTGTACCTTCTACACATAATCCCCTTCTGCCACCTCCACGTGAGTTTAGTGAATCACGTCCACGTGCTATTTTTGTTCCAACAACACCAATTCCTCAGCTTCCGCTCTCCATAGCGGAATTGCATAAAATAGCGAAGTTTGTCCAATGCTTTGAGCCGGGGCCATTGGGTTCGACCGACACTAAAGCCTATCTGCACGACCTTGACTTCCAATTAAGAAGCTATCCCAATGCTACAGTTGAGGATAAAGTAGGTTTAATCAGGCTCACTTCAGCCAGGACAGTGTTTTCCTTCATAGAGCGTCAACCTGATGCCACAAGAAAGGATTACCGCCTGTTATGTGCTGCTCTTATGAAAGAGTATACACCTTGCGTGAGACCTGGCGGATATCCAGCCGCCAACAAGGTCATGCAAAGTAAGAATGAGCACCCCAGGGCATATTATTCCAGAATTTTGCAGGCTTATTTTGGTAATAGGAACGAAACCGGCATGGAGGAGGAGGAAGCGTTTAAGTTCGTTTTCAGCAAAAATCTCCACCCTGACATAAGAATGTCAGTGCAAATGATGGCTAATTTCAAAGAGAAAACCATCGGTGAGATAAAAAATTGTGCTGTGAATGTCTTTGAGGCCCGTTCACAGGCCAAAACACCCATTGAGGTGTTCCCAGGTGAGAGGGTTCCTTCCCAGTCATTAGAATTGGAAGGGACGAGAGCTTCAGCTCCCCCTCCCAAAAAGGCGAGAGGAAACGAGATTTCCCAGCAGCCAAACCACAACAGGTGAGTGCCCCCTGATCCAGACAGCATCCTAAATGGTTTCCCAAGAAACCAGAGGATGAAAAAATGTGCCACAAGGGGGGCGCACGCCCTAAGAGTAAAAAGTATGGCACCAAAGGTGACCCATACGACCAAGGATCGGTGACCCATACGACCAGGGATCCCACTGGGAACCCCAGAGGAGGGGGCCTGCTCCCCCTCCATGTCGGCCTGAACAGCCTGAGATGAAAAAGACACAGCAGCAGGTCCAGAAAGAGAGCCCCAGACCTCTGAGCTTGGACGAGACAGAGAGTGTGCGTCGGTTCTTGGAAATGTTGAAAGGTGTTGCCACGGACAAACAACCTGATGCATTGTGTGGCAATATCATTGCTGATAAGTCAGAGCACACAAACAACACCGTTACTTCTGTCATAGACAGTCACCATGACATTGTTGTTGTAAACTCTGACAGGCCCTCACCAGAAAAAGGGGGGGTACAATCACATGTCACCGACGGTGACCCGTCACAAACTGAAACCTCAGTAACAGCAACAGCTGTGGTCACGGTTCAGATAAATCAGGGTGACACAAACAACAATGTTACCGCTGTCACGGACAGCCACCAGGACCTTGTTGTTACAGACAATGAGAGCCCTCAACACACAGTGAGCGGGTGATCTCATACATCAATGACGGAGGCCAGTCAAAAACCGAACTCTCAGGAGCAGCAGCAACTGCACCAACGGTTCGGATAAACCAGGATTACACAGGCAAAGGTAAATGTAAGAAGAAATGTTGGCCAAAACCTACAAGGTTCCTGTGTAACCTGATCTGAAAGGGGGTCGCTAAAAAAGCTTACCTGTCGATCACACTTGAAGGGGTCCTCACACATGAAGCCCTACTGGACGGTGGAGCCGACATAACTATTATATCAGCCAAACTGTTCGAGGAGCTCAGGACCGCCGCTAACGGTGTTCACAGGGAAATACCTCTCATAGAACGTGCTATAGAACTGTAAGGCTCGCAGAGACGAGGACAACCCTGACAGCTATAGCTATGGTTCACATGCAGGTTGGCGAGATGATACTATACCACCCGGTACATGTGTCTATGGTTGACTCATTCCCATTTTTGATCGGCCAAGATTTTATAAATCGCTTTAACGCAATTTATATTGTTTCGATTTTCGATTTCGAGTGGTGTTCTGTTGTTGGACTTCTGTGCTCATCATGGATTGTCAATAACGAACACCTTGCTCAAGCATAAGGGTGTCCATATGTGCTCTTGGCACCAGGACACCCTAGGCCGCAGTTCGATGATCGACTTTGTCATCGTCTCATCTGATCTGCTGCCACATGTCTTGGACACTTGTTTGAAGAGAGGGGCGGAGCTGTCAACTGATCACTACCTGGTGGTGAGTTGGCTCCGATGGTGGGGGAGGATGCCGGTCAGACCTGGCAGACCCAAACATATTGTGAGGGTTTGCTGGGAACGTCTGGCAGAGTCTCCTGTGAGACGGAGTTTCAACTCCCACCTCCGGGAGAACTTTGAACATGTTCCGAGGGAGGTGGGGGACATTGAGTCTGAGTGGACCATGTTTCGTGCCTCTATTGTCGAGGCGGTTTACCAGAGCTGCAGCCGCAATGTTTGTTGGTGCCTGTCGCGGCGGCAACCCTCGAACCCGATGGTGGACACCATCGGTGAGGGATGCTGTCAGGATGAAGAAGAAGTCCTATTGGGCCTTTTTGGCCTGTGGGACCCCGGAAGTAGCTGATGGGTACCGGCAGTCCAAGCGACATGCGACTCGGGTGGTTGCTGAGGCAAAAACTCGGGCATGGGAGGAGTTCGGAGAGGCTATGGAGAACGACTTCCACACGGCTTCGAGACGATTCTGGTCCACCATCCGGCGTCTTAGGGGGGAAAGCGGTATGCCACCAACACTGTTAATAGTGGGAGTGGTGTGCTGCTGACCTCAACTCGGGATGTTGTGGGTCGGTGGGCGGAATACTTTGAAGACCTCCTCAATCCCACCGACACGTCTTCCACTGAGGAAGCGGAGCCTGGGGACTCTGGGTCGGGCCCTCCAATCTCTGGTGCTGAAGTCACCGAGGTGGTTAAAAAGCTCCTCGGTGGCAGGGCCCCAGGGGTGGATGAGATTCGCCCGGAGTTCCTTAAGGCTCTGGATGTTTGTATTATGAAATTAACAGGGGTCGTGAACGATCGGCACCAGATATTCAGACAAGAGGAAAAAGGAGACACACAGAGACTGTTTTCTGCTAGAAATAATAGTGTCATTTATTAATCTGCCACAGAAAAAACAGCCAAGCAAACTTGTACACTCTTTACACACACAAATTGATATGAAAGAGCCTCTCACCGTGACACTGGCTGGGAAGTCGTTTTTGACCCGGGTAAAGAGGAATCACATCAAAATTGCGCCGTGCACTCACGCGTTAGTCCACAGCAGACTTCCAAAATTCCCTTGCCTGTCACACCTCCTTTATACCTCTCCCTGACCGGATCGTGTGAGAGCAGTGGAAAACAAGTTTGATGGTTGTCAGGAAGACAGATTTAATTAAAACATGTTTTTCCATCATCAAAGCAGTCTGTGCAACAGAGCGATGGCTTCATAAAAACATGTCCTTCAAACCCTGGGTCACCGTAATCTTAAGATGGGCCAGATCTTCTGGTTAGAGCATCCCCCAGAGGACTTTAAATACTCCAAAACACATCTGTAGCACAGGCCTGACTTTGGGCAGATAAGCTGCATCAAAAGTGAGTATAAGTATTAATTGACATAAAAGCATCAAAATAATCATTCCTATATCATTCCACCCTTGCCTTTTATGGCAATTTAGACATTTAATTCTGAAAAGTAACAAACACAAAATATATATGTTTGAATAGGCATAAAGGCAACTTAATATATTTTTATAAAACATATTTTTATATCATTCCACCCTTTGCCTTTATGGCATGTAAAACATAAAATCACTCTCCTGAAATTGAAATTGTTCTGGGAATAACCTCATTACTTTATCCTAAATAAACTCACTCACACAGTTAAGAAAATCCAGACGAGTTTCAAACCCCTGGAACGTTTGATTTATTACATTCCCACTGACACGATCATTGTAAATCAAAACACCTGGTAGGTGTTCAGATTATAGTTTTTCCCTACCAAACCATGTACCAAGCTGTATTATAAATTTCCTGATTAATTCTTTTTTTAAACCCTAAACAAGTTCCCAAAATACACAAAGTTAATACAGAGATACATAGATCAAACTAGTTATTCTTCTTTTCACTAAACAAGCAAAAGGGATACTGCATATATTTTGCGCCGTAGATAATATTCCTGCGAATATATCCCACCAATGGTGAGCCAACACCTACATTATTAGTTTTAGCCACATGTAAAAACCTTTCTTTGAGCCATGCAGGTGGACACTGTTAGATCAGACACGTTTAGACTTATGAGATTCAATCATTCGTTTCAGCTCTGTAGACCCATTTCAATGCGCATTTTGAAACGGTCTAGGGAGACTCGCCAGGGTACGTGCGAGTGGTGGAACTATAATTAGTTAATTGATAAGTCTGGTTGTTCCAAGTCCACAGATGTACACCATACACACATCCAGAGAAAGGCACCTCAGATAATTGAGGATGACTTTTATTGTTACTATCAAACTAGTTCTCTAGCCTAGTTCATGAGTCCAATCACACAATATCCTTGTCTCTGGTTAAACATGGGTTAACATGATTAGTTTCAACATACATATCACTCCTTTATCAGCTGTCTCACATAATTGCATGTTATATGTGAGATTTGTCTGTGGCTCAAACCACTCACCCTGTACTTTTACTTTTTTTTTTAAAACCAGTGTCCTTGTACAGTTATTAAAGGCAAAATGTGATATTTGCATAACTGTGGTTGCCTTCATTACATTTTGTCGATTCAGGTTTTACAACTACCCAGTATGTACTAGAAATGTTTCACAGCTTCCTCCACTCGTGGTGATTGGATGTGATCACCACCCTCTGGCTCCTTCTGCAGCTGTGCATGGAAAAATTGCAAGGTACACAGGAAAACAAGTTCAAAGCTTCAATTATGTTGGAGAGCACTTCTTCTGTGCTCCCCCACATCTTCGGCTGCAAATTCATTTCTTTTATCAGTATTTTGACCGTTTCTTCTTGGGTCATGACAACTGATGGTATCCAGACTCCAACTTGGGTAACTGCCAACGAAGCACGTCTCCTCCTTCTCCTTAATTGGCAGTAAAATCACAGCTTCCTTCCTCTTTTTTTTCTTCTTTCATCTGGTTTAGCATGTACCGTTCTTATACATTGTTACACAGTGGAGTTTCCACACAATTCTAATCTGACATCCTTTAGGTACCACTGGGATGGTTTCCCTGCTGTAGCATGCCCGACACTTGACATAGGTGTTGTGCCCTATCAGGCAGCTTTTGTGTTTCAAACATGTGAAGTCACTTTGCACTCAGATCTTGCTTGCATCTTTTTTTTTCAACCAAAGTGAACACCTGATCCTCCTCCAAGACACGTCCTGGTGTTGCTGATGAGGCGTTGTCCATCTGCAACAAGGCACGTGATGCCCAAACAGCCTGCACTCCCATCTGACTGGCACCTTGTCACCAGCTTCTCATGTTGTTCTCTGGACGGTCCCGGGTGTTCATTTAGCAAAGACCAAGGAAAACATCAAGCTGTGGAAACAAGAAAACTGCTTTCAACAAAAAGAGAGAAGAATTAGTTTTCTCTTTAATAACACTTATGAATTGGTACATTTACCCATTTTTTTTTCTTCTCCTGCCTCTGGGATATTGCAGACCCAGACCAATTTTATAACTTGAATTTGACCTGAAATCCATATCACTGGCTCTATAGTCCTCAGAACTAGTCCAGCAGATCCAGGAGTTGCTGGACAGGCAGCTCTGCTCTGTCGTCAATTTTCTAATTGGTTCTTTTTTTTTTCTCTGACAGGCAGCTCTGGAGTATCATTCAATTTAAAGGAGTGGTGCCTGGTACAATGGGTCTGTTATTCAATTGAAACACAGCCTGCAACAAATTTACTTTTCAGGTTGTCAAATCATGTTTTTCATTTTCTCAGCATTTCTTTTTTTTTAACAGTTCATTCATTCTCTTAATCAGCCCAGCAGCTTTGTGGGTGATAAGGAAATATGATAAATCCATTCAACATGTTTTTCAGCTGACCAGTCTTTCACCTGTTTTCCAGTAAAATGGGTCCCATTATCTGTTTGTATCTGAAGGGGACCCTCATAAAATTATTTCATCATACTAAGACATTTTAAAGTAGATGTCTGATTTGCATATTTACAAGGATGAGTCACCAATACACCTGAATATGTATCTATAGCCGTACATACATATCTACACCCCTGTAATATGGCAAAGGGCCAATAAAATCCATTTGCCAGATCTGATATGGCCCCTTTTCCCCTATTTGTCCCTGCATTTACTATTGTGACCCTCTTTTCTAATGCTGCATGCTTCACATCGTTGTATTGCAGTTTCATCATCTGTCTTGTTCTACAACTAATCAAACAATTCTTCATACATAACCACTTCATGCAAAAAGTGTCAACAATTAACTTTTATTTATTAAAAAGATATCCTTCTTCTAGTCTTGGCCCCACTCAAAATATTTAGCTCATCAGTTTTTTCAAACTGAGATGTTAACTTTTTCCACAGAACCCCTCTTGAAAAGAGCTGAACTTTCACTTTAAATGTGAAACATTTGCAAAACAAGATGGTGAAATTATTTTTATCTCAGATATTTTTGGATACTTCAAGTTGTTTTTAGATGCTGTCAAAACTATAGCTGCAGGTAAACCATTTATAAACAACATATGTTGCACTTCCTTCAAAGCAACCAGCTTAACATATCCAAACAACATATTTATTTCTAGACATTTCAAATCCACCCTTTTCCCCTTAAACCATCTTGACTTTAGGCATTTTAATTCATCCTTAGTGGCCCAAAATGTCAATGCTTGGGCCTTTAATGGCAACATCAGATGTCTTAATTTCTCCTTTGACCTTTGGCATTTTAAAATCAATATCACCTTCAAGTTTTGGGGCTTTTTAATTTAACGTCAAAATCTGGGCTCTCTAATTCTGGACCTTTGATGTTCAATGTTTGACAATATCTGCTTTTCAGAGTGTTGATGTCAACTTTTGGACCCTACTTTTGCCCCTTTAATCCAAATAATGGCTTCCAGCCCTCAGCTCTTCTGCTGACACATCATCCATCTCAGCTGCATGCACTCCTGCCTGTATTAATGTCCTCCAGAAAGCAGAACGAGTAGGTTCCTGCATGTTTTTCCGGCCGTCCTTTCTCGGCCCACGACCCATGGATTGACTAAATGTTTTTTTCATGGTTTTCAGCTCTGTGTTCCAATCTCCGAGTTCCAACACTCTGCTTTGAACATCAGTCCTTGAAAAAACATGTAGATGATAATCTACAACCCAACGCACAGCGAGTGCATTCCTCAAACACAGCCGAACCAATCTCTGCTCGCACTCCCCTAGGGTCACCCAATGCCCCTGTAAATCAGACCAATCCGATGCTATCTGTCGGGCTGTCTCTACACAAACTTCAAACAACGGTCTCGAGTCTTGCAAAGCTCTGACTCGATGCGCTGAATTCATTACCTGACCTCCACCTTTATCCAGCAGCCTAGATACTCGAGCATCTGTGGGTTGTGATATTTTAGACAAGTAAACAACCTCTTTGTCTCCCGAGATGCTACCGTCCAAACTCGACGGATTCCATCCGTCATCCAACCTTGCAACATTTTTTTTTTCATTTAGCCTTTATTTATACAGGTTAGTCTCATTGAGCCACGAGAACTCATTTTCAAGAGAGACCTGTTTAGGGAGCACATGGTGGGGGTTAAGGACCTTGCTCATTGGCCCATAGTAGGGCGAATGAGGGTGGGGGCAAGTGTGGGTGTTTCACCTACCCCACCCACAATTTTGATGTTGTCGGGGCCGGGGCGTGAATCGGCGATCTTCGGATCACAAGCCCACCTCTCTAACCTCTGCGCCACCACTCCCCCCAACATAAGCTCTGACTCGCTCCGGCGAAACATCACGCTCTTTCTTCCTCCTTTTAAGCCTGCATATCTGACCGACCGCGCCCTCAGCTACTTTAATCATGCGGTCTAGCTGTGCCGTCAGCAGCTGCACAGGCTATTTCTGCAACATGCACTCTGTCTGCGCATCAGATAACAACTGTTTCTGTTGTAACCACTGTTTATCTTTCTTCTGAACTTCCTCCACACACTTTTTCCATGCAGTCACTTTCTTTCTCTTGAATTTTCCTCGCAACCGGGACACCTGCTCCACCGCCCCCTCAGCTACCCTGCTTATTCTCCCAAACTGAGCGAGCGACTGAATGTGCCGTCCATTCAACAAGCAGGCGGTCCTCACATTCTTGTTTGCTCCGTTGAGCCTGTAATTGCATTTTCTGACTTTATGCTGAAGTCCTGTCACTGGTGCCATCTTTTCTGACCTCTATTGCCTGCAAAAGTGGTCAAAACATCCCTCGGACTATCTGCTTTCAGAAAAATTGTTCTAACAACTAAGATGGGCTTCTTCCCACCTCTTCAAAAACAACAAAAACAACTGGGATGGGACTTCTTCCCATCCCGGTACAACTTTTTCTCTGTTCCCCTCACGCCTCCTCAGGCGTCTGGATCAACTTTTCCCTCCGTTCAGCTCACGCCTCCTCAGGCGTCTGAGTCAACTTTTTCTCTGTTTTTAAACTCTCACACAAAGGCTCGGGGCGTCCCCCTCCACCTCTTAAACACAAAGCCAAGGTTGGATAACTCTCCCAACCCGGCACAACTTCAACGGACTCTTTGTCCAGATGTAACTCGCATCAACATTTTTCTCAACACTTTTTTCCCTTCGTTTGAATATGGTGCAGCCGTTCAGGATTATTTATTTATTTTAATAAAATCCCATCCTCGTCGCCAAAAATGTATTATGAAATTAACAGGGGTCGTGAACGATCGGCACCAGATATTCAGACAAGAGGAAAAATGAGACACACAGAGACAGTGAAAAACAAGTTTGATGGTTGTCAGGAGGACAGATTTAATTAAAACATGTTTTTCCATCATCAAAGCAGTCTGTGCAACAGAGCGATGGCTTCATAAAAACATGTCCTTCAAACCCTGGGTCACCATAATCTTAAGATGGGCCAGATCTTCTGGTTAGAGCATCCCCCAGAGGACTTTAATTACTCCAAAACACATCTGCAGCACAGGCCTGACTTTGGGCAGATAAGCTGCATCAAAAGTGAGTATAAGTATTAATTGACATAAAAGCATCAAAATAATCATTATCAATGTTGTAGGGTTTTGTTGGCTTACGCGACTCTGCAATATTGCGTGGACATCGGGGGAAGTTCCCCTGGATTGGCAGACCGGGATGGTGGTCCCCCTATTCAAAAAGTGTTCCAACTACAGGGGAATCACGCTCTTAAGCCTCCCTGGTAAGGTCTATTCGGGGGTTCTGGAGAGGAGAGTCCGTCGGATAGTCGAACCTAGGATTCAGGAGGAGCAGTGCGGTTTTTGTCCTGGCCGTGGAACACTGGACCAGCTCTACACTCTCAGCAGGGTCCTGGAGGGTGCATGGGAGTTTGCCCAACCAGTCTACATGTGCTTTGTGGACTTGGAGAAGGCGTTCGACCGTGTCCCTCGGGGGGCCCTGTGTGGGGTACTCTGGAAGTATGGGGTACCGGGTCCTTTGATACTGGCTGTTAGGTCCCTGTATGACCGGTGTCAGAGCCTGGTCCGCATTGCCGGCAGTAAGTCGGGCTTGTTCCCGGTGAGAGTTGGACTCCGCCAAGGTTGTCCTTTGTCACCGATTCTGTTCATAACTTTTATGGACAGAATTTCTAGGCGCAGCCAAGGTGTTGAGGGGATCCATTTTGGTGGCCTTAGGATTGCGTCCCTGCCTTTTGCAGATGATGTGGTCTTACTGGCTTCATCAGATCGTGATCTACAGCTTTCGCTGGAGCGGTTCGCAGCCGAATGCGACGCGGCCGGGATGAAGATCAGTTCCTCCAAATCCGAGGCCATGGTCTTGAGCCAGAAAAGGGTAGATTGCCCTCTCAGGGTCAGGGAGGAGGTCCTACCCCAAGTGGAGGAGTTCAAGTATCTTGGGGTCTTGTTCACGAATGAGGAGAAAATGGAGCGTGAGATCGATAGGCGGATAGGTGCAGCGTCTTCAGTGAAGCAGGCGCTGTACAGGTCTGTCGTGGTGAAGAGAGACCTGAGTCAAAAGGCAAAGCTCTCAATTTACCGATCGATCTACGTTCCCACCCTCATCTATGGTCACGAGCTTTGGGTTGTGACCGAAAGAACGAGATCTCGGATACAAGCGGCCGAAATGAGTTTTCTCCGCAGGGTGTCTGGGCTCTCCCTTAGAGACAGGGTGAGAAGCTCGATCATCCGGGAGGGACTCAGAGTAGAGCCGCTGCTTCTCCACGTCGAGAGGAGCCAGTTGAGGTGGCTTGGGCATCTGTTTAGGATGCCTTCTGGACGCCTCCCTGGTGAGGTGTTCCGGACACGTCCCACTGGAAGGAGGCCCAGCGGAAGACCCAGGACACGCTGGAGGGACTGTTTTTCGGCTGGCCTGGGAACGCCTCGGGATTCCCCCGGAAGAGCTGGCCCAAGTGGCTGGGGAGAGGGAAGTCTGGGCCTCCTTACTTAGGCTGCTACCCCCGCGACCTGACCCCGGATAAGCGGAAGAAAATGGATGGATGGATGGATGGCTTTGACGCGATTATAGATTATGGTGAACAGACAATGTGGGCCAGAGTGAGCAAACCCCTGCCAATACTCATGCCTCCTGAGACAGTCACAGACTGCCCAACAGTGGGCACCGCAGAAGGCACCGAGGACCTCTCAGCAGAGAACACAGTCCCGGTAAGTAAGCCTTTAAAAGCATGTGAAACCGAAGAGAAACAACCAGTGGACCCAACTCTGACTGAACAAGAAAGCCTCCTCTGCAAGCTGAGACAGTCAGAGCCCACCGGATACTACCTGCCATTGGTGGTTGAAGGTGTAGAGTTCCATGGATCCCACACCAAAGATGCTGTACTGTCGCTATGGACAGATAAATCAGCTATTAACCAAGCTTTCTATGAAACGTTGGTTAAAAAACATTTGGGTCCAGTTCTGATAGAGGAAGTGTTCCGCTTTCCAATGTATCCCAACAGTTCATGAGTGATGACTGTGAAAGGGGTCATTAACCTGAAACTGATCTGGAACCAACGGGAACTGGCCCACCCATTCCTCGTGGTCCCAGACTTACCACATGCAACCTACATAGGCTCTGACATCTTGGTAAGATTAGGTGTCCGAGTGAACACCAGCCACAATGTACTATGGTCACTAAAACCAGCCAAAAAGGATCCTCCTGTGCTAGACACAGCAAACCTCATGGCTGGACAGACCATTCCAGAGGTCTGCCAGGTTGCTAGCAACCAAAACACCTCAGCACCACCTCAGATAACAAACCTAATGGTACGAGTCCACATCGTGGTGGGACAAGCTATTAGCCTTAAACAGGCGTACTTTCAACCATCTCCTACGTTTTTCAAACTAGGACTGTCCATTGAGGCTGCAAGCCAAGTGAGCCTCGACCCCAGAACCACATCTGTTGCTGTGTGCAACACAGGCACAGAGGAGGTACTGATCCCGAGAAACACAAGGCTAGGATGGTTGATCTCCACAGATTTTCATGATTTTGAACTTGACATTCCATTTCTGGGAGGACTCCCAGACAACCTGGTATCGAGTCAAGAGACTGGTCCAGTTTGGTTCACGAAGCCAACACAGGCCATAGCTCTATTCTCTACCATTGATGTTGATAAAGGAACTCAGACCTGTCTATAGGTAGGACACTATAGGTTTAACGGCACAGAAAGGGACTCATCGGAGCTCCCCAAACATAAAGAACCCTTAGCAATCTCTTCACAGATTGAACAGGTGGTCATCCAAGCCGACGCCCTGACGACTGATGAAGAAAGGGATAAACTCCGCCGAGTTCTTATGAAATATGAGAAGTCATTCTCGACTGACTCAATGGATTGTGGGTTGACCTCGCTTCACACAGTGAGCATCCCAACTCCGCCAAACTCACCACCTACATTTGTCAGACAATATAAGATTCCCCTGGCAGCACATCAACCTGTCAAGGAAATCATTGATGACTTTTTAGATAAAGGCATAATCAGACATTGTAATAGCACCTACTCTGCACCTTTATGGCCAGTTTTGAAACCAAATGTTAAGTGGAGTCTTACCATAGACTACAGAAAGCTAAACAAACAAGTTCCTTTATCTAGGTGGCCAATGACCCAGATCCAACAGGAACTGCCCAAGGTCACCAATGGAAAAGTACTTTTCTACCTTCGACATCGCCTCTGGTTTTTGGACCATTCCTGTACAAGCCGAGGACCAACACAAATTAGCTTTCACTTTTGGTAGCCGACAATACACCTTCACCAGGTGTCCCTTTGGCTACGCTAACTCACCAGCTGAGTTCAACATATTTTTGAACAAAGCATGTCCAGATGCCCACAAACGAAGGACACTGATCTACATGGACGATGTCCTTTTGAGGCAGCCAACACTGGATTTACACTTGGCTGAGATCGACCACGTTCTGAATCAACTGACTACTGCTGGTGCTAAAATCTCACTGTCAAAATGCCAGTGGTACAGGGCCAAGGTGGACTACGTTGGCCTATTAGTAGGTCCAGATGGAGTACAACAACAATTGACTCGGAGAACTATGCAGACCTTGCAAAACCACTGACTGAACTCTTAAAGAAAGACGTCCCATTTGTCTGGACTGATAACCAACAGCAGGCAATGAACGCTCTCAGGGACAGACTCAAGTCAGCCCCATGTCTAATCTATCCAGACTAAAACAAAGAGTTTCACCTGGAAGTGGGCTTCTCAGCTCACTGCATGAGTGCAAGTCTGTACCAGATACACAACAAAGACAAGCGTGTGGTGGCCTACGCCAGTAAGACAATGGCAGGCCCCGAATTAATGTTCTCAGACTGTGAGAAAGCTCTACTGACCACTGTGTGGGCAGTTAAACACTTCTCCAGTTACATTGGCGGACAAAAAATCATTGTTGAAACACAACACCAGCCAGTAACTTTCTTGAATAGCCAACACATCAGAGATGGGGTGGTGACAAACTCACGGGTAGCCACGTGGCTCATGGTGCTTCAAAGTTTTGACCTAGACATCCGCCACGGCCAAAACAAGAAGTCACATTTGGGCACCGACCTGGCACTCTGCCAGGAATGTACACACAATGTACCTGCCAACCATGCGCCAGCGGCAGAAAAACCTTCATTAAATGAGGACCCAAATCACCACTACTTTGATAGCAATATATGCAAAGATATGACAACACTATACGTGGATGGATGCTCATTCCACCACGACCAAACCTGCAAATCAGGTGTTGGAGGGATTCTCCTCCAAGACCAACAAGGGGTCACTTTTAGCTATAAATTATGCTCTCAGAATTCTCAGTACGCTGAGATAGCAGGAATTCTAATAGCTCTCCAAATGGCAGTAGAACGCTCCATCCAAATGCTAGTCATCTGCACGAACTCTAATTACGCTCGACTTAGTTTCTTGTGTCATCTCGCTCTGTGGAAACAGAACGGCTTTCTCACAAGCAACAAGAAAGTGGTCAAACACAAAAGAGCTTTTCATGGCATGTGATCACTTGGTGACATCACATGACCTACAGGTCTACTGGAAAAAGGTTCCAGGACATTATAGAGTCCTAGGTTATGACAAGCGGTATAATGACCTTGCAGACTTCCTAGCCAAGGACGAAGCTGTGGACGGCCCTCCGTGGTCCTTTGACCCTTCTTGGCAGCTTGCAACTCTGTCAGTACAACCTACAGCCGAGGTAATGGCAGTCACATGTGCACAGGCTGCAACCAAGCCGGCTGACAACACAGTCTCTGTACAACCCGTGCTGACTGACCCAGACATCATCCAACTTCAGAAGTTGGATACTGCGATAAACTCGATGATACTGTACTTGACTGACCCAGAGAAAAACACTACGTCCGAAGCTGACCTGGATTCCAATCCAGACCTTAAAGTCCTCTTTCAGCTGCGCAAACAGCTAAAACTAATCAAGGGCATCCTAACTTTTGCTCATGGACCGACGTCCTCACCCGTGTTCGTGGTCCCCCATGACCACAGGGGGGTGATGTTAGTTCATGCGCATGACCTCCCGTCCGCAGGACACAAGGAGATAACGCCATGCTGAAAGCATTAAAACAAGTTGCTTATTGGCCTGGAATGAAAAAGGATGTAAAGAACTACATAAAAGGGTGCCTGGTCTGTGGCCAGTTTCAGCCATCCAGACCACTCCACAGAGCACCACTGCAAAGTAGAGGCATTGCATTCCCATGGTCTGACCTCCAGATCGACTGGGTTGGACCACTTACTAAGAGCACTAGAAGAAATAAATATTTTCTCAAGGTAACTTGCACATTTACCAAATGGGTACAATGCCTACCAGCTCCTAACGACACAGCACAAACAACTGAAGAAAGGAAAGCTAAGGAACACCAAGCCTTTCAAACACTCAAACAACTCTCAACTCAAGTAGATACTTTGACCAGCATGGTGACCAATTTAATGGAACCTAAAACTGTAAACCCCTACCACTGCTCCCCGTCCTCACCCATCCAAGTTTCCCCTCACACCCATCCATGTAAGTGGCTTTAAGAATCTGTTGGACTCCTGGCAGGGTCCAATGCTGACATGTTCCTGTTTTTAGTTTTATACATTTGTCTTGGAATCTAGCTGTTTTTTTGGTTTTGTTACCTTTTTCCTTTTAGCCATCCTATTTGTTAAAAAAAAAAAAAAAAAAAAAAAAAAAAAAACTGTAGTATGAGTTTTTATAACTGCTTATTGTTGTTGCTGTTGTCCATTGTTGTCATCTTTCTTTGTTGAAATCAGGTCTCTCTTGTAAATGAGTCCTCGAGGCTCAATGGGATTTACCTGTATAAATAAAGGTTGATTGATTGATTGATGTCCTCCCCCTCTGCCACAATCCAGTAACCCTCACCAGCTTTCAGCAAGCCAATCTACAACCTTTGCCAAGGGAACAGCTCTTTGCCCAGGGTGCACTGAACAGAATGTGAAGGATTGTAACCATTGCTTCGTGTGTAGTGAACCTGGACACCAAGCAATTGGGTGCTTAAGTGTACCAAGTTTCAGTTAAACTGGAATCCACCTCTGTTGAGGGACAGCCAGAGGCTGGTACCAAGCTCTGGTCCCAGCCATTAAAGCCTGCCTCTGCTAACCATGTCGGGATGCCCATCAAACAAAATGGTAAACAGACTAGAGGACAAGATGAACACATTAGGAACAAACCCTATACACCCCCCTGTCAAAGCAACACAGGCCACAAAGTTCCCCTAGTTGGTAAGAATGTTTTATTATTAGTTATCCGGTGACAGTATTATTTGACTTGGGTTCACAAGTGAGCATAGCAGAAAGACAGTGGGCAAAGGCACACATTTCTAGCTATCCAGTAAGACCATTGCAGGAGCTTTTGAATGATGTTGACTTGAAGTTTATGGACTGTAAATGGTAAATGGATTGTACGTTTATAGCACCTTTCTATCTTATTTCAAGATACTCAAAGCGCTTTACACTACAATCTGTGTCCTCATTTACCCATTCATACAGCACTCTACTAGATCTCTACAAAGCAAATTGAACAAATCATTCTAAAGAGACTAATCAGTTCTTTAGATCACATTCATACACAGATGGGACACACATCAGAGGCTATGAGGGGTTCAGTGTCTTGCCCAAGGACATGTCAGCATGTGACTGCTGGTGGATTCAAACCCTCACCTCTTGCATTGGAGGACGACTGCTCTAACCACTCAGCCACAGCTGCCCCATGCAGTCAATGGTCAGACCGTTCCCTATGATGGGTGGGTAGAACTCACAGTCACTCTCTCTGGCCATGAAAATCCCCATCTGACTGTGCAGGTCCCGTTTTTAGTAAGTAAGCTGTCACTCCCACAGCCGCTAATATGAGCTAATGTGCTTGGAACAATTATTCAAAACTGTAGCGTCCATCCTTCCAAGAACCTTAAGACAAATGTCCTCAGAGACACTACGGGTGCATTCACACCAGCCCTGTTTAGTCCGCTTCAATCGAACTCTAGCTCATTTTCCTAGGAAGTCCAGTTCGTTTGGGGAGGTGTGAATGCACCATTGAACTCTGTCACGGAATAAAAAGGCAAACTCTGGCCTGGGCTAAAACCTTGGTCTCGGTCCGGTAGAAGAGAAGTCCAGCGTGGTTCGAATACAGTGTGAATGTAATCACACCGGGCCCCGCTCCACAAGCAAGAAGTACAGTGCAGGGCAAACAAACACGCATTTCTCTTACCTCATATGGAGCCGTCAGCTTGCCTTGTGTGAAAAACAATATTCTCCATGGTCTTCTGCCTCATCTTCTGCTCACGTTGAGTCTGATAAAAACAAATAATACAGATGCAGCAGTATTAGAATAACAGAAGCTACAAGCTCAGGTCAGAGTGTTCTCTGAATCCGTTCAGACCGCACTGCTCTCAGCATGTCCAGCATAAATGTCCAAAGTACACTTCTACACACAGAAGCTTTGTTGAAACAAGCATACTGATAAGAAAAACAGTTTCAAATGATCAATAGCACAAAACTCTCCAACATTCCTTCCTGTTTATCATTTAAACTGAGATTATAAACATGATAATTAAATAATTATTATTAAGTATGTGTGGCAGCATGGTGGCGCAACTGGTAGAGCTGCTGCCTCTCAGCGAGCAGGTCCTTGGTTCAGACCCCGGTCCAGAGGCCTTTCTGGGTGGAGTTTGCATGTTCTCTCTGTGCATGCGTGGGTTTTCTCCGGGTGCTCCAGTTTCCTCCCACAGTTCAAAAACATGCATGTTAGGCTGATTGGTAACTCTAAATTGTCCCTAGGTGTGAGTGAGAGAGTGAATGGTTGTTTGTCTCGTTTGTCTCTATGTGGCCCTGTGATGGACTTGCGACCTGTCCAGGGTATACCCCGCCCCTCGCACAGTGATTGCTGGACATGGGCACCGGCGACCCCCGTGACCCAAAATGGAACAAACGGGTAAAGATAATGGATGGATGGATGGATATTATGTATTTTCTAGGAATTCAGTGTGAATGACGTGGAAACCCCCCCCCCCAGGGCAGATGTTAAAGTAGTGGGAGGAAAAACAACGTCATCGCTCCAGGCCCTGGATGGCCAGCAGTCATCACGTTCGTTATTCATACGAGTCTGGTATAGATTAATGAGTCCTCCAGTAAAACTCTTCATCATCATCTTCTTCAAACATGGCACAATGCAAGAGAAGAAAAGACAAAACAGAATGAGGATCACAATTACTGGGGTACAGATTTTTAACACTAGCTGCCACAACGGTCCAGAAGTGAACCATGACCACAGGTCCCAGCCAGGACTTGGGTGGTGGTCTGCATCCATTGCTCCCTTCAGGTTCCGTAGGGAGCGGAGTGCTTCTTCAGCATGGGTGTCGTTTTCTCCTGGGATATAAGTACAGCATGATGTTCCAATAATTTGACATACACTACCTTGTGAGGCTGTCAGTAAGTCCAAAACCATACGGTTCTGCAGCACCATCAGGCGAAGTGCTGCTATTTCTCTGCTCCAAGCCTCTGCTAAATCAAGAGAGATGTTCACAAAGGCATGAAAGCAGTAATTCAGTGTCTCAATCATAAGTGCATTTTTCCCTACACCAATCCAAGGAAACAGTGCGTTACTAACTTTACTTCCTGTTGACCAAAGTTTATGATCTCCTGGCACATAGGATCCCCAGATTGATTCATGTGGTGTGAAATTTATTACCTCTCGTCTGCTGCGTTGTTTTATATTTGGTGGGTGAATAAGGAAAGTGTGGTCTGTCACCCATGTGGGAGCGCATATTCCAGTCCAGTTCACAGGCAGGGTCGAGTATAGTTTGTGTTCGCAGAGCCACCAGCCATTTTGAATGAAATACGTACCATTTGAGGGGGCATTCATGTTCACAGGCACCCCTTCTCCTTGGGTGTATGCGCATCTATTGCGACATTGAGTTGCTTTGTCAAGTGCTCCCAACCAGTTGCCTCCTTTTTCACAAGTATTACTCAGACACGTGTGAGTCTTATTTCCCTGAATGTAACATGTGAAACTCAGATTTTTAGGGTTTGTGATGTATGGTACCTGAGGTACCGTACTCCCTTCACCGTCACGTTGGTTTGAGCCCAGAACAGCAAATCACAAGTGCCATTCCTGATCCCTGGACGAGCAGGGTCAGTATCTTTGGTCGTTATACACGAGTCTTGGAAAGCTCGGGCCCCTATGGATGCCATACATTTTGCTTCAGTGACGTTCATGGGTTGCACCTCTAGGTGTACCTGAGTAGAAGAAGGTGGGAGACGAGAACACACATAGCAACCTTTAGTGGTCACTTTTCTGACGCTGGTCTTAACATACCGGTACCAGGCATTGGTCTCTTGGGGATGTTTAGGATCCCAGATCTGGTCCTCGTGGTCATCAATTTTGGTCCATCGTTTCTGTCTTTCCACGTCAGAACCTGTAAAATGATGATAAATCCAACCACATACCAAAACCATCATACAGCCGATGATCCATCTAGCCAAAGTAGGTGACATCATGTACAGATGTACTGGACTGTGAGTGACCTATTCAAGGTGTAAGACCAAGGCAGATTGCTGCTCTCAGCGTTGATTTCTTCACTGATGTTTGTGACGCCTCACCCCAGGTGATGAGGCCCCCTTGTGGCCATGCTTTTTCAAACACCTTGGTTGATTAAGAGTCCAATACCTTGTGGAGTTTGCAGTGAGACAGATGGATCCAACTGGTTCTTTCTGCTATTTTCACAGCTGTGGGTGTGGTTAATAGCACTTGGTATGGTCCTTCCCAACGTGGACTGGCCCAATTTTTTCTTTTGATGACCTTAATGAAGACCCAGTCACCGGGTTGAACTGATGACTTTTCCTGTGGAGACAAAGAATCAGAAGGCAGTAAATTGGTCTTGAATACTTCTTTCTCTTTAAACGTTTTTATCATAAAATCTGCTAATGTTTGTTCTTGTTCTGCTTTTTGCAGGTCTGGTGAGAACAAAGGCATTCTGTATGGTCTGCCATGTATTATTTCAAATGGAGTCAGACCATTAGAAGTTGGAGTAATTCTCATATACAGTTTGACCAGGTCCAGGCATTCAGGCCATGGACGGTTAGTGGTTTCCATGCATTTCCTTAGTCTGCTTTTTACAGTCCCATTTGTTCTTTCAACCAATCCAGCACTTTGGGGATGGTAAGAACAATGGTTCTTTAAAGTTAGTCCTAGATGTGTGGCCATGTTTTGTATGACTTGATTCACAAAGTGAGGGCCATTATCACTGTAAATGGTTTCAGGGATCCCATGTACAGGAACAATGTTTTTGCAAATAGCTTTAGCTACAGTTAGTGCATCTGCATGCTTAGAGGGGACTATTTCAACCCATTTAGAGAAAGCGTCAACCATTACAAGACAATACTTGTATGGTCCACTTTGTGTTAGTTCAATGAAATCCATGTACATTTTTTGAAATGGGTAAGTTGGAACAGGAAAAGAGCCTCTTTTAGGTCTCATGTTTCCCTGTGGGTTGTGTCTTATGCATGTTGGACAGGTTTTACAAAAGCCTTTTAAGTATGATTCAAGTCCACAAGTTGTGAAATATTTCTGTATTTGGCTAATCATCCCCTCACTTGACACATGGCAAAGCCCATGTGACAAGATTGTAGCGGCTTTGAATAGAGATTTAGGTAAAACTGGCTTATTATTAACATGATAAAAGCCTTCAGTATTCAGTGTGGCACCTTTTGTTTCCCATAACTGCTTTTCTTGTTTGGGTGCGGCGCGTTGCATGTCCAAAAGTACTGATTTGTCAATCATGTCAGCTGTTTGCGTAGTTAGTAGGTAGCTAGAACCATAGATACCTGCAGCTGCTCTTTTAGCTTCTTGGTCAGCTAATCTGTTACCATTTGATACTGTGTCTTTGCCTTTAGTGTGAGCATTTACATTTACAAACAGCAATCTTGTTTGGCAAGTGAATTGATTGTAGCAGTTCAGTTAATAGTTTAGCATGTGTAACTGGCTTTCCAGTAGAGGTCGTCATACCTCTATTCTCCCATTGTTTCGTAAAATAGAAGAGAGTTGAAAAAGCATACTGACTGTCAGTGTATACAGTCACATCCTTATTTTCTGCCAACTGGCAGGCACGTGTTAGAGCGATGATTTCTGCAGCTTGTGTAGAATGATGTGTAGTTAATTGTTTTGCCTCAATGATTTTATCAGGCAACTGTACAATGGCATAACCTGTTTGTGTTTTGCCTGTTTCTGTTTTTGAACAAGATCCATCCACAAAACACAATAAACCTCCGGACAAAGGACTGTCTGTTAAGTCTGGCCTGGGAAGGTGGACCTGTTCAGTGACTTCCAAACAGTTGTGTGGTGTCCCTTCATCAAGTAGAGGGACAAGTGTTGCAGGATTCAAAACTGTACAACGTGCTATATGTATGTGAGGTTGAGACAACAATATAGCCGTGTATGAAAGGTGACGTGCAGGTGACAATATGTTCATTCTACTCTGTAGCAGTAGCACATCAACAGCATGTGGGACCAGGAGATCAGTGTCATGGAAAAGGATGACATCGGCTGATACCTGGACTGCAATTGCTGCTGCAAGGACTGCTTGCATGCATGGAGGGAGTGCCTGTGCTACAGGGTCGAGTTTTTTAGAATAAAATGCCAACGGTTTAAGTTTGTCACCATGCTTCTGTAAAAGAACTGATGTCATAAAACCGTTTCTGCAATCAACGGTAAGCGTAAAACGCTTTGAGTAGTCAGGTAAAATTAAAGAGGTTGTTTGCATTAGTTTTTGTTTCAGTGTTGTAAATGCAAATGAGGCCTCTGTTGTCCAAGTGATTTTGTCTTTTAAAGCCATGGGTGTGTCATAAATCAAATTTAGCAAAGGCTGAGTCAGTTCTGCATAGTGTGGGATATAAGATCTGCAATAATTACAAAGTCCTAGGAATGACATGATTTGTTTTTTCGTTTCAGGCTTAGGAGCATCAGCAATGGTTTGTTTTCTTTTTGCTTGGATTTGTTTTCCTGCAGATGACAATGTGTGACCTAAATAGTCAACCTCAGTCCTAACCCATTGTATCTTATTCTTATTTACTTTGTGACCTGTCTGTGAGAGGTGGTGAAGTAAAGTAAGTGAGTCATGTTTGCATGCCTCTCGAGTGGGTGATGCTATTAAAAGGTCATCTACATAAACCAAAAGTTGACTGCCACCTTCAAGTGAAAGATTTGACAGGCAGGCCATAATGGCCTGTGTGAAGATGGTTGGACTGTCAGCAAACCCTTGTGGTAGCCTGGTGTATGTGTAGCCCTGGCCTTGAAACGTGAAAGCAAACCAGAACTGTGAGTCTGGGTTTATTGATACACTGAAAAATGCATTACTTAAATCTATCACCGTGTAATACTTGTTATCAGGCCTTAAAGAGTTAAGTAAGGTGTGTGGATCCGGAACATTCGAAGCTCTTGTTTGAATTGCCTCATTAACTGATCTCAAATCTTGTACCATTCTCCAGTCTGTTTTATTTGCTTTTTGGACTGGAAAAATGGGTGTATTGCAAGGGGAATCAGAGCATTTTCTTATGATTCCTCCCTGCAATAAGTCAGCAATAACGGGTGCAATGCCCTGTATTGCCTCAGGTTTGAGTGGGTATTGTTTAATTACGGGCCTCCAGTTTGTCTTTGGTTTGATTTGGACTGGAGGAATTGAGTTTAGTAATCCAACATCAGAAGGTCCTGAAGACCACAATGTTTCAGGTATTTCTCTCAAGTCTGCTTCATCTGGGTCTTTTAAAGCCATGGGTTTATGACACACCCATGGCTTTAAAAGACAAAATCACTTGGACAACAGAGGCCTCATTTGCATTTACAACACTGAAACAAAAACTAATGCAAACAACCTCTTTATCCTGATGCATGCTCAATAATCCAGGTAGAAAAATCTAAAAAAGTTAAATCTGGTCCTCTGGACATTCAAAAAAACAAAACAAAGCAAATCAACAAAAAATGTAGAAACGTTTCGTCTCTCATCCGAGAGACTTCCTCAGT
>NC_056498.1:93391326-93401634 GCF_014905685.2 Nematolebias whitei
TTTTGGGTTTTTTTGAATGTCCAGAGGACCAGATTTAACTTTTTTAGGTTTTTGCAAATAGCTTTAGCTACAGTTAGTGCATCTGTATGCTTAGAGGGGACTATTTCAACCCATTTAGAGAAAGCGTCAACTATTACAAGACAATACTTGTATGGTCCACTTTGTGTTAGTTCAATGAAATCCATGTAAATTTTTTGAAATGGGTAAGTTGGAACAGGAAAAGAGCCTCTTTTAGGTCTCATGTTTCCCTGTGGATTGTGTCTTATGCATGTTGGACAGGTTTTACAAAAGCCTTTTAAGTATGATTCAAGTCCATAAGTTGTGAAATATTTCTGAATTTGGCTAATCATTCCCCCACTCGACACATGGCAAAGCCCATGTGACGAGATCGTAGCGGCTTGGAATAGAGATTTAGGTAAAACTGGCTTATTATTAACATGATAAAAGCCTTCAGTATTCAGTGTGGCACCTTTTGTTTCCCATAACTGCTTTTCTTGTTTGGGTGCGGCACGTTACATGTCCAAAAGTACTGATTTGTCAATCATGTCAGCTGTTTGCATAGTTAGTAGGTAGCTAGAACCATAGATACCTGCAGCTGCTCTTTTAGCTTCTTGGTCAGCTAATCTGTTACCATTTGATACTGTGTCTTTGCCTTTAGTGTGAGCTGTACATTTACAAACAGCAATCTTGTTTGGCAAGTGAATTGATTGTAGCAGTTCAGTTAATAGTTTAGCATGTGTAACTGGCTTCCCAGTAGTGGTCGTCATACCTCTATTCTCCCATTGTTTCGCAAAATAGAAGAGAGTTGAAAAAGCATACTGACTGTCAGTGTATACAGTCACATCCTTATTTTCTGCCAACTGGCAGGCACGTGTTAGAGCGATGATTTCTGTAGCTTGTGCAGAATGATGTGTAGTCAATTGTTTTGCCTCAATGATTTTATCAGGCAACTGTACAATGGCATAACCTGTTTGTGTTTTGCCTGTTTCTGTTTTTGAACAAGATCCATCCACAAACCACAACAAACCTCCAGACAAGGGAGTGTCTGTTAAGTCTGGCCTGGGAAGGCGGACCTGTTCAATGACTTCCAAACAGTTGTGTGGTGTCCCATCATCAGGTAGAGGGATGAGTGTTGCAGGATTCAAAACTGTACAACGTGCTATATGTATGTGAGGTTGAGACAAAAATATAGCCGTGTATGAAAGGTGACGTGCAGGTGACAATATGTTCATTTTACTCTGCAGCAGCAGCACATCAACAGCATGTGGGACCAGGAGATCAGTGTCATGAAAAAGGATGACATCGGCTGATACCTGGACTGCAATTGCTGCTGCACAGACTGCTTGCATGCATGGAGGGAGTGCCTGTGCTACAGGGTCGAGTTTTTTAGAGTAAAATGCCAACGGTTTAAGTTTGTCACCATGCTTCTGTAAAAGAACTGATGTCATAAAACCGTTTCTGCAATCAACGGTAAGCGTAAAACGCTTTGAGTAGTCAGGTAAAATTAAAGAGGTTGTTTGCATTAGTTTTTGTTTCAGTGTTGTAAATGCAAATGAGGCCTCTGTTGTCCAAATGATTTTGTCTTTTAAAGCTGTGGGTGTGTCATAAATCAAATTTAGCAAAGGCTGAGTCAGTTCTGCATAGTGTGGGATATAAGATCTGCAATAATTGCAAAGTCCTAGGAATGACATGATTTGTTTTTTCGTTTCAGGCTTAGGAGCATCAGCAATGGTTTGTTTTCTTTTTGCTTGGATTTGTTTTCCTGCAGATGACAATGTGTGACCTAAATAGTCAACCTCAGTCCTAACCCATTGTATCTTATTCTTATTTACTTTGTGACCTGTCTGTGAGAGGTGGTGAAGTAAAGTAAGTGAGTCATGTTTGCATGCCTCTCGAGTGGGCGATGCTATTAAAAGGTCATCTACATAAACCAAAAGTTGACTGCCACCTTCAAGTGAAAGATTTGACAGGCCGGCCATAATGGCCTGTGTGAAGATGGTTGGACTGTCAGCAAACCCTTGTGGTAGCCTGGTGTATGTGTAGCCCTGGCCTTGAAACGTGAAAGCAAACCAGAACTGTGAGTCTGGGTTTATTGATACACTGAAAAACGCATTACTTAAATCTATCACCGTATAATACTTGTTATCAGGCCTTAAAGAGTTAAGTAAGATGTGTGGATCTGGAACATTCGAAGCTCTTGTTTGAATTGCCTCATTAACTGATCTCAAATCTTGTACCATTCTCCAGTCTGTTTTATTTGCTTTTTGGACTGGAAAAATGGGTGTATTGCAAGGGGAATCAGAGCATTTTCTTATGATCCCTCCCTGCAATAAGTCAGCAATAACGGGTGCAATGCCCTGTATTGCCTCAGGTTTGAGTGGGTATTGTTTAATTACAGGCCTCCAGTTTGTCTTTGGTTTGATGTGGACTGGAGGAATTGAGTTTAGTAATCCAACATCACAAGGTCCTGAAGACCACAATGTTTCAGGTATTTCTCTCAAGTCTGCTTCATCCTGTTCAGAGAGAAAAACAGCCTCTGAGCGTCAGGATGAAAGTGTGTGGATTCTTGCTTCGCATGTTATGATTTCACAAAGTTGTTTTTTCTAAATTTTACAGGTCAGACTATAGCTCCACCCACCCTATGGTGAGGTGTAATCTGTGCATGAAGCAGCATCCTTTATTTTGTATCCAACATCCTTCCACTGCATGTCATGTGGTTTAAATAAAGAAATGTGTGGTGTGGCGGCAAGTTTGTACAAAGGTCTTTGTTTTTCAGAAAGTGAGACTGCAGCACCAGCAAAAGAACATCTGTCTGTGTACAACATTACAACAGTCATTGTGACTTGCTTTCAGACAAAAAATCAGAAACATAGTCACAGTCGTCGTGTTTCAACACGTTCATTGTCACGTGCAGTTGACTCAAAGGCATCTGGTCATCAAGAGTTGTCAGTGCTCGTCCAGCTTCCTACATTAAAAGTGAAACAGTCGTCAAGTTTTGGGTCAATCCTAGGTCATATGAACAATAAATGTCATGTACTTCCTGATTTGCATAGACTTGTGTGTTTTTTAGCCTTGTGGCCCGCATTCCACCTTTAACTGGAATTATTGCTATGCCCAATTTTGCCATTAAATCTCTGCCTAATAGATTTATAGGACAGTCTGGTGAGATCACAACATTGGCAGAAACCTGGAGTCCTGTGTGTTCGTCTGTGAAACACACTGGCTTGGAAATTTTTTGTCTGTTTGTTAGTCCGTCAGCTCATTTTACCCAAATTGAGTTTTGTGATGCATGTAATCCAGGAACGTGTTTTTAGAACTGTCTTACATGCTCCTGTGTCACAAAGAAAATCCACATTCATAGTGTTTACTTTGAGTGTCAAATACGGTTTTTCCTTTAATGCACTTAAAAAATCCCAAGCTGAACAAATGTTGACAACTTCGTCATTAGTGTCTGTATTTGCCCTGGGGGTGCTGGGAGTTAGTCATGCATTATTACCACTTCTGTGTTTAGAATGATTTCCTGTATTAGGAAATCCTCTTCTTCGTGGGAAACTTCCTCTTTGTTGTCGAGTAAAAGTTTTCTGGCAATCACGTGACCGATGTCCAATTCCTCCACATTTCCAACAGCTGTTTGGGTCTTGCTGTTACTGGGGTCGGCCAAATCCACGACCTCTGTGTCTGTGTCTAAACCCACCTTTATTCTTATTCTGCATTGGACCATTGTAAAAAATCTCCGATTCACCAAAATCATCATTATAAAACAAATCTGTTTTACCTCCTGCACGACTTCCTTCTTTCCTCTTGAGCATTTTCTCAGCATGACGTGTCCATTGCATAAGAACTTCCACTGAACATGTATCAATTTCGACAAAATGTTTTTTACCCAATTTGAAATCTCTGGGCGAAAAGACCGTAACAAACTATTTTTCAACTGCTGCTGATGAGCTGAGTCTACCTGTTCAACATAATCAATTCCACTGTGCACTCTAAATTCTCTCTCAAATCTGATCCGGAAATCATCAACTTCCTCATTTGCTTTCTGTTTTACTGCTGATAAAGCTGCATAGTAAGCCTTTCACTTAAAGATAGTGTACACTCTCTCACAGAGGGCCCGCCACTGTTCCTTGTATTTCCCTGTCAGTTTGTTGTCGTCTACATGAGGGCAAGGTGTACCATCGTTTCGTCTCCCTGTGTAATTTCCCCTGACTCTTGCCCAAAATTTGCCCAAAGATGATTGGGCGGCCTCTCCTGTTTCCTGTCCATTAAGGCGATAAGAGTGTATAATGCCCTCCATATCCTTTATCCACCCCTGAGGGTCCTCTACAGGACTAGTTACTCCCTCTACAGCTTTCCTTGCTTCCTCAAGTGTCCATGGTCTGAACACAAGTCCAAATTGGGAACCCCCATCAGTGGCACAGGGATTCATGACTTGTATCTGTTAGGATTTGTGGTCGGAGCGAACCCAGAGTGCAGAACAGGGACTCAACTCGGCAGTTATACAAAAATAGGTTTTTAATGATAAATGAAAAGTACAAAATAAACAAGCTGACGGGGCAGCAAAACTTACATAAACAAGGAGGGAGGCACGGGGAACTTAGGAGACACAGGGAACTCAAGGAACCAGGAAGACAAGGAGAGACTCAGGAGACTCAAGGAAGCGTACCCAACGAAGACGACCCGACGAAGAACAAGACAGAATAGGATGACTTAAATACAAGGAGAAGACGAGACATGATAACAAACAGCTGGGACGAGACACAGGTGGCACTAATGGAACTAATGAGGGAGCACGAGGGAAACAGACAAACCGGGCCACAGAAAAGTAACATCCTTACAGTATCAGAGGGAATATGTTTGCATTTCCTTGTTCATGTGAGGTTGTAGCACTTCTCAGACTACTTTTTATGCTGAGGCCTGCTTTTTTAGGTAAGTTTGAGAGTGCGTCCAAGCACTTATCAGCATTTGCTAAGTCCTGGGTTGGGTAAACAGATCCTATGGAAAGTGGGGTCATGGTGTCAGTCCTAGTCTGGTCATATGGGGGAGGACACCTAGGTCCTGTTTCGTTATCTTCTGGTTTCACAAAGAGGGTGGTTGCTTTATTTATTTTAGTTTGTTTGTTCAGTTTGGATACCTTTATCAAATTTCTCCTCACTTGGGATTCAGTTTACCAGATTTTTGCACATTTTAGTTGTTCCTCCAAATTTGTTTTTCTTTTTTTATTTTTTGCTAAAGCTTGTTTTTCTTGTAGAATGGAAACAATCATTTCCCATGTATTAACCTTTAGACTTGGCTCAATTTTGTATTTTTTTGTCCATTTATCTAGGAATTTAATTGAGTCTGGGTGTTTCTGGTTCATGTATTTAACATCTTTGGCGAGCGCTTCCGTAGAAGACTTACTTTTATTGCTTCCCATGATGTATAAGTATGAATACTGCGTTGTGTTTTATTAATATATTTGTGTGAGTGGTTCAATTGAAAATGTCTCAAGGACTCTCTGCACCTCCCGAGAAACAAGCTTCTGGACCAATCAGATGGATTGATTCGGTTTCTCGCTTTTGGGTTCTAATCCCAAAGCTTACAGAGATTTTAGATTCAAAGACCATGTCACCTTGAGAAAAAAAAATCCTAATAGAAGTTTAAAAATGAATCACAGCTTGTACGTTGGCACTGTTAGGTTTCAAAGCTGTAATCTCAATTGTAAACCTCTCAGTTATACATGCTTTCACGCATTCACTCACAAAAGATATGAAAGGAAAAGAGAGAGTGAAAAAAATGACAGTAATGCGACGCATCTAAAGAGATTATTGTTGAGCCTCACTGTTTGGTCCAATAAGTTCTTGGTAAAATGTCTCACTATTTTATATAGATCTTGACAAAACATTTTTACCTCACTTTTTTATTACACTGAAGGTCTTGACCTTTTATGGTTAGACTTTATTTAGTCCTTAACCTTATCGTTAAAAAAATCTCACTTCTTTAAAATTTCAGATCTTGGCTTCAACAAAAATAACTAGTTCTGTACCGTATTTTCTCGCGCATAAATCTCATCCAGCAATTGTGCTAATTTGTTATACTCACGGTCTGTAGTCTGCTGAGGTGTCCGGTCGGATTCTCCGTCACTCTGTTAGTCGGTGATCTGAGGGGGACCTAAAATGCTGGCCTGACAAGAAACGGTCTCTCAGGGCTTTACCTTTGTTACCGTGCACGGATCTGCAGCATGCCCATCTCAGACGTCACCGGCAACAGGCATGAGGAAATATCCGGGTCACGTGCACCATTTAATGTAGGGGTTTTTCTTGTTTAGAAAACTAGCACCTATTAAAAAATAATTACCACAAACAGAAAACAGAGATGAGTTATAATAGACGCAAATTCTTTACAAAGAGAGACATCATCCCGACCAAAGTCAGAACGAAGTCTAAAGTCGCTTCTGTGTGCGTCCGTTTTTATTAGAGCGTGTAGGAGGGGTTAACAGATAAAAACAAATAATACAGATGCAGCAGTATTATAATAACAGAAGCTACAAGCTCAGGTCAGAGTGTTCTCTGAATCCGTTCAGACCGCACTGCTCTCAGCGTGTCCAGCATAAATGTCCAAAGTACAGTTCTACACACAGAAGCTTTGTTGAAACAAGCATACTGATAAGAAAAACAGTTTCAAATGATCAATAGCACAAAACTCTCCAACAGAGTCCATTTTTGAAAAATGACAAAACATAACTCGTAAAACTTGATACCATTCCGTTTTTGTTTTTATTTCCAGAAGAAGAAGAAATGTCTTTAGAGGTTTTTGTGTTGTTTCTTTCAGTGGTTCTAGGTACAGTGCCCCCACAGGCGAGTGGGGGAACAGGTTGGTTCAACAGGTTGGCTCTACTACACAGTGCAGTGTGAATGCAAACGCACCAGCTCAAATGTAAACAAAATGTCATGAATATTGGTCCCCTACCGAACCGAGTCTACCGGACTATCAGGTGTGAAAACAACCTACGTTTCCCCTACTTCCACCTTTCCTACTAATCTGGGACAGATACTGGCATCCTGCTCTGACATGAATTTTCTTTGTTAACTTTCTCTATGTGTGTTAAAATCTACAGTTGGGACCACCCTGCCATGTTACATGATTCTGGACCCCCTTCGTGTAATTCACCTTCTATGTTGAGTTACCAGACTTTGACACTCCTGAAGAAGGGTCTTGATCAAAGAGCTTAACTTGGCCTTATCAACAGAGACTGGTCGCCATGACAGTAAAGGAAGTTAACCCCCCAGTTGAAGTTCTGATTCCAAGAAACCCATTTTGTTTGTATCAGCATGGTGTCACACATCCTTAACAAAGGGTCATTGTATTATCTTCTCTGAAGAACTTTGAGAAGGGAGATTTTAATTACATTAATTATACAGTGGGATACTCCTACTGTAAGAAGCTCTCTGACTGATTAAAAAGTTAAGGGGCCCGTCTTCCTGGGGCCAGGTATACTGAACATAGAGGGAGTTGCGAGATGGCAGCCGATGAAGAAAGTTGCCTTTGGATCATCAGCTGAGCAGATAGAATAAGTGCTTGTGGAAAGTTGATGAGACTCTCTGAGAAACAACAGCCATATGATAGAAGACGTGTCCAGCTGAGAGATGGTAGACATCATGGTGAAAATCTTAAACACCCTGGAGCTAAAGGTACGAGCCAAACAAACCACAGCCCTATGTTTCGCTTACCCAAGTGAGGTAGACACAGGACATGTGCCACGCCCTCACTGCAGCATTTCTCCTCCAAGGGGTCTGAAACTAATGCTGAGGCTCAGGTATTAACCATAGTTATTTTCCAGGGCAGCTCAATCTAAGGCTGTGTTGAGATGATTCACCCAGATTGTTAACTACCTTCAATCCATGTACCACACCCAGAATCTCACTTCGTGTCTCGCCCGACCTAGCAGCAGGAGTTGGGACATTGGACAGATGAGGAAGCACAGGTTCACGGTAGTTCAACTCCTAATTTAGCGTTGCAATTGTTATCCGATCTGGCATTGTTTAGAATCTAGGTATAAGATTATTGGATGTTGTTTTATAATCAAAGCTACAAAAACTTTAAATACCTCCCGTGATTTTGTTGTTACATTGAACCAAGTTTTCCACTTCCATGAACAAAGGTGTGTTGAAATAAGAATCCAGAATTTTACGTTTTGCTTTGCTTTAATCAATGATTTTACTGGGGAAACAGCAGTATGCACAGTCCAACAATGATTACATTTGATTACAAAGAGGATACATAGTGATTAATACTTAGAGTTTAGTTATATTCCAGATGTTGATCTTTCCTGGACAAAGCAGTTCTCGGTCCCTGGGGGGAGCTGGAGGGTAGCTGTAGGTGTGCTCCAGTCGACCCCAGATATTTTCCTTCTGGCCGGCCGCGCTCTGAGTTCTTAGGTCGTTCTGACTCACTCATGCGATCCAAAACCCCCACAGTCTCCCTACACTCATTACCTGCCCCAGTATGTTATCTCTCACTACATTAACCCAACTTTGACAGCTCCAAGCAATCAAATTTAAAATATAATTGATCTTTCTACTTGCAATCTTGTTAGCCACCGCTCTATACTGAGATAAATTTTTATAAAGGACAATATTTGTGAGACGTCTTCTTACCATTGCCTTTTGGTGGAATTCCTGGGAATGCCAGCTCAGTAAGGAGCAGATTTCCCCACTCACACCTGAATGGGGCTGCCTCTGGTCCCTCAGCTGGTCAAAATTTGAAGAAAAAGGTTCTGGTAATGATATGGGCTGAAGGAGGAAATAACTCCAAACTAAGCCTTTCCAGCGGACCTCCCCTCGTTCTTCCTCAGCTAGAACCGTCCAAGACTTGTCCTTACATCTGTGATGATTTCTCGGCAGGAGACCCATTTGGTGCAGGCAGGCAAGCAAGACTCAAAGAATATAAATCAATAATTTATTATTTACAAAATAAAGATGGCTGACAGGGCAGCAAACTTACATAAATCATGGGACAGGACACAGGACACAAGGAGCAGGACACGAGGAGCATCACAGTGAGATACAACGACCAGACAATGAGGGAGGCAGGCAAACAGACTTAAATACACACACACACACTAACAAGACTAACACAGAACACCTGTGAAACATCACAGGTGCAGACATCAGAGGGGGAACAGACGAATATGGAACACTAGAGGAAGACAGAGACCAGGGAAAGCATAACTCCTAACAGTACCTCCCCCCCAAGGTCGTCCCTTGACGTCTACAAGACCCCACACCCCTAAAACGTGGGTGGGAGGAGGGGGAAAGTCAACAGGGAGGAGGGCACTAGGGACAAAAAAAGAGACACGAGTGGAACGAAGAACTGGACAGGGTACACTAGGGGCAAGGTACAAGACATGGAAACAGAAAGAGGTCAGAGTTCAGGTAGGAAACTGTGAGATTGTCCAAAAAGCAGGAAACAGGTCAGACAGGCAACCATTCACCAGGCCGGGGCCAGTCAGGCGGGTGGCCGAGAGGTTGTCCAATAGGCAGGAACAGGTCGGGCAGAACAGAAGTGAGGACCTCAGCAGGCGGATCAGCAGCGAGGAGCTCAGCAGTGAGGAGCTCTTCTGTGGCTGGATCGTCTGGGGCTAGATCTTCGGCGGCAGTATCTGGAGCAGGAGCGGAGTCTGTCTGGACTCCCACAGAACAGGAGAGGTGAGGAGCGTCTGCCGGGACCCCCTCGAAACAGGAGAGGTGAGGAGCATCCGCCAGGACCCCCTCTGAACAGGAGAAGTGAGGAGCGTCCACCAGGACCCCCTCAGAACAGGAGAAGTGAGGAGCGTCCCCAGGGACCCCCTCAGAACAGGAGAAGTGAGGAGCGTCCGCCGGGACCCCCTCAGAACAGGAGAAGTGAGGAGCGTCCGCTGGGACCCCCTCGGAACAGGAGAAGTGAGGAGCGTCCGCCGGGACCCTCTCAGAACAGGAGAAGTGAGGAGCATCCGCCGGGACCCCCTCGGAACAGGAGAAGTGAGGAGCGTCCGCCGGGACCCCCTCGGAACAGGAGAAGTGAGGAGCGTCCGCTGGGACCCCCTCGGAACAAGAGAAGTGAGGAGCGTCCGCTGGGACCCCCTCGGAACAAGAGAAGTGAGGAGCGTCCGCCGGGACCCCCTCGGAACAAGAGAAGTAAGGAGCGTCCGCTGGGACCCCCTCGGAACAGGAGAAGTGTGAGATCCACCACGGGGGCTGCGTGCAGCGTGAGATCCACCACGGGGGCTGCGTGCAGCGTGGGATCAACCTCGGGGGCTGCGTGCAGCGTGGGATCCACCTCGGGGGCTGCGTG
>NC_056498.1:93401644-93402089 GCF_014905685.2 Nematolebias whitei
ACCTCGGGGGCTGCGTGCAGCGTGGGATCCACCTCGGGGGCTGCGTGTAGCAACAAGATCTGGAGTAGACGTTTTCTAGATCTGTGGGCTCAGGACAGGTTGGGTCCGCACACAGCATGGATGATGCAGAGGCTGCAGGAGATGTAAAAACTACGGGGACTGTAGTAGGCAAGGGAGCGACCACAGGGGCTACAGCTGTGAGACCCTCAGGAGCCAGGAGCAGGAACAGAGGAAGCGCCGGGGGTGTAGCTGGAGGCTCAGAGTCTCTAAAAGGACCCTGCAGCTTGTCTTCCAGGGACAGAGCAGTGAGAGTCAGGCTGCCTGCTGGGTCTTGGTTTGGTCTGGTCATTATGTGAGGATTTCTCGGCAGGAGACCCATTTGGTGCAGGCAGGCAGGAAAGACTCAAAGAATATAAATCAATAATTTATTATTTACAAAATAAAG
>NC_056498.1:93402189-93407739 GCF_014905685.2 Nematolebias whitei
ACTGAGGAAGTCTCTCGGATGAGAGACGAAACGTTTCTACATTTTTTTGTTGATTTGCTTTGTTTTGTTTTTTTTGAATGTCCAGAGGACCAGATTTAACTTTTTTAGAGTTTAAACAGAGTTTATTCATCTGATAAATATGTTTTAAACATAATTATCGACATTCAATCCTGGAAAGTAAACAACTCTGGTTGTTGTACTTTGATAATTCAATTAGAAAATAAAACTTAAAACGTTTTAAAGTTTAAGGAAGTCAAGGAAAGACCTCCAAGGAATTGGAACAAATAATCACAGACCTAGCTAAACAGATGCTAGATGAAAAACCAGCAGGTTCCCAAGATTCAACAATGCTAGCCATGCTCACGGGAGTAATTACAAAAAGGCTAGAACAAGCTGAAACAATCCTAAACAAAGCCTCAGAGAAATGAAAAACAAGGAAGCAAAGAATACGTCATTTGAAAGATGGCAAAAAAAAAGCTACAGACAGAAAACACCTCATTAGCTCATGCAAACGACAGTTAACAGCTGAAATAGCTGCTAAAACAAAATATTTTGATATACTCAGCAGGAAACTGCTTGATGTAAATTCAAAATATGAAACTGACATGCAGGCGTTTCAAAGTAGGCTCACACAAGAAAAGGAAGAAGCCTCAAAAACGTACGCAGAACTCCAAAAAGCATATGATCAAATAGAAGGGTTTAAAATGAATGATACAGCATACTTTAATTGTATAGGTCAGAGTTAGAGTCAGAGTCAGAGTTTCTTTATTGTCATTCGCACCTCATGTGGTACATGTGGTGGAGCGAAATTATGTACGCAGGGTCCCAGTTACATCCAACAATAAAGTGTAATAGGAAAACAGTAATAAGATCTGAGATATGAACTAAGAAAAACATCAACTAAATATACACTAAGCACTCATAACATAAAAACATTACGTCGAACATCAGCACAAACATGAACACGAGTCTGTGTGAGCAGATGAGCATGCATGAACACATCAACATTGAAACAGATCAGCAGCAACATGATGTGATTTTTTCACAGTGATTATTCTGGTTAGAGATTCATGAGTCTAACAGCCTCAGGGTAGAAACTGTTCCTCAGTCTAGTGGTTCTACACTTAATGCTCCTCAACCTCCTTCCGGAGGGGAGTGGGGCAATAATAATAATAATAACAATAATGAATTTAATTTGTAACGCATTTTTCATTAATAAAAATCTCAAAGTGCTAAAAGTGTGTGTGCTAGGTGAGTGGGGTCCTTCATGATGTAGGTGGCCCTCTTACTGCATCTAGAGGTGTAGATGTCTGTGATGGTGGGGAGACTGACTCTGACAGACTTCTGTGCAGTCTTAACCACTCTCTGCAAAGCTTTTCTTTCTGCAGCTGTGTAGCCTCCATGCCACACGTTGATGCTGGAGCACAGGATGCTCTCCACTGCACACCTGTAGAAGGAGGTTAGGACTGAGCTTCCCAGACCAGCTTGTCTCAGCCGTCTGAGGAAGTAGAGTCTCTGATGAGCTTTCTTGATCAGGCTGGTGGTGTTGTTGCTCCAGCTGAGGTTGTCGTTCATGTGTTCACCCAAGTACTTGTAGCTGGAGACCACTTCCACTGCAGATCCTCTTGTGTTCAAGGGGGTGTAGGTGTTTTTGTTCCTTCTGAAGTCCACAATCATCTCCTTTGTCTTCTTCACATTGATGTGAAGGTTATTCTCTTTGCACCAGCTCTCCAGGTGTTCCACCTCTTGCCTGTAGCTGGACTCATCATTGTTTGTGATGTGAGCAAAGTAAACAGGAGGGGTCTCAACACACATCCCTGAGGAAAGACAGTGCTCAGGGTTATGGTGGAGGAGAAGTTGTGGATTCTCACTAACTGTGGTCTGTTTGTTAAGAAGTCTAGTACCCAGTTGCAAATGGTGGGGCTTAGTCCTAATGTGAATAGTTTGTCCATCAGAGTTTGGGGGATCATGGTGTTGAAGGTGGATGTGAAGTCCACAAAGAGCATACAGACATATGAGTTTTTCTATTCCAGGTGGTTGAGCGTAGTGTGGATCACAGAGGAGATAGCATCATCTGTTGATTGGTTCTCATGGTATGCATACTGATGAGGGTCCTTGTTGATGTTGATGGTTGTTTTGATGTGAGTCATGACCAGTTTTTTGAAGCATTTAGCAACTATCAGGGTGAGGGCCACTGGCCGATGGTCATTCAGACCAGTCACTGTAGAGCTTTTTGGGACTGGGATGATGGTGGCAGTCTTCAGGCAGGTGGGAAATGTCTCCAGGGTAAGTGAGGTGTTAAAGATGTCTGCCAGCACCTCGCAGAGCTGATCGGCACATTATTTCAACACTTTTCCGGGGATGTTGTCTGGGCCAGTTGCTTTATGCGGATTAATCCTCCTGAAAGTACTCCTTACTTTGGCTGAGGTCACGCTGAGATGCTCTTCATCCGGTGGTGAGGTGAGTCTGGTGATGGGTGGTCTGTTCGAGTTTTCAAAGCGTGCATAGAACTTGTTGAGGGCATCAGGCAGAGATGGGTCTTTGGGGCATTGTTTGTTCTTTCCTTTATAATCTGTTATGCACTTAATGCCCCTCTACATGCTCCAACGGTCTTGTGAGATTAATTGACCATCGATCCTCTGTGCATATGTGGCCTTGGCCCTCTTAATACCAGCAACCAGCTCTTTCCTTGTCCTACTCAGCTCCTCTGAGTTTCCAGATCTGAAGGCAGTGTTCCTGGATTCCAGCAGGGTGCGCACCTCTGCATTCAGCCAAGGTTTTCTGTTTGGGTTGCTTTTAACATATCTGATAGTGGAGACTGTGTCAGTACATGTAATAATGTAACCCAGAACTGAGGATGTGTATTGGTCCAGGTCAAGCGATCCTCCATTTTCAGCAGCTTCTCTAAAAACTTGCCAGTCTGTTCGATCAAAACAATCTCTCAGTATGGGGCCACTGTCCTAGATCCAACATTTAACTCTCTTTTGTACCGTTCTGGAGTGTCTCAGCAGGGGCATGTAAGCAGGAGCCAGGAAGATTGAGATGTGGTCTGACAGTCCTAGGTGGGGGTGGGGTTCGGCTTTGTATGCATCTTTTACGTTCGTGTAAACACGATCCAGCGTGTTGTCTCCACGTGTTGGATTTGCCACATGTTGATAAAAGCTTGGGAGACAGTCCTTTAGATTCACATGATTAAAGTCTCCGGCTACCACGTAAAGAGCCTCGGGGTGTTTGTTCTGCAGCGAGCTGATGATATCATGTAGCTCCTGTAGTGATTCATTAGCATTAGCGTCCAGAGAAATGTAAATGACCATGATGAAAGTCCCTATGAACTCGCGGGGTAGATAATGTGGTCGACATTTCACTGTTATTTGCTCCAAAGCCTTCGAGCATGAGCTTTTTACAACAGTACAGTTTGTGCACCAACTTTTACTCACGTAAATGCATACTCCACCTCCCAGAGATTTCCCCGTTAACTCGCTGCAGCGGTCCGCTAAAAAAAAAAGTCTGTCATTGAGCTGAAAGACTGTATCCGGCGTTTTGCTTGTAATCCATGTTTCCGTGAGGCAAAGCAACGCACACTTCATCATCTCTTCTGAGGCGCCCACTTTCAAACGAAGCAAATCCACCTTGTTGTCCAACGAGCAGACATTCTACAGAAAGAGAGAGAGCATCGGGAGTTTTCCGGCTTTAGCATTAGCTCGTAGTCTCACCATAACCCCTGCCCGGCATCCTCTCCTCTTAAGCCGGGAGCAGCGCTTCCTCTTCTGCCCGCTAGAACGCCTCTGCTGCAGCTTCCAGATAGATGACTTTAAGATCTGCATTCTGCAAAGCGTAGTTTTGAGTTTGTTGCTGATTTCTGCTATATTTCATGGCAAATCCGCTCCTGTTCTCATCAGTTCGGTTCGGCTATAGTTCACACACATAAATCATGCAGAGTGAGGCACAGAATCAATATCAAAACTTCTAAAAACTGGGATAGTACCGGGAGCCTGTGAAGCTGCAACTGCTCTGAACGCGGCCATCTTGGCATTTAGTTGATAAACAGAAAGAGATTCAAACTCTGAGAAACCAAATCTCCAAGCTAGAGGGACAGGTTAAAACTCTAACAACTAGAGAACATCCAGTTCTAAGTCCCGAACATTCTTTCAGAGGTCTCCCATCTCCTCTGGGAAGGAGATCTCCTGAACAACCTTCATACAGTCACCTCCACACTCCCCCTCGGGTTAGTGGACCTCTACCTCTACAGTCTTATCCAACTCGAGGTGATGAACGAGGACCAGGAGGACCCTCAGGTATGTACACCCACAGACATTTGTCCCCCCTGGTAGGTCATAGACAACCACTGGTAATATCAACTGTTGTGAAGACTGAACCATTCTCAAGCCAAATGAGAACTCAAGCCCAACATGGTCCAACAGACCGTGACTTGGACAAAATTGCCAAGAACATTTCTTGTTTTGATCCCACACCAGGTGGTCAAAATGATATTAAAGCCTATCTTGATGACTTAATGTTCTACCTAAGGTTTCCTGAAGTTACAGCTCAGGATTGCATCTATCTGATTAAGTCAACAGCTAGCAGAGAGGTCACTATGTTCATGGACCGTCAACCTGCCCATGTACGAGCAGACCTGCATTTGCTACGCTATTCTCTAAAAAGAGAGTTTTCAGACGAAACAGTACAATCTGGTCTGACTTCTACTCTAAACACCAGACAATGTAAACAAGAGCCACCAAATAACTATTACTATAGACTCCTAAATGCCTATTATGGGTCTAATAATTATCCGGGAATGGAAGAGGATGTTAACTTCAAAACTCTCTTCATTCAAAACCTCCATCATTCAGTCAACACTCAACTTGGTGTGATGGCTAACCCATGAACAGCCACAATCTACCAGTTGCGTGATTGGGTGTCTTTAGCCTTTCAGAAGGCGAGACAGTCCAAACCAACTGAAACAACAGTCCTAGCTGTAAACACACATTCTCTACCTCTGGAACTCTAAGGAGCACAAGCAAACCCTGACTCCTACTGAGCCAAATCTGCCCCTTCATCACCCAAGTTCAAGAGAACTCAACAGCATTTTCAGACTGAAAACCCCCACCAAGGTAAAAATCAGAACAGGTACTCAGACTCTTGGAGAGACCATGGTTATCCAAGCTTTGATCACCAAAAGTACAACAAAGATTATCAAGGAGGAAAACGCTCTCCTAATTATAATCACAAATTTTTAGGTTATGATCAGCCTGACAGAAAGCAAAACCATCAGTTCCAGAACTGTCGCTCCAGATCTGTAAGAGAACCATGTTCACCAGGTCAAAGACTTTCTGAAACGATGAAAGAATCAAAACCTGAACGAGATTAAGACGATAAAGGATTCACTTCCAAAGAGATGGATGTTATATTACCAGGTGTAACTCTTTAGAGACCTCCCCGTACGGGCCACCAGTATGTAACAAGATAATATGCGTCTGATATTATCCTTCATTTAAACGGATTATTTCATTTTTCTGGACTAAGTCATATCGTGCTTTGTGGAGTAAATGT
>NC_056498.1:93407839-93409711 GCF_014905685.2 Nematolebias whitei
TTATCCAGGTGGCCAATGACTCAGCTCCATCAGGAACTGCCAAAGGTCACCGATGGTAAGTACTTCTCGACCCTCGACGTCGCCTCTGGTTTTTGGACCATCCCTGTGCGCGCCGAGGATCAACACAAACTAGCTTTCACTTTTGGCAGCCGACAATACACCTTTACCAGGTGTCCCTTTGGCTACGCTAACTCACCTGCAGAGTTCAACATCTTTTTGAACAAAGCATGTCCAGACGCCCACGAGCGTGGGACACTGATCTACGTGGACGACATCCTCTTGAAGCAGCCAACACTGGATTCTCATTTGGCTGAGATCGACCACGTCCTAAATCAGCTAACAAATGCTGGTGCTAAAATCTCACTGTCAAAGTGTCAGTGGTGCAGAACCAAGGTGGACTACGTTGGCCTCCTAGTAGGTCCAGACGGAATACAACCACAATTGACTTGCACCCAAGGCCTAGACAACCTCAAAGTCCCAACCAATCTCAAAGAACTACAGAGTTTTCTGAGAGTGTGTAATTACTCACGCCAGTTCATAGAGCATTATGTGGATCTCGCAAAACCACTGACTGAACTCTTAAAGAAAGACGTTCCTTTTGTCTAGACTGATACTCAGCAGCAGGCAATGAACGCTCTTAAAGACAGGCTCAAGTTAGCCCCATGTCTAGTCTACCCAGACTACAACAAAGAGTTTTACTTGGAAGTGGGCTTCTCAACTCACTGCATGAGTGCAGGTCTGTACCAAATACACGACAAAGACAAGCGTGTTGTGGCCTACGCCAGCAAAACAATGGCAAGCCCTGAATTAAGGTATTCAGACTGTGAGAAGGCTCTATTGACCACTGTGTGGGCAGTGAAACATTTCTCCTGCTATATTAGTGGACAGAGGATTATTGTTGAGACACAACACCAGCCAGTAACGTTTCTAAACAGCCAACGCATCAGAGATGGTGTGGTGACAAACTCACGTGTAGCCACATGGCTTATGGCACTTCAAAGTTTTAACCTAGACATCTGCTACGGTCAAAATAAGAAGTCACACTTGGGCACTGATTTGGCAATCTGCCAAGCATGTACACAGGATGTACCAGCCACCCAACAGCCGGTTGTGAGCAAACCCTCAGTAGCTGAGGACCCAAATCACCACTTCTTCGATAGCAATAACTGTAAAGATATGGCGACAATGTACGTGGATGGATGCTCATTCCACCACGAGACAATCTGCAAAGCAGGTGTTGGAGGATTACTCCTCCACGACCAAGAACAGGTCACATTTGGCTATAAATTAGGCTCTCAGTCTTCTCAGTACACTGAGATAGCAGCAATCCTAATAGCCCTACGGATGGCGGTGGAACGCTCCATCCAGACGCTAGTCATCTGCACTGACTCTAACTATGCTCGACTGAGTTTCTTGTGTCATCTCGCTCTGTGGAGACAGAACGGGTTTCTCACAAGCAACAAAAAGGTGGTAAAACACAAAGAGCTTTTCATGACATGTGATCACTTAGTGACATCGCATGATCTACAGATCTTCTGGAAGAAAGTTCCAGGACACTCCAGAGTCCCAGGCGATGACAAGCACTACAATGACCTTGCAGACTCCCTGGCCAAGGAAGGAGCCATTGACGGACCCACGTGGTCCTTTGACCCCTCCTGGCTACTCAACACCCAGTCATCACAATCTACAACTGAGGTAATGGCAGTCACACGTGCACAATCTGCAGCTAAACCTGCTGAGAACACAGTTTCTGTACGCCCAATGCTGACTGACCCAGACATCATCCAACTTCAGAAGTTGGATCCTGCAATTAACTCGATGATAGTGTATCTGACTGACCCAGACAAATACACTCCATCGAAAGGCGAACTG
>NC_056498.1:93409811-93418468 GCF_014905685.2 Nematolebias whitei
CCAAAAACCAGAGGCGACGTCGAGGGTTGAGAAGTACTTACCATCGGTGACCTTTGGCAGTTCCTGATGGAGCTGAGTCATTGGCCACCTGGATAAGGGTACTTGTTTATTTAGCTTTCTGTAGTCTATGGTAAGTCTCACTTACCATTTGGTTTTAAAACTGGACATAAAGGCGCAGAGTAGGTGCTATTACATTGTCTGATTATACCTTTGACCAAAAGGTCATCAACGATCTCCTGGACAGGCTGATGTGCTGCCAGAGGGATCTTGTATTGTCTGACAAATGTTGGCGGTGCGTTGGGTGGGGTTGGGATGCTCACTGTGTGGAGTGAGGTCAACCCACAATCTGTTGAGTCAGTTGAAAATGACTTTTCATATTTTAAAAGAACTTGGCGAAGTTTGTCTCTTTCTTCATCAGATGTCAGAGCGTCGGCTTGGGCGACCACCTGATCTATCTGTGATGAGACTGATAAGGGTTCTTGCTCTTTGGGGAGCTCCAACGAATCCCTTTCTGAGTCGTCGGACCTGTCTATGGGTAAGACACCATAGGTTTGAGGTCCTTGGTCGACGTCATCGGTTGAGAAAAGAGCTATGGCCTGTGTTGGTTTTGTGAACCGGCATGGAGGAGGAAGAAGGTTTTAAATTTGTTTTCAGCAAAAACCTCCACACTGACATTAAAACGTCAGTACAAATGATGGCAAATTTCAAAGAAAAAACCTTCAATGAGATTAAACAGTGTGCTGTGAATGTGTTTGAGGCATGTTCTCATGTTAAGACGCCCATAGAGGTGTTTCCCGGTGTAAAGGTTAAACCCCATTCGCTAGAACTGGAAGGACGGCGCATGTCGCCTCCCCTTCCTAAAAAAGGCGAGAAAAAGCAGTCTTTTCAAACTAACAAACCGCGTCATGAAGGTGCACGCTGGGACAAAAAAGATCTGAAGGGATTGAATTTAATCCCAGAGGATTAATGTGATTATCGTAAGTGGGGTGTGCGTAGGACAAAAAGATATGGGAACCAAGGTGACCCATATTATCAGGGGAAGTCCGAAAAGGAACCCCCCCAAATGACGTCCCTATCCCTCCTCCACCTCGGACAAAACGACCCGAGGCGAAAAAATCACAAAGTTTCCAGAAACAAGGCCCTACACCTCTGAGCTCGGAAGAGACAGAGAAACTACGCAGGTTGTTAGAAACTTTGAAACACACTGACACGGGAAACCAACCTGGAGCACTATGTAGTGATGTAATCGCTATTAAATCTGAGGGCGCGAATGACAACGTCACAGATGTCACCAAGACATTGTCGTTGTGGCCTCTAACAACCCCTCATCGGAAGAAGGGGGGTGAACTCACACACAAACGATGACGAGTCATCGCAAGCTGAACACTCAGAAACAGCTACTGCTGTGTAGTGAACTTAACCTGATGTCAAAACTAAGCCTAAGGCCAAAACCCTTGATCTTAAGAACCTTGTGGGACAGAAACTGTCATTTCATTGATTTGAATCCAGAAATACAGGTTCACCCATCCTGAGACTTTCTTTCTTGAAAATTCAAGTGAAAGAACACTCTCTTTTCTATTATCATTCCTGTTTTACAAATGTTTGATAATCAAAGTGTTTTAGTTCAAACATTTTAGATGTTACAGTGAACTAATCAATTTTATTAACTGTAAAACAGTAACAATGATTTTTTAGTTGCTTATGCAAAGTAGAATTCATGTTAAGGCCTGTTACAGATTTTCATGCATTTTCTGATTTCTGTCTTTGAATGAGCAAGTGTGCGTTTTCCAAGGTCAGGAGTCGAAGCAGACATGTGTTGGAACAACTGTCTTGTTTACATCCTCTCAGACGTCAACAGAGAAGTTGGCACCTGTTTCTCCAAACTCGCCAAAACAAAACTCTCTCTGTCTCTGAGAACAGTTTAATCTGTTCCATAACAATTCTTGCTGTTTTCTGACTTCTAGTAACCTCTTACGTCACAAACCACACCCCTGTCTGGTTGATATTGACCAATCAGGAACTATCAAATATACCGGAAATAGAGCCCTTTAAATGCCGGTACTTCCTAGTTCTCTCAGTTCTGAGATGTTCGCAGTTCTGTGAAGTCGTTTGGGAGAACAGAAGTCCAGCCATGATAAGGCTCTTCCGAGTTTGGATTATAACATCTTCCACCTCTGAGTGGAACTTCTGAAGGACTCCACTCATGTGAAGTCCACTTGCTGAGGTGAGCTTGTGTCGGACGGAATTTCGTCACTACTTCGGACGAGTCACAGCCATCCTATGGAGACGCTGGACAGGTAGCGTTAACTGGAACTCCGTATCTGCTGATTCATCTTCAGAGAGGTAATGAGTCAAGTTTACTACCAAGCGTACCGAGGAAAAGCTGGGTTCGAATGGAGAGTGTCGGTTCTGGTCAACACTCCCCCTCACACACCATCTTTTACTTCCTTTAAACTCCATCTTTCCATCTTTAAACTCTCCTATCTGCTAAAATCATTACAGATAATTTTTAGAAATGTCTGAAGCAAAGTTCTCATCCACCGCCGTGTGGATAATTGATCATAATTGTACAGCTCGCTGATTAATGATGTTGTTATTTTCATATTTTGCCAAATTAATGTAAATGTTTGATGTTAAACTTTGATTCTGTAAAATAAATGACCACATTCATTTTGATGGGTCAAAGATAAATGACGTCTCACGTTACATTTCATTAAATTCAATGCACGTTTTATTCAGTCCAGAAAAATGAAGAATCCGTTTTAATTGATGAATATATCTCAGCATCTGTTCATCTACAGCTGTGCTGACGGTTCAGACAAACCAAGATTACACAGACAAGGCTGAGCGTGTGAAGAATCGTCAGAAAAAACCTAAGAGGTTTCTGTGTAACTTTATCAGAAGGGGGGTCGCCAAGAAGGCATACCTGTCGGTGACACTCGAAGGGGTCCTCACACATGAAACACTACTGGACGGTGGGGCGGACATAACAATTATGTCAGCTAAACTGTTCGAGGAGCTGAGGACAGCCGCTAGCAGTGTTAACAGGGTAATACCTCTCACAGAATGTGCTATTGAAATGCAGGGTCTCTCAGAGAAGAGGACAACCCTGACAGCTATAGCAATGGTTCACATGCAGATTGGCAGAATGACACTATACCACCCGGTACACGTGTCTAGTGTTGACTCATTCCCATTTCTGGTTGGCCAGGATTTTATAAATCGCTTCGACGCAATTATAGATTATGGTGATCAGACGATGTGGGCCAAAGTGAGCAAACCACTGCCAATACAAATGCCTCCTGAGTGTAACACAGACTGCCTAACAGCAGGTACCGCGGAAGGCGCAAAGGACTCCTCAGCCGAGGACACGAGCCCGGTGAGTACTCCTCTGAATTCATGTGAAACCAAAAAGGCCCACCCGGTGGTCCAAACTCTGACCCAACAAGACAGCCTCCTCTGTGAGCTGGAGCAGTCAGAGTCCACCAAACACTACCTACCACTGGTAGTTAAAGGTATAGAGATCCAAGGATCCCACACCAACGATGCTGTTCTGTCTCTGTGGACAGATAAATCAGCAATTAACCGAGCTTTCTATGAAACCTTGGTTCACAAACACGTGGGTCTAGAACTAATTAAAAAAGCTTTCCGCTTTCCATTAGTTCCCAATAGTTCACAGGTAATGACTGCAGAAGGAGTCATTAACCTAAAACTAAACTGGAACCAACGAGAACTGGTTCACCCGTTTCTCGTGATCCAAAACTTACCACATGCAACCTACATAGGCTCTGACATTTTGGTAAGGTTGGGTGTCCATGTGGACACCATCAACAAGGTGCTGTGGTCCCTAAAACCAGCCACAAAGGATCCTCCTATGCTAGACACAGCAAACCTTAAGGCTGGGCAGACCATTCCAGAGGCCTGCCAGGTTGCTAACAACCAAACCACCACAGTACCACCTCAGGTGATTAACCTAATGGTGCGAATCCACATCGTAGCTGGACAAGCTATTAGCCATAAACAGGCATATTTTCAACCTTCTCCTGCGTTTTTCAACTTGGGACTGTCCGTGGAAGCCACGAACCAAGTGAGCCTTGACTCCAGGACCACATCTGTTGCTGTGTGTAACACAGGCACGGATGAGGTGATGATCCCAAAAAACACTATGCTAGGATGGTTGATTTCCACTGATTTTCATGATTTTGAACTAGGCATTCCATTTCTGGGAGGACTCCCAGATAACCTGGTACCAATTCAAGAAGCTGGGCCAGTATGGTTCACAAAACCAACACAGGCCATAGCTCTTTTTTCAACCGATGACGTCGACCAAGGACCTCAAACCTATGGTGTCTTACCCATAGACAGGTCCGACGACTCAGAAAGGGATTCGTTGGAGCTCCCCAAAGAGCAAGAACCCTTATCAGTCTCATCACAGATTGAACAGGTGGTCGCCCAAGCCGACGCTCTGACATCTGATGAAGAAAGGGACAAACTTCGCCAAGTTCTTTTAAAATATGAAAAGTCATTTTCAACTGACCCAGACATCATCCAACTTCAGAAGTTGGATCCTGCAATTAACTCGATGATACTGTATCTGACTGACCCAGACAAATACACTCCATCGAAAGGCGAACTGGATTCCAATCCAGACCTTAAAGTCCTCTTTCAGCTGCGCCAACAGTTAAAACTACTCAAGGACAACCTAACTTTAGCTCATGGAGCGACGTCCTCACCCATGTTCGCGGTCTCCCATGACCGAAGGGGGGGTGACGCCGGTTAGGGTAATGTTACCAGACGCGATAACGTGATCAAATCTGACATTCAGAGTGAGTGACGCACCGAAACGTCATTTTCTAGTTGCTTAATCACTACTTTTGTCAATGTTGAAACGTTGTTTTACTGGTTGCTTAGTCACTGTTTTTGCCGATGTTGAGACATCGTTTAATTGGTTTTTGGTATTGTTTCTGAGGTAAGAATGAGTTTTGTATGTATTTTAGTTGGAGACTGTAAAGGACTTTAACTATGCCAACATGCAGTTCACTCGTTAAAACCTAATCTTTGCGGAGTCAATGTAGATTAATGCTACCTTCAGTACCATGATCTACATTGGTCTTACAACGCTTAAGCCGAACCTACTCGAACAATTCTATTCGGGGGGATAGCTAATTCTTTTTGATGAGTCTCGCCATAGACTCCAAAAACATTTATGGGGAAACCAAACACCCAATCTCAAGTCGTTCGTCTAAAAGACAACAGACAATTGAACCAAACTATATTTTGCCATGTAAAGCTAACTTAAACCAAGTTAGGAATGGAAAAATAGTTTGGAACACCCTTCTATAGGTATAAATCCCTATAACTACCCTTTTCAGCATGTTCCACCCTTTAACTGGTAGCTGTAGCTGTTCCCAATCATAATAGCTTACACACCAGGTGCATATAGGTTAAGGCCTTATGTAAAATCCCCTTCATAAGCCCACCTTAAACCACATAATTGCATGACACATTTGAACCAGAACGGCACCGACTGGTATGTCACCCAGAGACGACCTTCGCTGGAGGAGACCTGCAATCCTGACGTTGGTCTCCAATCTTCATCCAGTGGCCGCATCTTGAGTTCAATCCAAGGGAACCCCTCTGTATGCTGATCAATCAACACCTACATTCGTTGTGGATTTATCGTTGTGGATTATACGACTTTTTCCAATGGATTACAGACTTTGTTTCCAAGGGTTTAAAGCATTGCTACAATGGAATTACCAACAACATTATGGAATTACCATCAACACAATGGAATTACCAAAAACATTGTGGGATTACCTCCTTTGACTTTTGTTTTCCTTGCTGGATTACATCAAGCTCAAGGACATTCGAAGGCGTAAGTTCTTGTTGGAATTCATCACCATGGACAGGTGATGATTTCCAAAGGGGGGACTGTAGTGAACTAAGCCTCAGGTCAAATCTGGCCCTGAGGGCCTTTCTGGGACAAGAACTGTTATTTCATTGATTTGAGTCCAGAAACACAAAATTAAGTTCATCCAGAGACTTTCTAAGTGTCCTACACAGATCAATTGAAAGAACACTCTCCTTTTTATTATCATTACTATTTTACAAATGTCTTGATAATCAAAAGTGTGTTTAATTCAAATCATTTTTAAATGTTGAAGTGAACTACTTATTTTAAATCAACTGTGAAACAGTATTAATGATTTTTAATCCTCATTCAAGGTAGAAATCTAGTTAATGTCTGTTACAGAGTAATTATTCATTTTCTTGATCTTCTGTCTGAAATGAGCAGGTTGTAAGTCGGTCAAAAGTCGGAGACAAACGCAAACAAGTTTGTTGGAACGAACTGTCATGTTTTTAAATCCTCTCAGACGTAAATAGAGAAGCTGGCACCTGTTTCCTCCCATCTCGCCAAAACATTTCTCTTGTCTGTTTCAAAAACATTTTTCTGTCTGTTCCAAAACATCGAACTGTTTTTCTGACTTCTAATAACCTCTTACATCACTAAGACCACACCCCTGTTGGTTCGTTTCGACCAATCAGGAAGTTCTCAGAGGAACCGGAACTGACCTCTTTAAAAGGGTCAACAATTCCTAGTTCCAAGTTGAATGCGGAATGCAGAACAACGGGAACTAAGCTGAACAACGTTCCAGAGAGAACCAGAGTTCCAGAGAAGTTTCTAATGGAATGATCAGAGTCCATCTATGCCACGACGTCTCGCTGTGGCGCTACCCGACGGAAGCTCTGAACAATGAGGAAGTCTGTTCAGGGATGATCTCACGACTCCTGAGATCTCTGCTATCCTTACAGAGACGCTGGAAAGCGTTGAAAGAGAACTCTACACCGAGGCCGAACTATCGTCTGCAAAGGTAAAGAGTCGATCTTCAACTGCGAAGTGTACCGTGGGTTAAGCTGGGTCCAAAGGAGCGTGTCGTTTCTGGTTATAATAGACATATTCCCTCATCCATCTTTCCCTCTCCATTTAAACTCCTTCATTTCCCATCTTTAAAACTCTTCTATCTTGCCAGTAAATCATCCAGATATTTTCATAAATGTCTGTTGTAATTAAGCTGTGTTATTGCTTCAATCAGAATAATCACGTGTACAATGTTTGATGTTAAACTTTGATTCTGTTATCCTGATGCATGCTCAATAATCCAGGTTGTTTTGTTTTTTTGAATGTCCAGAGGACCAGATTGAACTTTTTTGGATTTGATTCTGTTAATAAATGACCACATTCATTTTGATGGGTCAAAGAAAATTAACGTCTCACGTCACTGATCTCTGTCATATATCTGTCAAGTAGCTCGAAAAAGAGAGAACCCGTTTAAATTAAGTATAATATCAGGTACTTGAACTAGTCCAGATATTATAACGTGTAGTGAAGCTCCGAAGCTAAACGAAGCTAACCGACCTATCTCACTACACCGGTTTCATTCCTGTAACCAAAATAAGCTTGGAAGATTCTTTTGTAATAAACCTTTGGATGTTCATGCTTCCCTTGCGTGACCTTGTCTGCAGCTGGGAAGCCACCAGGCCCCGTGTAGGGGTCGTATTCCCTGATCAAAGCTTCACACAGAAGGTTGTAATCCTTTCTCGTGGCATCAGGTTGACGCTCGATGAAGGTGAACACCTCTCTGTCCGAAGTGAGCCTTATCAGACTGATTTTATCCTCAACAGTAGCATTAGGATAACCACTCAGTCTGAAATCTAGGTCATTGAGATACGCCTTTGTACCAGTAGAACCCATAGGCCCAGGAATATAGCGTTGAACATATTTTGAGATTTTTTGCAAATCCGAAATTGTGATCAAAGGCTGTATTATCGGTAACGTAGGAACCAAAATGTCACGTGGAGGTGTGTCGCTAGACACATGTGGAGGTGACGGAATGGGATTAAGAGCAGGAGGTGCACCAAAATCTTTCTGAGGTGATGGTGGGTGACCTGGACTCTGACCTTGGTCATCTTTGAGTTCCAGACAAGCTCGCCCCACGTCAGAAATCTTATTTGTTGCTATGGCTAGTTTCTCCTCACAGACTTTTAAGCGTTCCTGTGATGTTTGACATTCACTTTGTAAACGCATGCCTTGTTGGACTAACGCCGCATTTTCCAATCTGCATTCGTTCAGAGCTTTTGATGTGAGCTGCAACTGTTCTTGTAGCCTATCGTTGTCTGAACACAGTGCTTGGTACCTAACCCCTCTTTCCTTCATCTTCTCCTCATATGAGTGAGCTTGTAATGACAGCTGAGCTCGTGAGAGCTCTCTGTCACATTGTACCTCATTTTTTTCACTGTTTAACCTTATTGCAAGGTCGTCAGCCTTGTTTACCACAGCATAGAATGTTGCTTTCAATAAGAGCGCCAATTTTGCCAGCTGGTCATAGATTGACTCTGTTTTGTCTGTAGAGGTCACACTCTCTGCAACCACCTTCAGCTCATCCAATAACTCTTTAGAGACCTCCCCATACGGGCCACCAGTAATGTCTTCAGAGACCTCCCCGTACGGGCCACCAGTATGTAACTCTTTAGAGACCTCCCCGTACGGGCCACCAGTATGTAACAAGATAATATGCGTCTGATATTATCCTTCATTTAAACGGATTCTTTCATTTTTCTGGACTAAGTCATATCGTGCTTTGTGGAGTAAATGT
>NC_056498.1:93418568-93426747 GCF_014905685.2 Nematolebias whitei
TTTCATTTTTCTGGACTAAGTCATATCGTGCTTTGTGGAGTAAATGTGGACAGAGACGTGTTTAAATTTCTGACTCACCAACAACAGTGGGTTGTTTATTTTAAACGATTTAAAAACACATCACACATTTACATTAATTGGCAGATTGATTACAATTAACACAACTTAATTAATGAGCTTTGCAATGAGAAATCATACGGCCATGATATCTCACTTGCAGCTTTTGAACAACAGACATTTCTGAAGATATCTGGATTAATTACTGGCAAGATAGAAGTTTAAAGATGGGAAAATGAAGGAGTTTAAATGGAGAGAAAATGGATGAGGGAAAAGTGTGTTGATAACGAACGGCACCCTCCTTTCGACCAGCTCCCTTCGGTACACTTCGGTAGTGGAAATCGACTCTTTACCTTGCAGAAGATACCTCTGCTTCGGTGTAGAGTTCCCTTTCAATGCTACCATTTCAGCATCTCCGTAAGATAGCTGAGAAACGTCCGGAGTAGTGACGGTACTTCGTTCAACAGCACGCTCACCTCCCGGGTGGACTCACATGAGCTGTGAGCCCGTCAGAGTTCCACTCAGATGTGGAAGATTCCATAATCCCCACGAGACTCGGAAGAACTCCCAACTAACTCCAGCCCTTCAGAACTTTCGTTCGGTTCTGCTCTCAGAACTTTGAACTCCAGAACTTCTGTTCTTCCCCAGAACTTCTGTTCTTCCCCAGAACTCTGAACTGCTCTCAGAACTGATTGGAACTAGGAAGTGTCGACTTTTTAAAGAGTTCGCTTCCGGTCCCTTTTTGGGAAATCCTGATTGGTTGAAAGAACCAACAGGGGTGTGGTTTTAGTGATGTAAGAGGTTACTACAAGTCAGAAAAACAGTGAGATATTTTTGGAACAGACGGAGAAATGTTTTTGGAACAGACAGAGAAATGTTTAGGCGAGATGACAGACCACAGGTGCCAGCTTCTTATTTTCTGTCTGATAGGTTTAAAAACATGACAGCTCGTTCCAATAAACTTGTTTGCGACTGTCTCCGACTTTTGACCGACATCACTCCTTCTCATTTCAGACAGAAGATCAAAAAATGCATAATTACTCTGTAACAGACATTAAATTGATTTCTACTTTGAATGAGGATTAAAAAAGCATTAATACTGTTTCACAGTTGATTTAAGATGAGTAGTTCACTTCACATTTAAAATGGTTTGAACTAAACACACTTTGATTATCAAGATATTGTAAAATAGTAATGATAATAAAAAAGAGAGTGTTCTTTCAATTGATTAGTGCAGGACACACTTAGAAAGTCTCTGGATGAGCTTAATTTGTATTTCTGGACTCAAATCAATGAAATAACAGTTCCTGTCCCATGAAGGTCCTCAGGGTCAGGTTTTGACCTGAGGCTTAGTTCACTACACAGGTGTACCCAGAATGAAAAGACTGAGATAAAACAGAGACCAGGACTAAATATCAAATTATAGTGTTTATTTACAAAGTGGAATATTAAAGTGACATCATGTGAGGGTGCTGGTTCTCCTGTGGGTGAGAGAGAGCAATGAGTAGATTGCTTGGAGGATTTTGGTAGAATTCTGGTGATGGGTTTTTCTTACTAGAGGTAGTCAAGGTTGGAGCAGAGATAGGGTACCCAACAATGTCCAGAGCGTAGAGCAGAGTAATCCAAAACAGGGAGGCCAGTGGTGGTGGCACAGAGCAGCTGAAAGAATGCAAGAGGATGAGAATCTCACAAAGGTTTTCACAGCAGAGTGGTAGGACGGCAGGTGAACTCTGAGAATGCAGAACAAAAATACGAGACATTAATAATCATAGGCTTCCTAGAGATAGACTGACTGAAACAACTCTACAGTTGGTAGTGGATGTCCCAGCACCTGCTGCATGGTCTCTGTGGCTTCTTATACTCCTCCTGCATGAGGAGTTGATGTGCTGCAGCTGCTGCCAATTAAGTGTCCTGAGTGGAGAAAGGAAGCAGGCAGGACAGAACTCCTACATAACCTCCCCCTCAAGCATTGCCTCCTGGTGACCTGACACATTTCTCGGGGTGGTCCTTGAAGAACGTGGTGATGAGACTTAGGTCTAGGATAAAAGACCTTGGAATCCAAGAGCGTTCCTCGGGGCCGTACCCCTCCCAATCGACCAAGTATTGGAACCCTCGACCCCAGCGTCTCACATCCAGAATATGGCAGACCGTAAAAGCAGGATGATTGTCAATAAGACGGGGGGGGGGGTCGGGGGGTCGGAGGGAGGGCACCTCTCGGTAACAGGCTTCAGTTGTGACACGTTGACTGGGGATGGTAGCTTCTTGACGTCAGGCTAACAGAGGCCCCTAAACAGTTGCAAAAGGTTTTCCATACCTGAGATATGAATTGGGGTCCTCTGTCAGAGACCACATCCGAAGGGATGCTGTGAACCCGGAACACATGTTGGACCAGCAGTTGTGCAGTTTCAAAGGCCAAGGGGAGCTTTGGCAGGGGAACAAAATGTGCTGCCTTTGAAAATCTGTCGATGACAGTAAGAATAACAGTATTACCCTCCGAGGGGGGAAGGCCAGTTACAAAGTCCAGGGAGATGTGGGACCAGGGTCAACTGGGGGTGGGTAGAGGTAGTAGTTTGCCAGCAGGCAGTTGATTACTGTTCTTAATCCTGGCACATGTGAGGCAGGCGGCCACATATTCCTTGATGTCGTCTGCCATGGATGGCCACAAGAAGTGTCTCTTGGCCAAAGACAGCATGCGTGTGACTCCCGGGTGGCAAGACAGTTTGTGAGTGTCTAACCAGTGGAGTACCTTAGTCTTTATGGTAGTGGGAACAAACAAAGTTCTAGCAGGACCCGTTCCAGCAGGACCCGTTCCAGGGTCCGGTTCTATCTTCTGGGCCTCCAAGCTGCCCTTCTCGATGGTCCATGTGAGAGACCCAATGACACAGGACAAGGGCAGAATGTTCTCCTTCTGGTCACAATCTTCAGGAGGGTAAAACTGGCAGGAAAGAGCGTCGGGCTTCACATTCTTGGAGCCAGGTCTGTAAGTCAAAACAAAATTAAATCGGGTAAAAAACAAGGACCATCTGGCTTGCCTGGAATTTAATATCTTAGCATCTCGGAGGTAAGTGAGATTCTTGTGGTCTGTCCAGATGAGAAATGGTGTTTTGGTGCCCTCAAGCCAGTGCCGCCACTCTTCCAAGGCCAACTTAACTGCAAGAAGTTCATGGTTGCCGACGTCATAGTTTAGTTCTGGTGGAGAAAGACGTTGGGAGAAAAACGTACACGGGTGCACCTTGTTGTCCTTGGGTGACCTCTGAGATAACACAGCTCCTACGCCTGTATCAGAGGCATCCACCTCCAAAATAAACTGTTTGGTGGGGTCGGGGTGGCATAGAATGGGGGTAGACGAGAAAAACCTCTTTAGCTCACCAAACGCAGTGTCCGCGTCCTGGGTCCATTTAAAAGTCCGAAGGGTGGAGGTCAGCTGAGTGAGGGGGGCAGCAATCCTGCTGTAGTTCTTTATAAACCTCCTGTAAAAATTGGCAAAGCCCAGAAATCGTTGTAGCTGCTTGCGAGTTTCCGAGGTTGGCCACTCCACCACTGCCTTGGTTTTCTCTGGGTCAGCACGATACTGTCCTCCTTCAAAAATGAATCCAAGAAAAGACACAGACTTGACATGAAATTCACATTTTTCTGCTTTAACGAACACCTGATTTTCGTATAGTCTCGGGAGAACAGATCTGACATGATGGACAAGTTCCTCTTCATCTTGAGAATAAATCATTATATCATCCAAGTACACAAACACAAATACGTTCAAAAAGTCTCTTAAAACATCATTTACATGTTTTTGAAAAACTGCAGGTACATTAGTCAGGCCAAAGGGCATGACTAAATATTCAAAATGACCCAAGGGTGTTTTAAATGCAGTTTTCCAGTTGTCCCCCTTTTTGATACGAACGAGGTGATAGGCATTGCGGAGGTCAAGTTTAGAGAAGATGTTTGCTTGATGCAGTTGTTCGTGGATGGAGTCAATCAAAGGCAACAGGTATTTATTTTTAATGGTGATTTGATTTAACCCTCTATAATAAATGCAGGGCCGTAGTGACTTATCTTTTTTAGCTACAAAGAAAAACCCGGCCCCCACTGGAGAGATAGAAGGGCGAATAATCCCTGAGTTTAAAGACTCAGAGATATATTATTTCATGGATTCCCGTTCAGGTCCAGACAAATTATAAATGCGACTAGAGGGGAGAGGGGCCCCTGGGAGTAGATCAATCGCACAGTCATAAGGTCTGTGTGGAGGTAAGGATAAGGCCCTTTGTTTACTAAATACCGGAGCTAAACCATGGTAAACAATGGGAATCTTTGACAGATCTATATCATTGGGGGTCTCAATGTGTTTGGAGACAGAAGGTATAGCGGTTCTGAGACAGTTTTGTAAGCAGTGAGGGCTCCATTGTTCGATTCTCTTCCCTACCCAATTTATCATGGGATTGTGTTCTCTGAGCCAAGGAAATCCCAAAATGAGCTGTGTAATGGGTGAATCAAAGACAAAAAACGCACTGCGTTCGTGATGATTTCCAGAGATGATTTGATAAGTGGGCAGAGTCTTATTTTGAACAGAGGCAAACTCTTGACCTGTGAGTCCAGACATCGTCAGAGGGGTAGAAAGATGCTGGGTAATGTAGTGAACTAGACCTCCGACATCAATCTGTCTCTGAAGACCTTCAGGGGACAGGAACTGTTATTTCATTGATTTGAATCCAGAAAAACAAATTATCTCATCAAGAGACTATTTAATTGTATCCTGAATTAATCAATTGAAAGAACACTCTTTTTTTTATATATTATCATTACTATTTTACAATATCTTGATAAAAGTGTGTTTAGTTCATACCATTTCTAATGTTGAAGTAAACCACTCATTTAAATCAACTGTGAAACAGTATTAATGATTTTTAAACCTCATTAGACTTAGATCATACAAGCTAAATGTCTATTTACGAAGTAAGTGTGCATTTTAATCTTCTATTGTAATGAGAAGTGGATTTGAGGTCGGTCAAAAGTCAGAAAACATATGAGAACAAAGTGCCTTGTTTTTAAAACTCTTAGACATTAAATATGAAACTGGCACCTGCAAAGTCTGTCATTTCTTCAAAATATTTTCCTGTCTGTACTAACCGTTCTTAAAAACATTTCTGCAGTCTGTTGACTTCTAATAACCCTCTGACATCACAAAACTACACCCCTGCTGTTTGTGCTAACCAATCAGGAATTACCAAGTGACAGGAAGTGGATACCCTTTAAAAGTCAACACTTCTTGGAACTATTCAGTCTTCCTGGAACTTTAAGTCTTACAAGTCTTACTGTAAGATTCAGTCTGATGGCGAGTCATACAGGAACTTTCAGTTCTTACTGAAAGTCTGTTTTGGAGTTCTGGCTGGGACTGCAGTCTTGCTGGAGTCTTACAGTTGAACTAAATAGCTGATGAATTGGACCATGTGCCAAGGGTCCCTCCTTTTCAGCAGAGTCACAGCCTGCCTCGCTGTGAACTCACTTGGACGTAACGCCCTACAACATCTAATGAAGATTCCTTCTAAGGAAGCTTATTCTGTTGAACGGAGTACTTCGTCACAACTTCTGACGATTTCCATCCACTCTGACTGGAGACGCTGAAAGAAGCGTGAAATGGACCTCTGTACCAGAGCTGATTTATCTTCGGCTAAGGTAACGAGTTGTCACACGCTGAGTGTACCGAGGGCTGAGCTGGGGTCGGAGGAAGGGTGCCATTCCGGGTCAACACATCTTCCTTCATCCATCTAAATCTCCTCTTTAAACTTTACTCCTTCTCTTTAAACTTCTATTTGCCAGTAAATCAAGCTAGGTGCCTTCAGAGATGAATCATTCTCCATCAGTAATCTTCTGTTGTCTTGTTATTTGAACTTGCTAAGTTTATTAATCTGAAACAGATCAGTAAATCAAGTGTACATGTTTTGATGTTAAATTTTGATTCTGTTAAATAAATGACCGCATTTATTCTGATGGGTCAAAGATAAATGGCATCTCATGTCACTAATTATTACTCCACTCTCAAGTTATCTTGGTCACATGGCAGAAATTTAACTCGAAAAGAAAGAATCCGTTGTTAATTAAACCATTAATATTCTTTGTGCTTGAACTAGCCTTAAGAATAATTAATTAGTAGTATGTCCGCTGCAAAGCTGTCCCGACATCACTACATAATTGGTGGCTCGTATGGTTTCTGAAGAGATGAATTATGTGACCTGATATTGTGATTGTGGAAAACGCTTCATGTTGGCACATAAAAAGTCCAAGTTTTGACTTTGGTAAGATGTATTTCATGGCTGTGGTGTTCAGAACGATACAGTATTGTGTTGATGTTCATTTGAAGCTGGAAATTGTCATTTTGTGTGTGTGTGTGATTAAGCTGTAAGCAGAGAGGAAAGACGCATCAGTCTGTTTAAACTCTTTCATGACCAGGGGTTCTACGGTTCCGACCCGGTTCTGATTATTGGACTCGAACGAGTCTTGTTTTAAATGGTGAGATGCTGTCTGTGAAACTGAGTGCCGACTCAGAAAGCTGCTTCTATGCTTATTCGCTACTTTCCACAGTTAATTTCTGCATTTTCGAAGCGTTAATGGGTGAAATTACCGCCGGACTGTTGAAGCTAACAGCTAGCTTACACAGATACACATGAGCTGTGATTGGTCGAGGACCACTGTGTGAAACGTTCTTATTTGCTAAGAAGCTGGTGACGTAACGCCATGTACGTCCACTCACGGTGGCGTCAGTGCGAAAAGCCCAACCCGATGTCCGCGTGTCTGTAAAGTCACGTGACACACCGGAAATGAAGCTCGTTTTAAACGGAGTCTTCTTTAAGTGGTTAAGAAAGCTGAATAAGGCCCTCTAATCGGTCCTAACCTGATGAGTTTATACCTAAAGAGCGTGTTTTTGAAGCGACGCCACGTTCAAGCTTCAAATCCGTCTATAAATGCTGATTTGGACCGTGTTCGTCCTTTGCTAGACGAAGCTAACGGCTAACGACGTATGTCAACAGGATGGTTCACAGGAAGTCGTCAGTGACTCCTACCTTGAAGACGTGTAGCTGCAGTCACCCTGTGGTAAAAATAAGCTTGCAGTAGCACCTGCTGTTGAAACAGAGTATAATAGTTTTTCAGAACTGAGAGCTGCAAACTCGCTTTTCATTTCATTTCTTTTAAAAGCATGTGGGTAAATAAAAAGGTTAATCACGTTTGGGTTATGAGTTACTGTTTTAAATAGCAAATTCTGGTAAATTAAACTGCTTAAAGAGCATTTGAAACTGCAAAGTTGATGTCAGACTTTTTAGAAAATATTGCAGGTTTATTAATTTTAAGTGCATTGGAGTAAATAAACACTGAAATAACCTGGTTCATTGTATCTGTTAACATAAGCTCGTGTTAAGTAACACTGCCACAGGAGGCATTTACTTATAATATTCATGTATGGGGTAAAACCTAAAACAGGTGCCCAATTATTGAAAAGAAAGCTTATAACAGTACTTTGGGGGAACCGCAGAGCTGAATAGTGTGTGAAACTAGCTGCTCACTTAAATACAAACATTTACCTGTTGGAAAACGCTAAGATTGTGACGGTTTAACCAGATAGGTTTTGCTGAACAGTAAATACAACCATGGCAGATTCAACAAAAGCTGATAATGCTAATCCTGCTCCAAGTGGTGTTAAGAAGGACTGGCTTGAGAGAACTTTGACGCTGCTCACAGATTCCTTATCTCCATATGGTGACCAGGTGGAATGCATGAACTCAACAGATTTATTGGACGAGCTTAAGGAAGTGGCAGGCAATGTCACTTCTGCAGCCATAAAGAAGTCGGACTACGAGCAACTGGCTAAAATAGCACTCTTGCTAAAAGCTGAATATTACCCGGAGGCCAGCAGGACAGAAGCCCTTGAAATAAAGCTGAAACGTGAGACAGAGGACCGCACAGCAACACGTGAGGAGTATCTAAAACTCATGGCACAGTTTCAATTTGAAAAGGAGACCTGGGAGGAAGAATTGCAACGTGAGAAAGAGTTCTCACAAGCTTAGCTGTTGTTGCAAGCAGACTCATTGTTGTATGTGTGGTCAACCCAGTTGTAACGAGACCCAGAACGACA
>NC_056498.1:93426847-93428639 GCF_014905685.2 Nematolebias whitei
CTGGGTTGACCACACATACAACAGTAATGCTCCAGCCAGACCAAACCAAGAATGAGGCTCGGAACGACCAAGCCATGTCCTCGTCACAAACGGAGCGAGTTAACCAGATCGAGAAGATCCTCTTACAAATGGTCCAGCAACATTAACAAACCCAAGCAAATCTACAGGAGCTGGGAGGTATGGTTTATTCAATTAAACAGACTCTCTCTCCTTCTCCTCCTACAGTCGCAGCAAAAACCCCTGAGAACAGTCATACGTGCACCTGCTTGGCGGGACATTCATCGGAACCACAAGTACTGGTAAAACCGTCCGAACTTTTTTCCGGTGACCCAGAACAATGTGACGGCTTTCTTCTCCAATGTGAGCTCGCATTTAGCGGAGCCCCCAGACTCTACTCTTCGGAGAATGCTAAAATCACCTACTTTACGAGCCAGTTAAAGGGTAACGCACTCCGGTGGGCAACTTCTTTTCTCCGCCAGCATGACTTAACAACTATTTCTTTTAGTAGTTTACTCACCGAGTTTCGCAGGATTTTCGACAGACCACTATCGGGTCCTAATGCAGAGAAGCGTCTCCTGGGCTTACGTCAGGGCCGGCGACCGGTGGCCGAACACGCTCTCGACTTCCGCATCATCGCCGCACAAACCGGATGGAACGAGAGAGCACTACAGGGAACTTTTCTTAACTCCTTATCAGATCCGTTAAAGGACCAGATCGCCGCTAGGGACGAGCCGTCCAACTTTGACGCTCTCATTAATCTGGCCATTGCTATCGATGAGCGTTTCCGCGAGCGACAGCGGGAACGGGACTACAACTCCCAACGTACCGCCACTTCCGGTTCGGGTCCGTCACTCAGTGTTGTCCGTAGTAAAGAGTCGCTTTTGTTTCCAAAATCCCAAAATCTCTTTACTCACGTTTCACCCCCTTCACTCTCGTTATCAGAATCAGAGCCCATGCAGGTGGGACGCACCCATCTTACTCCTGACATTAGACAAAAGCGTCGTGAACAAGGATTATGTTTCTATTGTGGTCAAAATAGGCATCTTGTTGCCGCCTGTCCATTTCGGGGAAACGAGAACACCCACCAATAAAGAGGGAGATATTGGTGGGACCTCTTCGCTCTCCCCATTAAGTAGACTGACCATAGCTACGGTCATCCAATATAATCACAACCATTTCCCAGTCTCCGACCTCATAGACTCCGGCGCTGAACAAAATATAATTAGTCTAAGTCTGGTCTCCGAATTGTCACTACCCACAGTAAAGATACCCACCGTTTCCATCACCGGTGTTACAGGCGATACACTATCTCAGGTCCAACACCGCACCAATGATTTACACCTAATTACCTCCGGCAATCACCACGAACACGTCAGTTTCTTTGTCTTCGATTCACCCCATGACCAAGTAATTTTAGGATACCCCTGGTTAAAGCTTCACAACCCACACATTAATTGGGAACTTGGTAGAATAGAGAAATGGAGCGGAAGGTGTCTAAAACACTGTCTCCGCTCCGGAATCTCTAATGCAACCCAACAAGATACCACTATTGAACAGATTGACTTAACCTCCATTCCGCATGAGTATCACGATCTCTCTCCTGTTTTTAGTAAACAGAGAGCCTTGTCCTTGCCGCCACATGACTGGGAGGGATACGGTCCCGAGGAGAGATCCTGGATTCCCCGCTCGTTCATTTTGGACCCAAGTCTGATCACCACGTTCTTCAGAGCTCACCCCGAAAAGCGCCTCAGGTCGCCTGGAGGCGATTCTTGAGGGGGGGGGGGGGGGGGGG
>NC_056498.1:93428739-93430571 GCF_014905685.2 Nematolebias whitei
AAAAAGGGGGGACCAGAGCCCAAGACCCCAGGAGGGACCCCGACCGCTGAGCCCCCAGAGCCACCCACACAGGACGAACCACTCACCCACCCTCCAGAACGGACCACAGGGGAGAACCGGAAGATCCCCACCAGCAACCACATACAGTGACCCCCCGGGGCCAACAGCGACAAACTCATAGGCCTCCGTCGGCACCCGCCGCACCGATGTAGGTCCAGGTCCAGGCACCGAGGCCCGGGCACCGAGGACTCACACCACCCAGGCCAAGGCCTGACAGGGCCAGAGGACCCGAGCCCCACCAGGCAGACACCAGGCCGAGCCGACACACGCCCAAGCGCCCAGCCCCTGATACCAAGGGCCCCAAGCGCGCCGGCAGGCAAGGGCACACCCCACCAGGGGGCCGCGCGATAGGGGCGCGATGCCAAGCACCCCCAGTTGTATCAAAGAGGGGGCAGTCCGAGTCTCGGCCTAACAAATACCCATTCATACACAGACACAATCACACTATCCCAACCTCAATCTCACATTCATTCACTCAAATGTGTGTCACACATCCTTAACAAATGGTCATTGTATTATCTTCTCTGAAGAACTTTGAGAAGGGAGATTTTAATTACATTAATTATACAGTGGGATACTCCTACTGTAAGAAGCCCTCTTATTAGTTAAAAAGTTAAGGGGCCCGTCTTCCTGGGGCCAGGTAAACTGAACATAGAGGGAGTTGCGAGATGGCAGCCAATGAGGAAAGTTGGCTTGGGATCATCAGCTGAGCTGAGCAGATGGAATGAGTGGTTGTGTAGAGTTGATGAGACTCTCTGAGAAACAACAGCCATATGATGGAAGACGTGTCCAGCTGAGAGATGGTGGACATCATGGCGAAAAATCTCAAACACCCTGGAGCTAAAGGTACGAACCGAACAAACTGCAGCCTTAAGAAACGATATCCTTCTTGGGACAGTGAGCCACCGGCTTCCTTCATGCATCTGCTGTGGTAATGACAAATGAACATCTTCCTTCTGATGAGAGGACCACATAACAGTGCCAACTAAGTTTGTTTAGATAATTTAATTCATGAATCTGACATAAACTTACCTACATTTTAATGTTAAGAGCTAGACCTTAGTCCAAATTGAATCAAAACCCCTTCTCAAAGTCCTCAGATTTATGCCATTTAGTTTCTAAAATAATATTATTGGTTCATGTTCATATTCAACATTTAACGTATTTTCATGTCATAATTCCATCAAATTCCTGCATTCCTGCAAACAACCTAGCATTTAGTCGCTAAATGCTTTGAAAAACTGGTCATGACTCGCATCAAAACAACCATCAACATCAACAAGGACCCTCATCAATATGCATACCGTGAGAACCGATCAACAGAGGATGCAATCTCCTCTGTGGTCCACACTGCGCTCAACCACCTGGAGCAGAGAAACTCTTACGTCCATATGCTCTTTGTAGACTTCACATCCGCCTTCAACACCATGATCCCCCAAACCCTGATGGACAAACTATCCACACTAGGACTAAGCCCCTCCATCTGCAACTGGGTACTAGACGTTTTAACAAACAGACCACAGTTAGTGAGGATCCACAACCTTTCCTCCTCCACCATAACCCTCAGCACTGGCTCTCCTCAGGGATGTGTTGAGCCCCCTCCTGTTTACTCTGCTCACGTATGATTGTGCAGCTCCCCATCCAGGCTGTCACATTGTAAAGTTTGCAGATGATACAGCGGTGGTGGGAGGCATCACAAACAATGATGAGTCCAGCTACAGGCAAGAGGTGGAACACCTGGAGAGCTGGTGCAGAGAGAGAATAACCTTCAC
>NC_056498.1:93430671-93445268 GCF_014905685.2 Nematolebias whitei
CTAGTACCGGGAGGGAATCAATGCTCCAGCATCGAGTAGTCTTGACTGCAGCCTTAAATAGGAGTCGATGCTCATTAGGGAGATGACCGCCAGGTGTAGGTCGTTAGCGGCCATCTTGGGAGCTGCAGCAGAGCTACTCTCACACTCATATGAGGAAAAGCTACGTGAAGGAGGGCTAAGGTACCAAGCACTGAGTTCAGACAATGATGTTCTGCGCCAACAGTTGCAGCTAACATCAAAATCTCTGGACGAGTGCAAATTAGAAAGAGCGGTATTAGTCTAACAAGGCGTGCGTTTACAAAGTGAGTGTCATACACCACGTGAACGGTTAACAGCCTATGAGGCAAAACTTGCCGTAGCCACAAATAAAATCTTTGACGAGGGGAAAAGATGTCTGGAACTCAAAGACAAGCTGAGTCAGAGTCTAGGTCAACCATCGCCACCTCAAAGTGATTTTGTTGTACCTCCTACACAAAATCTCCTTATGCCACATCCACATGATTCTGGTGTATCACCTCCATGTGATTACTTTGCTCCGCCTCCACTAAGCCTTCATCCTCCGCTTTCAATAGCGGTTTTGCAAAAAATAGTGAAATATGTCCAACGCTTCGAGCCAGGGCCATTGGGTTCGACCGACACTAAGGCCTATCTGCAAGACCTTGACTTCCAACTGGGAAGCTATCCAAACGCTACAGGTGAGGATAGAATAGGTTTGATCAGGCTCACTTCAGCCAGGACGGTGTTTTCCTTTATCGAGAGTCAACCAGATGCCCTAAGGAAGGATTACAGCCTGCTATGTACTTCTCTAATTAAAGAGTATACCCCTTGTGCGGGACCTGGCGGTTATCCAGCCGCCGACAAGGTCATGCAAGGTAAGAATGAGCACCCAAGGGCATATTATTCCAGAATTTTGCAGGCTTATTTTGGTTACAGGAACGAAACCGGCATGGAGGAGGAGGAGGCATTTAAGTTCGTTTTCAGCAAAAATCTCCACCCTGACATAAGGACGTCAGTGCAGATGATGGCTAATTTCAAAGAAAAAGCCTTCAGTGAGATAAAAAATTGTGCTGTGAATGTCTTTGAGGCCTGTTCACAGGCCAAAACACCCATTGGTGTGTTCCCAGGTGAGAGGATTCCTTCCCAGTCACTAGAATTGGAAGGGATGAGAGCTTCAGCTCCCTCTCCCAAGAAAGGCGAGAGGAAACAAGATTTCCCATCTGCCAAACCACAACAGATGAGTGCCCACTGGTTCAGACAAGATCCTAAATGGTTTCCCAAGAAACCAGAGGATGAACGAATGTACCAGAAGGGGGGCGCACGTCCTAAGAGTAAAAAGTATGGCACCCAAGGTAACCCATACAACCAGGGATCCCAATAGGAACCCCAGAGGAGGGGGCCTGCTCCCCTCCACGTCGGCCTGGACAGCCTGTGACAAAAAAGAAATGGTAGCGGGTCCAAAAAGAGAGCCCCGGACCTCTGAGCTCGGACGAGACAGAGTGTGCGTCGGTTCTTGTAAATGTTGAAAGGTATTGCCATGGACAAACAACCTGGCGCGTTGTGTGGCAATATCATTGCTAATGAAAGCCCCTCATCAGAAAAAGGGGGGAAACACTCACACGTCACCGACAGTGACCCATCACAAACTGAAACCTCAGAAACAGCAACAGCTGTGCTGACGGTTCAGACAAATCAAGGTGACACAAACAACAACGTTGCCGCTGTCACGGACAGCCACCAGGACCTTGTTGTTACAAACAATGAGAGCCCCTCAACACACAGAGAGCGGGTGATCTCATACATAATGACGGAAGCCCGTCAAAAACCAAACTCTCAGGAGCAGCAGTGACTGCACCAATGGTTCGGATAAACTGGGATTACACAGGCAAAGGTAAACGTAAGAAGAAACATTGGCCAAAACCTACAAGGTTCCTGTGTAACCTTATCAGAAAGGGGGTTGCTAAAAAAGCTTACCTGTCAATCACACTTGAAGGGGTCCTTACACATGAAGCCCTACTGGACGGTGGGGCCGACATAACTGTTATGTCAGCCAAACTGTTCGAGGAGCTCAGGACCGCCGCTAACGGTGTTCACAGGGAAATACCTCTCATAGAATGTGCTATAGAAATGTAGGGCCTCGCAGAGACGAGGACAACCCTAATAGCTATAGCTATGGTTCACATGCAGGTTGGCGAGATGACACTATACCACCTGGTACATGTGTCTACGGTTGACTCATTCCCATTTTTGATTGGCCAGGATTTTATAAATCGCTTTGACGCGATTATAGATTATGGTGAACAGACAATGTGGGCCAGAGTGAGCAAACCCCTGCCAATACTCATGCCTCCTGAGACAGTCACAGACTGCCCAACAGCAGGCACCACAGAAGGCACCAAGGACTTCTCAGCAGAGAACACAGTCCCGGTAAGTAAGCCTTTAAAAGCGTGTGTACCGAAGAGACCCAACCGGTGGACCCAACTCTGACTGAACAAGAAAGCCTCCTCTGCGAGCTGAGACAATCAGAGCCCACCGGATACTACCTACCATTGGTAGTTAAAGGTTTAGAAATTCAAGGATCCCACACCAAAGATGCTGTACTGTCACTGTGGACAGATAAATCAGCTATTAACCAAGCTTTCTACGAAACATTGGTTAAAAACATTTGGGTCCGGTTCTGATAGAGAAAGCTTTCCACTTTCCATTGTATCCCATCAGTTCACGAGTGATGACTGCGAAAGGAGTCATTAACCTGAAACTGATCTGGAACCAACGGGAACTGGTCCACCCATTCCTCGTGGTCCCAGACTTACCACACGCAACTTACATAGGCTCTGGCATCTTGGTAAGATTAGGTGTCCGAGTGGACACCAGCCACGATGTACTGTGGTCACTAAAACCAGCCACAAAGGATCCTTCTGTGCTAGACACAGCAAACCTTATGGCTGGACAGACCATACCAGAGGTCTGCCATGTTGCTAGCAACCAAAACACCTCAGTACCACCTCAGGTAACAAACCCAATGGTACGAGTTCACATCATGGCGGGACAATCTATTAACCTTAAACAGGTGTACTTTCAACCATCTCCTACATTTTTCAAACTAGGACTGTCCATTGAGGCCGCAAGCCAAGTGAGCCTCAACTCCATAACCACATCTGTTGCTGTGTGTAACACAGGCATGGAAGAGGTACTGATCCCGAAAAACACAAAGCTAGGATGGTTGATCTCCACAGATTTTCATGATTTTGAACTAGGCATTCCATTTCTAGGAGGACTCCCAGACAACCTGGTATCGAGTCAAGAAACTGGTCCAGTTTGGTTCACGAAACCAACACAGGCCATAGCTCTCTTCTCAACCAATGATGTCGATTTAGGACCTCAAACCTATAGTGTCTTACCTATAGACAGGTCTAACGACACAGAAAGGGACTCACTGAAGCTCCCCAAACATCAAGAACCCTTAGCAATCTCTTCACAGATTGAACAGGTGGTCATCCAAGCCGACGCCCTGACGACTGATGAAAAAAGGGACAAACTCTGCCAAGTTCTCATGGAATATGAGAAGTCATTCTCAACTGACTCAATGGATTGTGGGTTGACCTCGCTCCACACAGTGAGCATCCCAACTCCACCAAACTCACCACCTAAATTTGTCAGTGTTTTATGAAATTTCTTTAACACCGGTGACCTTGGGCAGGAACTGCCCAAGGTCACCGATGGTAAGTACTTTTACCGATGGTAAGTACTTTTCCACCCTCGACGTCACCTCTGGTTTTTGGAACATTCTTATGCACGCCGAGGACCAACATAAACTATCTTTCACTTCTGGTAGCCGACAATACACCTTCACCAGGTGTCCCTTTGGCTATGCTAACTCACCAGCTGAGTTCAACATGTTTTTGAACAAAGCATGTCCAGACGCCCACGAACGTGGGACACTGATCTACGTGGACGATGTCCTTTTAAAGCAGCCAACACTGGACTTACACTTGGCTGAGATCGACCACGTTCTGAATCAACTGACTACTGCTGGTGCTAAAATCTCACTGTCAAAATGCCAGTGGTGCAGGACCAAGGTGGACTACGTTGGCCTACTAGTAGGTCCAGACAGAGTACAACCACAATTGACTCGCCCCCAGGGCCTAGACAATCTCAAAGTCCCCACCAATCTCAGAGAACTGCAAAGTTTTCTGGGCGTGTGTAACTACTCACACCAATTCATAGAGAACTATGCAGACCTTGCAAATCCACTGACTGAACTCTTAAAGAAAGACGTCCCATTTGTCTGGACTGATAACCAACAGCAGGCAATGAATGCTCTCAGGGACAGACTCAAGTCAGCCCCATGTCTAGTCTATCCAGACTACAACAAAGAGTTTTACGTGGAAGTGGGCTTTTCAGCTCACTGCATAAGTGCAGGTCTGTACCAGATGCACGACAAAGACAAGCGTGTGGTGGCCTACGCCAGTAAAACAATGGCAGGCCCCGAATTAAAGTTCTCAAACTGTGAGAAAGCTCTACTGACCACTGTGTGGGCAGTTAAACACTTCTCCAGTTACATCGGTGGAGAAAAAAAGCATTGTTGAAACACAACACCAGCCAGTAACTTTCCTGAATAGCCAACGCATCAGAGATGGTGTGGTGACGAACTCACGGGTAGCCACGTGGCTCATGGCGCTTCAAAGTTTTGACCTAGACATCCGCTACGGACAAAACAAGAAGTCACATTTGGGCACTGACTTGGCACTCTGCCATGAATGTACACAAAATGTACCAGCCACCCAACCGCCAGCTGCAGAAAAACCCTCAGTAAGTGAGAACTCGAATCACCACTACTTTGATAGACATATCTGCAAAGATATGACAACATTGTATGTGTATGGCTGCTAATTCTACCACAAACAAACCTGCAAATCAGGTGTTGGAGGGATCATCCTCCAAGACTAACAAGAGGTCACTTTTAGCTATAAATTAGGCTCTCAGACTTCTCAGTACGCTGAGATAGCAGGAATCCTAATTGCTCTCCAGATGGCAGTAGAACGCTCCATCCAAATGCTAGTCATCTGCACGGGCTCTAATTACGCTCAACTTAGTTTCTTGTGTCATCGCGCTCTGTGGAAACAGAACGGCTTTCTCACAAGCAACAAGAAAGTGGTCAAACACAAAAAGCTTTCCATGGCATATGATCACTTGGTGACATCACATGACCTACAGGTCTACTGGAAGAAGGTTCCAGGACATTCAAGAGTCCTAGACAATGACAAGCGGTATAATGACCTTGCAGACTTCCTAGCCAAGGACGAAGCCGTGGACGGCCCTCCGTGGTTCTTTGACCCCTCCTGGCTGCTCGCAACTCTGTCAGTACAACCTACAGCCGAGATAATGGCAGTCACACGTGCACATGCTGCAGCCAAGCCGGCTGACAACACAGTCTCTGCACAACCCGTGCTGACTGACCCAGAAATCATCCAACTTCAGAAGTTGGATCCTGCGATAAACTCGATGATACTGTACTTGACTGACCCAGACAAAAACACTCCGTCCGAAGTCAACCTGGATTTAAGTCCAGACCTTAAAGTCCTCTTTCAGCTGCGCAAACAGCTAAAACTAATCAAGGGCATCCTAACTTTTGCTCATGGACCGACATCCTCACCTGTGTTCGTGGTCCCCCATGACCACAGGGGGGTGATGTTAGTTCATGTGCATGACCTCCCGTCCGCAGGACACAAGGGAGATAACGCCACGCTGAAAGCATTAAAACAAGTTGCTTATTGGCCTGGAATGAAAAAGGATGTCAAGGACTATATAAAAGGGTGCCTGGTCTGTGGCCAGTTTCAGCCATCCAGACCACTCCACAGAGCACCACTGCAAAGTAGAGGCATTGCATTCCCATGATCTGACCTCCAGATCGACTGGGTTGGACCACTTACTAAGAGCACTAGAAGAAATAAATATTTTCTCACGGTAACTTGCGCATTTGCCAAATGGGTAGAATGTCTACCAGCTCCTAACGACACAGCACAAACAACTGCTATGTTACTAATGAATCATGTATTTTCAAAGTTTGGACTTCCCCTCAGGGTGAACTCAGACCAAGGTACACACCTCACAGCTGAAGTGATGAAAGAACTGTGGAAGATGCTAGGCATCAAAGTCAACTTCCATGTTGGCTACCACCCACAAGCCTTAAGCCAAGTGGAGAGAGCAAACAGAACTGTGGTAAGTATTTTGAAGAAATACGTAGCCGCAAACCACAAGGACTGGGACGTGAAACTCCCTCTGGTCCTCATGGCCATAAGGGCCACTCGACACACATCGACTGGCATCTCTCCCTTCGAGATGATGACGGGTCGACAAATGACTCTCCCTCTACACCTGATGTACCAACCAGGCGATGCTGCCATGGCAACAGCCTACACCACACAACAATACATGAATGACTTAGAAAAACACCTTAAAAACACCTTTGCTTTTGCCCAGAGAAACCTGGAAAAATCCGCTGAAGGACAAAAGGTGTACTATGACCAAAAGGCCTCTTACGAGGAACTCCAAGTGGGAGATAGGGTCTGGTACTACACGTTCGCCCCCACAACTGGGAAAGGAGAGTCCGGGACCGGAACTCTCGCCCGCAAACTGATGCCCAGGTGGACTGGACCCCACCTGATAACAGACAAACTGTCTCCAGTTGTCTATCAGATCAAAATCAGCAAAGGCCAAAAAGGGCCAATTGTTAAATGGGTACATCGAATCCAGGTCAAACTACACAGGGCGTTCAATAACTCCACAGGAGACAAAGATCTCACAAACTCAGACCTCGTGGGAAAAAGGGTCGTCCAAGCAGAAACTAAATAAGTCTAAGCTTAATTAAGTGTTAAGATAACAACTCAGACACCATAACGTGATCGAATCTGACAATCAAAGTAAGTGATGCAGTGAAACATTCTTTTCTAGTTGCTTAATCACTATTGTTGTCAATGTTGAAACGTTGTTTTCTAGTTGCTTGGTTAGTACTTTTGTCGATGTTGAGACATTGTTTATTTGGTTTTGGTATTGTTTCTAAACACCCCCAGCAAGAATGCATTTTGTGTGTACTTTAGTTAGAGACTATGAGGACTTTAACTATGCCAACATGCAGTTCATTTGTTAAACTTCAATCTTCGAGGAGTCAATGTAGATTAATGCTACCTTAAGTACTATAACCTACATTGGTCTCACGACTCTCAAGCCGAACCTACTCGAACAATCCTATTCGGGGTTGGGGGGGGGGGTCTAGTTAATCCTTCAGTCGAGTCTCGCCATAGACTCCAAAAACATTTAGGGGGAAACCAAAAACCCAAAACTCAAGTCGTTTGTCTAAAGGGACAACAGACAATTGAACCAAACTATATTTTGCCATGTAAATCTAACTGAAACCAAGTTAGGAATGGAAGAATAGTTTGGAATGCCCTTCTATAGGTATAAATCCCTATATATAACTTTTCAGCATGACCCACCCTTTAATTGGTATCTGTAACTGATCTAAACCATGATAGTTTACTCACCAGGTGCATATAGGTTAAGGTCTTATGTAAAATCCCACTCACAAGCCCAACTAAAACCACATAAATGCATGAACACATAAGTACCAGAATGGCATACACTGGGAACCACTAGCAGCAACCTTCGCTGAAGGGACCTACAACTCCAACGTGGGTCTCCAAACTCCATCCAGTGGTCGCCTCTTCAGTTCAATCGAGGGAACCCCTCTACATGCTGATCAATCAACGCCTCCAATCATTGTAGATTTATCGTTGTGGATTATATGACTTTTTCCAATGGATTACAGACTTTGTTTCCAAGGGGTTAAAGCATTGCTGCAATGGAATTACCAGCAACATTATGGAATTACCAAAACCGTTGTGGGATTACCTTCTTTGACTTTTGTTTTCCTCTTGCTGGATTACATTAAGATCAAGGACATTCGAAGGTGTAAGTTCATGTTGGAATTCATCCCCATGGACAGGCGATGATTTCTAAAGGGGGGGGGGGGGGGTGTTGTAGTGAACTAGACCTCTGACATCAATCTGTCTCTGAAGACCTTCAGGGTACAGGAACTGTTATTTCATTGATTTGAATCCAGAAATACAAATTATTTCATCAAGAGACTATTTAATTGTATCCTGAATTAATCAATTGAAAGAACACTCTTCTTTTTTTATATTATCATTACTATTTTACAATATCTTGATAATCAAAAGTGTGTTTAGTTCATACCATTTCTAATGTTGAAGTAAACCACTCATTTAAATCAACTGTGAAACAATATTAATGATTATTAAACCTCATTGGACTTAGATCATATAAGTAAATGTCTATTTACGAAGTAAGTGTGCATTTTAATCTTCTATCTGAATGAGGAGTGGATTTAAAGTCGGTCAAAAGTCAGAAAACATGTTATGAGAACGAAGTGCCTTGTTTTTAAAACTCTCAGACAGTAAATAAGAAACTGGCACCTGCAAAGTCTGTCATTTCTTCAAAATATTTTCCTGTCCGTACTAACCATTCTTAAAAACATTTCTGCTGTCTGTTGACTTCTAATAACCCTCTGACATCACAAAACTACACCCCTGCTGTTTGTGCTAACCAATCAGGAAGTACCAAGTGACAGGAAGTGGATACCCTTTAAAAATCAACACTTCTTAGAACTATTCAGTCTTCTTGGAACTTTAAGTTTTAGGAGTCTTACTGGAAGACTCAGTCTTACGGCGAGCTGATGGAATGGGACCATGTGCCAAGGGTCTGTCCATTTCAGTGGAGTCACAGCCTGCCTCGCTGTGAACTCACCCGGGCATAACGCCCTACAACTTCTAATGAAGATTCCTTCTAAGGAAGCTTTTTCTGTTGAACGGAGTACTTCGTCACGACTTCTGACGATCCCCAGCCACTCTGACCGGAGACACTGAAAAGGGAGCGTGAGATGGACCTCTGTACCGGAGCTGATTTATCTTCTGCAAAGGTAACAAGTCGTTCACGTCCTGAGTGTACCTAGGGCTAAGCTGGTGTCGAAAGAAGGGTGCCATTCCGGGTCAACACATCTTCCTTCATCCATCTAAATCTCTTCTTTAAACTTATTTTCTCCTTCTCTTTACACTTCTATTCGCCAGTAAATCAAGCTAGATGCCTTCAGAGATTAATTATTCTCCATCAGTAATCTTCTGTTGTCTTGTTATTTGAACTTGCTAAGTTTATTAATCAGAAACAGATCAGCAAATAAAGTGTACATGTTTTGATGTTAAATTTTGATTCTGTTAAATAAATGGCCGCATTTATTCTGATGGGTCAAAGATAAATGGCATCTCATGTCACTAATTAAAACTCCACTCTCAAGTTATCTTGGTCCCATGGCAGAAATTTAACTCGAAAAAGAAAGAATCCATTGTTAATTAAACAATTAATATTCTTTGTGCTTGAACTAGCTTTAAGAATAATTAATTAGTAGTATGTCCGCAGCAAAGCTGTCCCGACATCACTACAGTAGGAATTGACAGATCGTTGACTAGATCCTGACTGATAAGATTCTGCTCGGCCCCAGAATCAACAAGAGCAGTAACAGCTCTTCTCTTCTGACCAACAACAATAGTTGTGTTAAGTTCCAAACGAAATGCAGAAGATGAGGCATAATTTCCCACCAATATATCCCTCTTTATTGGTGGGAGGAGTCGTTTCCCAGAAGCGGGCAACGGTCGATAAAGTGTCCTCTTTCACCACAATATATACAAGCCCCCTCATAAATTCTTCGCCTTCTCTCTCTTGGAGAGAGACGAGCCTGGCCCAATTGTATCGGTTCTGGTTCACTTGTAGGTTTATATCAGAGAGCGAGTACAGGTGGTTGTCTGGGTGTCGATGTGAACCCAGAAGCAGAGGGACTCTGGGGCATGTGGTTTCTATTACTTGAGCAGAACCTGGAAAAAGGGGAGTGCTGGGAGTCATAGTCTTTCTCCCACCTTCTCTCCTACAGCTGACTGCCGATACGTGCAGCAAGATGGATTAATTCATCAAGAGTCTCGGGTTCCTCTGGAGCCGCCAGCTGATCTTGAATGCGGTTGGACAATGAATGTAAAAATATACCTCTCGGTGCGGGTTCCCCCCATCCAGTTTGAGCGGCGGTGATACGAAACTCCAAAGCGTGAGCTGTCACTGAGCATCCTCCTTGTCTGAGAGTGAGTAATCGCTTCACTGCTTCAGTCCTTTGCAGGGGAAGATCAAACACACGAGTGAATTCTTCTAAAAAGAGAGAGAATGTTAGTGAGCTGAGGGGGTGAGTGGACACATGAGCGTGAGTCCAACGTAATGCATTTCCTTTCAACTGATTTATAAAAAAGGAGATTTTGGCTGCATCAGTGGAGTAAGGGAGAGGAGCTCTCTCGAAGGTTAACTGGCACTGTAATACAAATCCACCACAAAGTTCAGGTTCTCCTCCAAAAATTTCAGAGGGCTTTAAATTTTGCTCCATCACCGCAGCCTGTGAAGGAGCAGGGTTCGGTGGACTGACCTCGGGTGGAGGGGTTGAAACCGGTGACAGAAGTTGTGCCATCCCTTGTTTAATGGAAAACATCATGCTGCCCAGTTCCTGCAGGTTAGACTGATTAGTTTGTTGTGACGTGACCATGCGCTCCAGAGTGGCCTCATTCCTTTCCACTCTCTGAATTAAAGTCTGTAGTAAGAGCTAGTTCTGTTCGACTTCAGGTCCTTTCGGGGGTATTTTGTTTGGCTGGGACATTTCTGTTATATTAACAGGTGTACCCAGAATGAAAAGACTGAGATAAAACAGAGACCAGGACTAAATATCAAATTACAGTGTTTATTTACAAAGAGGAATATTAAAGTGACATCATGTGAGGGTGCTGGTTCTCCTGTGGGGGAGAGGGAGCAGTGAGTAGATTGCTTGGAGGATTTTGGTAGAATTCTGGTGATGGGTTTTTCTTACTGGAGATAGTTGAGGTTGGAGCAGAGATAGGGTACCCAACAAAGTCCAGAGCGTAGAGCAGAGTAATCCAAAACAGGCAGGCCAGTGGTCCTCCTGCATGAGGAGTTGATGTGCTGCAGCTGCTGCCAATTAAGTGTCCTGAGTGGAGGAAGGAAGCAGGCAGGACAGAACTCCTACAATGGAAATGATCTGACGAATAGTAGAAGAAATGTGTAAACAGGACAAGTCTAAGAAGGCTGATCTTCTGTCTATAACATCTTCTGTTCCAAAACCTGAGTCTCTAAATGTTACCAATGAGCCGTTGGAACCATAAGCTAAGGAGATGAACCCTCCATCTGCGGCAGCAGATTGTAATCCCTCTCTTGTAGCTAAAGTAGAGACCTCAGATGTTGACATATCTGGTCCAGTAACAGAAACTGACCAGTCAAACATAACCAGTGTTGTTTTAATAGTACAGACGACTGCTGACGATCCATTGTTTAAAAGCGGTCACTCCAGGATCCAAATAAAACATCCGGTACACAAGTTTTTGTGTGACCTTACTGAAAAAAGGGTAGCAAAAAAGTTTTATCTTTTGCTGACCCTGGAACAAGTCATGTCTCATGATGCTCTCCTGGACACAGAAGCTGACATCACTTTAATATCTGCCACACTGTTTGCAAAACTATGGTTAGCAGAAAATTGTGCTGGCAAAGATTTAATCCTTCAGAACTGTTCATTAGAAGTATGATTGTACTCTTCTGAAGAAACCACCTTATCCCAGATGGCACTGATTGAGATTCAGATCGGCCCAATGACTCTTATACACCCCGTATATGTGTCGCAAATGGAATCAATCCCTTTCCTAATAGGACAAGATCTTTTAAACCAGCTTCAGCCTTTGATTGATTTCAAGAATCTTAAAGTCTGGGTGCAAGTACGCCAACCATTATCCACCGCTTTATCTCCAGAAGTAACCTCTCAGTGTGCCACACTGAATACTTCTGATGAAACCAACATCTCCCAACCTGATAACAACTCTCAGGAAAATGAAATCCTGCCCCAAACCCAGGTAATGCCAGCCACACCTGATCAACCTTTGAAGTTAACACTACCCTAACGTGAAACTTTCTTGTGTTCGCTGAGTCAATCACAATCCAGTGAATATTACCTCTCACAAGTGGTTAAAGGTCCAGGAATCTCAAGTGAACAATGTTGTGTTGGCTCTCTGGACTGACAAGTCTGCCATCAGCCAAGACCTTTATGAGGCCTTAGTGCTTAAACACTCTAATCTCCAAATGGTTAGAAAGACTTTTCATTTCCAAAATGATTTAAGATCGTCTTGTACCTTAAAAGCTGTGGGTATTTGTACCCTCAGGCTTAAATGGAACCATAGCGAACTGAATCACTCATTTCTTGTGGTCCCATACTTACCACACTCGGTATACATAAGCTGTGACATCCTAGTCCGACTTAGTGTTCGGGTGGATACCGTAAATGATGTTGTGTGGTCACTGACAACCATTCCTCAGGTCACCTCTGTCCCTGATCTAGACAATCTCAGATCCAGACAAACATTTCCTGACATTCGTCAGGGAACCTCCAATCAACAAATGAAAACCATCTCCGCTTTTGCTCAAAAGCATCTCCACAAAATGACTGAAGGATGCATAATCTACCATGAAGCCTCACATGAAGAACTTCAAGTGGGAGAGAAAATCTGGTATTACGTCTTTGCCCCAATCACTGGACATAAAGCTTCCCAAATCAGAACACTTGCCTGTAAACTTCTACCAAGGTTAACTGGACCACATCTGATAATGGACAAACTGTCCCCAGTTGTGTACTGTATCAAAATCAGCAAAGGTCAGAAATAACCTGTCCTTAAGTGGGTTCACCGAAACCAGATCAAGCCACACAAATCTTGAACTAAAACATCAAATGGTAGAGAATCTTCAGATGACCAAAACATAGGCTAAACAAACTTAAGAAGGTAAAGACCCCATCCTTCTCAAAGTAGAGCCTTGAATTCACAAACCCACAAACAAATAGGTAAGGCAAAACACCTTAGATCTAATAACAATAAACTTTTAAGGAAAAATCAACTTTTCTTGACCACGAGATCAGACTAGAAGTAAAACAACTATTGATTGGAAATGATTGGAACCTACAAGTGGGGGTTAAATAACTTTGGGTTGCTGTCGAGATTATGTGTTGTTTGTGCTCAAACTCAGCTTATCAGTGTGTTAAAAGTTTGGTTTTTAAACTTCACTCAACACTAACCACTGGAGTAATCCACTCCAACAAACAGAATTATTAGACATAGAAGCCAAACCATCATCTATGCCTATGAAGTCTGGAACTCATAAAGACCCATAGTTCCAAACTTCCAATTTTTATTTTATTTTTTCCCAAATTATCCTATTGTATGTTTAATTTCCATTTAACATTTAATCATTAACCTATACAACCTCTATGCCACAGATGCATATACAAAATCAGTGGCATTAGAGTCCTTTATTTTATTATCAGTACCTTTTGATTTAGCATACTTAACAAACTTAGAACAATTTAGTTGTCAGTTAATTTGACAGTAGACTTATTTGTTTTACTTATTCACATTATATAGAAAAATAGTATACTGAGTTGGCACTAGTCACCAGATGAACCATCCAGTCTACGTGATCATCATCCTTGGTCTACTTCACTATGCCCTCCAGAGGACATCGTGGATACCAGTTGGAATACTTTTGTTATTTTTGTTTTCCGTTCTATGGATTTATCCTTTGGACTTTGTGGAATACCATCAAATTCCTGTTTCGTTGTGGATTTATCCGTTGAACTTTGTAGAATATCATTGACTCCCTGTTTCATTCATGGAACTGTCAGCCATGACTCTTTTGAACCCTCCTAAAGCAAGAACGCTGTTAGTTGCGATTCACCAACAAGGTATCCAAGTTGTAAATCGTAAGTGGGAGAATGTAGCGTCCATCCTTCCAAGAACCTTAAGACAAATGTCCTCAGAGACACTACGTCTCCCCTACCACCTCCTTTCCTACTAATCTGGGAAGATACTGGCATCCTGGTCTGACACAGGAAGTTTCTTTGTTAACCTTCTCTCTGTGTGTTAAAATCTACAGTTAGGACCACCCTGACATGTTACATGATTCTGAACCCCCTTCGTGTAATTCACCTTCTATGTTGAGTTACCAGACTTTGAGACTCCTGAAGAAGGGTCTTGATCAAAGAGCTTCACTTGGCCTTATCAACATAGACTGGTCACCATGACAGTAAAGGAAGTTAACTCCCCAGTTGAAGTTCTGATTCAAAGAAACCCATTTTGTTTGTATCAGCATGGTGTCACACATCCTTTTTTTTTTTTTTTTTTTTTTGTGATGGCCTCCCTTCTCCCCTTACAGCCATCCTCTCCACACCATTATTATGAAATATTTATTATAGTGACTATCTAGTGTAGGTTTTTTTTTTTTAATAGGATAGAAAGAAAGAAAAGACAAAGTAAGACTCCAAAATATAAGAAATATATACAAATAGAGCACACGTCAAAACACCCGGCCACTGTCTGTTCACCTGCAAAGAACATGACAAAACACAGCAACAAAATACATATGTATAAAGAACTTAAAATATTCAT
>NC_056498.1:93445668-93449442 GCF_014905685.2 Nematolebias whitei
CGGCTGAGGCGAGCTGGTCTGGGAAGCTCAGTCCTCACCTCCTTCTAAAGGTGTGCAGTGGAGAGCATCCTGTGCTCGAGCATCAATGTGTGGCATGGAGGCTGCACAGCTGCAGAAAGAAAAGCTTTGCAGAGAGTGGTGAAGGCTGCACAGAAATCTGTCGGAATCAGCCTCCCCACCATCACAGACATCTACACCTCCAGATGCAGGAAGAGGGCCACCTGCATCATGAAGGACCCCACTCACCCAGCACACACACTTTTTGCCCCACTCCCCTCAGGAAGGAGGTTAAGGAGCATTAGGTGTAGAACCACTAGACTGAGGAACAGCTTCTACCCTGAGGCTGTTAGATTCATGAATCTCTAACTAGAATAATCACTGTGAAAAACCATATCATGTTGCTGCTGATCTGTTTCATGTTGCTGCTGATCTGTTTCAATGTTGATGTGTTCATGCATGCACATCTGCTCACAGACTCATGTTCATGTTTGTGCTGATGTTCAATGTTTTATGTTATGAGTGCTTAGTGTATATTTAGTTGATGTTTTTCTAAGTTCATATCTTAGATGTTATTACTGTTTTTCTTATACATTTTATTGTTGGATGTAACTGGGACCCTGTGTACATAATTTCGCTCCACCACATGTACCACATGAGGTGCGAATGACAATAAAGAAACTCTGACTCTGACTCTGATAATTCAAACTGAAAATAAACATTATAGAACTGTATTTAAATTACGGATTCTTCATGTTTTCTTCGAGGGACAGGAATTAAGTTTGTTACAAGAACTCATTGTTTATATATGTTTGAGGTGAGGCCGGTCCAGAGTAAAACCACAGTAAGAGTTTGCAAAGACAATGTAACCATCCCAGCAGGCTGCTGAGAACCAAGGTTGGTCCTATTGCACACTTGCATTGTTTTCAGCAGCTCATGTATTTAAGTGTAACTATTAATTTTCATGCTTCCCGTAGATTCTTTAAATGTTAGTGTTTAAATTAAAGTTTGGAAAAACAAGGCTGTGAGTTTCTGAACTTGAATAAAGCTTTCAGAGAATGTCAGTAAAGCCTACTAGCTCTTCTCAATGTTGTAACAGTATGATAATTAACCATGATGCACGTGTTCTTAAATTGTAGGTAATGTGCCTTAAAAAGTCCTTGATTTTGATGTTTACAAAGGTGCGGGAATTTCACATTGTGTAATGTAATCATTTGTACTTCTAAAAAAGTTAAATCTGGTCCTCTGGACATTCAAAAAAACAAAACAAAGCAAATCAACAAAAAAATGTAGAAACGTTTCGTCTCTCATCCGAGAGACTTCCTCAGTCTGAAGAGCTGTATTCAGCTCATTCTCTTAAATAGCACCATCTCAGAGTGGATCAACCAGTTTTGCTGCTGACAACCAAAACCAGCTTATCACATGCTCAAGAAGGACCATCAGCCTAACAATGGATCATTAGCACACTGATGGCCGTTTACTGTTCACAGAGGGCTGAGTGATACTAGCAATCACAGCATTGTAAGAGGGGGGCAGTTGAACCCGGAGGCCTCCACCCCTGTTTAACGATGGACGATTTCTTTTCACAAAGATGGCCTCCTTTACTCCTCTCTCAAACCATCGTTCCTCTCTGTCCAGGATGTGAACATCTTCATCCAGGTAGAAAGGAGTAAAGGAGGCCATCTTTGTGAAAAGAAATCGTCCATCGTTAAACAGGGTTGGAGGCCTCCGGGTTCAACTGTCCCCCTCTTACAATGCTGTGATTGCTAGTATCACTCAGCCCTCTGTGAACAGTAAACAGCCATCAGTGTGCTAATGATCCATTGTTAGGCTGATGGTCCTTCTTGAGCATGTGATCAGCTGGTTTTGGTTGTCAGCAGCAAAACTGGTTGATCCACTCTGAGACGGTGCTATTTAAGAGACTGAGCTGAATACAGCTCCTCAGACTGTGTAAGTCTCTCGGATGAGAGATGAAACATTTCTACATTTTTTTGTTGATTTGCTTTGTTTTTTTTTTGTTTTTTTTTTAATGTCCAGAGGACCAGATTTAACTTTTTTAGATTTTTCTACCTGGATTATTGAGCATGCATCAGGATATCATTTGTACTTGTTTGCTCACTTGTGTTTTTCATTTTACTGCCCAACAGACTGCAGAGCCAACTGATATTCAAACATTGGTTCTCAGAGGACTTCCTGTTACCCTTGCTGACAACCTCACAGACTTCTACAAACTAGCCTTTGTTAGTAATTTTATTTTCTAAAAGATTACCTAAAGGAAAAATGACAGCTCAATTTTGAATTTTCAGTCTTTGTAAGGATAACACCCTCTGCTGGGCCTTCTGTTCTCCCTGTTGTCTCTTGTTAATCAGCCCCAATCAATTTCACCCCTGTCTCATGTCCAGCTGTTTGTAATTATGTCCTGTCTGGTCTGTGTATTTAAATTTGTTGGTGAGTTTGTTCTGTGTCAGGTTGTCGTTGAGTTTTGCCTCGTCCTGTATTGTTCCTGTCCTGGTTTCATCCTGATTTCTCATATGTAAGTTTATGTTGCCACGTCAGCCTTCTTTGGATATTTATTATAACATTTTTTATTTCTACGTCTGCCTCCCGAGTCCTGCCTGTACACTGGGTTTTATTCTCCTCGGTCAGAAGTCCTGACAGTACAACCCAACCCTTCCAAAACCCAACAAGCAGGTTCAGTTTTGCTCACCTGTCTGTTCCAGCCGCACAGATGGGGGACTCCGTAATCTGGTGTGACGGGTTCTGGATCAAACTCGTCCAAACACAGGAAAGCAACTATCTGACAATCAAAGTCCTGTCTTCTCCTCTCCTAGTTCTGGAGGAGGAGAGAAGATCTCAGCTCCGGGAGAAATACCGGACATCTAGGCCGAGTTTCTCCTTACCTTCAGCCCCACTCGGCTACTCGGGATGGACATCGGGGGAGGACGCAGAGCAGGAGGACGAGCTCTGTTTAGTTCCTGCCCTCCCTTCCCACTGTCATCGCCGGAGTGGCAGAAAATGAACCCGGCGCCGGTCCATGAGACCCTAGCCAGCTTCTCTGACTCAAGCAGCTGATCCTACTCGGCATGGCAAGGCAGAATTTCTTGAACCCTGTTTCGGTGCTTCCGTTAGGGCCGATCCGGTCGCCTCACCTTCCAGATCCCTGGTGAGGGTAGGATCCGGCACTTCACTCCCGCTCAGCGTTTCCAAGAGGATCAGTCCCGTATCCTCTCGGTCCCAGCCCCCATCCTGTTCTCCTCAGGCCAAACCTGAAATTCCATGATGCATTTTGCAGAGGGAAGGACAGCCCAGAGGATAATCAGCACAGCGGTTCCACACTCCTCCAGCAGAAGTTGCCACCGAGGACTCTTCATGGGCAGTAAGTGCCTCTGATCTAATACAAATGAATTAAATACTTCAAAACCTGTTCTCGTCTGCTAAATGCAACCCGGAGTGTCAGAACACCTTGTTTGGTTTAGAGGAGAAACTGTTTTTATCAGTACCTGACCCCACCTCAATCCCAGAATACCTTCAGCTCCTGGTTGAGGTCAGAACTATTAAATAATCTAATCCTGACCCAGACTCTCACACTGCTGCTACATCAGACTTAGACTTTCTTGTTCTTAACCCCGATTGTTTTGCTCCTGATCCTGCTGCAAACACAGACTTGATAGTTATGGACTCACCGGCTCCAGACCTGAACTCCTCAGTCCCAGAACCTGCAGCAGGAGTTCTAGAACCTGCAGCAGGAGTCCCAGAACCTGCAGCAGGAATCCCAGA
>NC_056498.1:93449452-93479221 GCF_014905685.2 Nematolebias whitei
CTAGAACCTGCAGCAGGAGTCCCAGAACCTGCAGCAGGAATCCCAGAACCTGCAGCAGGAGCCCCAGAACCTGTCACAGTCCCAGACCCTGACCTAGTTCCACAGTGTGACCCTGTTTCTATAACTGACTTGATCCCTTCACCAGTAACTGATCCAGATGCCCCAACTATGTCTGTCTCTGTGGGGGTTGGATCAGAGGGACCACCAGCACCCCCTAACTCTGTGAGAAATGGCTTTGATACCCCACCTCTGAGATTCTCAGTGGGGGTAGGCCCAGAAATCGCATCTTCTTCAAAAGTCTCTATGGGAGTTAAGGCGGACTCAGAGGCTTCATCATCGAGGGTTTCTGTGGGGGTCCAGACTGCACCAGAATTCATACCGTCGCAAAGGGTTTCGGTGGGAGTCCAGGCAGACTCCTCCTCTTGTCTTGCTGTCAGGGTCCAAGGGGACTTCACTTCCCACGTTTCCTGTTCTGAGGGGCTCTTGGAGGATGTCCCTCATGTCTCCTACTCTGAGGGGTTCCTACAGGATGCCCTCTATGTATCCTGGTCCGAGAGGGTCCTGTAGGATGCCTCCCACATTTCTTGTTCTGAGGGGGTCCTGGAGGATGCCCCTCATGTATCCTATTCCGAGAGGGTCCTTGAGGAAGCCTGTCATGTTTCTTGTTCTGAAGGGGTCCTGGAGGACGCCCCTCATGTATTCAGTTCCAGGAGGGTCCTGGAGGACACCTCCCACTTTTCCTGTTCCAATGGGATCTTGGAGGACGCTCTTCATGTATCCTGTTCTGGGAGGGTCCTGGAGGATGCCTCCCACGTTTCCTGTTCTGAGGAGGTCCTGGAGGATGCCCCTCATGTATCCTGTCCCCGGAGGGTCCTGGAGGATATGTCGCATGTTTCCTGTTCTGAGGAGGTCCTCGGAGACACCCCTCATGTATCCTGTTCTGGGAGGGTCCTGGAGGATGCCTCCCATGTTTCCTTTTCCGAAGGGGTCCTAGAGTATGCCCCTCATGTATCCTGTTCTGGGGGGGGGGGGGGGGGTCCTGGAGGATGCTTCCCACGTTTCCTGTTCCCAAGGGGGTCCTGGAGGATGCCCCTCATGTATCCTGTTCTGGGAGGGTTCTGGAGGATCCCCCTCATGTATCTTGTTCCAAGGTGGTCTTGGAGGACACCCCTCATGTATCCTGTTCTGAGGGGGTCCTGGAGGATGCTTCTCATATATCCTGTCCCAAGAGGATCCTGGAGGACGCTTTGCACGTTTCCTGTTCCAAGGGGGGCCTGGAGGACACCCCTCATGTATCCTGTTCTGGGAGGGTCCTGGAGCATGCCTCCCATGTTTCCTGTTCTGAGGGGGTCCTGGAGGACACTCCTCATGTATCCTGTTCTGGGAGGGTCCTAGAGGATGCCTCCCACATTTCTTGTTCTGAGGGGGTCCTGCAGGACACCCCTCACGTCACCTGTAGTCCTGGGGTCTCCTTGCCTTTCCCTGTGGGACCTGAGTTTGCTGAGGGTTCTACATCCCTGGGTCCTACGTTTGGTCCCAAACCTTCTACCGAAGAAGACTCTGAATCAAACAAAGAAGACTTTGAACCAACCAAAGATGACTCTGATCCAACCAAAGAAGACTCTGAACAAGCCATAGAAGACTCCCTCCTTGCTGAAAATTCCACAACAGCTGCGGTCCCTGAGGGTCCCATGGCAGCTGCTTCACATAAGTCTTCCATTCCGCCTGGGGATCCTTCTCCTCCTGCACTCTGTGAAGGTTCTTTTCCTTGCCAGGAGTCCTCACTCTCCTCAGGGGCTCCACACAGCATGGGTGTTCCACTGTTTCCACAGACTTATCTCCTGATCTGACCCTGCATTTGGAACTGCCTTCTCGTCACCCGTCCCATCCCGTCATATTAGACAATGCCCCAGTTGCCCAACTGAACTTGGTTCCATGTCCCACCCTCATTCCACTTCACACCCTGGTCCCATGTCATGCCCAGACCACGCACCTCCTCAGGGTTGGAAGATAGTTGTGATGTTCCAGGCCTCCTTGTCAGCTGCAATCTCGCAGGGCACCCCTACAGCGGCAGATCCCCAGACTCCCGTGTCACCTACTGCCTTCTGGGTTGCCTGGCCTACTCCTGAACTGATTGTTCCCCCACTCATCTTTCCTAGTGCTGGACAGTCATGGACCCTCAGGGTAAATGTCACCATTGGCCGTCCACTGGAAATTCTGCCTTGTGTTGGAAGGCCTCCCACCCACCCCCTGAACTCGCTCCTCATGTTGGACGGCCTCCCAGCCACCCCCTTGAACTGACTCCTGGTTCTGGACAGTCTCCCGGTCGTCCACCTGAACTTTTGATGCTTCCTTGTGTTTAGTCTTCGTGTTTAGTTCTCAGGCCTCGTCTTGCCGGTTTTTGGTTTCTTGCCCTTGTGTCTTCCTTGTACCCTCCATCCTTGCAGTTCCTCCCTCCGTCCACCCTAGTCTTTTTTTAGGGGGGGGGGCTTTCTGGATACTCCAGGGGGCATCCTTGGGGAGAGGGTACTGTAAGGATTGTGCCCTCTGCTGGGCCTTCCTTGTCTGTTCTCCCTGTTGTCTCTAGTTAATCAGCCCCGATCAGTTTCCCCCCGTCTCATGTCCAGCTGTTTGTAATTATGTCCTGTCTGGTCTGTGTATTTAAATCTGTTGGTGAGTTTGTTCTGTGTTAGTTTGTCGTTTGGTTTTGCCTCATCCTGTCTTGGTCTTGTCCTAGTTCTGTCCTGATTATCCATATGTAAGTTTATGCTGCCACATCAGCCTTCTTTTGTTATTTATTATAAAGTATTTTATTTCTGCCTCCCGAGTCCTTCCTGTACACTGGGTTCTATTCTCCTTGGTTATAAGTCCTGACACTCTTAAGCCCCCAGTATATTCCCGCATACGTCCATATGCGGAGGTATGCACGTACGTATGCGGAGGTATGAGCGTATCCCCCAGGGCATGTCCGTGCAAAGTTAATTTTTACGACTGCGTACGCGTTGTCACACAATAAACTGCCCAGCGACGGACTGTTTTGTATGCGACACCAATGTATTAAATTCCCCTTCTTCACCCCTGATCTGGCCTTTTATTTGATTTTTTTGCAGAGAGGCAAGCAATCTCTTCCTCCTCCATTGATGCCATGAGTAAAATGGTGAGAAATGAAGGAATTTGTCATGAGCAAATTAAACTCAGGTCCTGCGGGAGGGTCTGGAGATTTCCTGGTGGGCTGGTCTGATGTGTGGGCTGCAGAGCCAGCACTCCCTGTTTTTTATTTTTATTTTTTTTTGTTATTTTTATTAACAACATATAAACATAGAACACCGCTGTGGCTGAGGCTGCCAATGCTCGTTTTTTTCTTCCGACCTGTCAATCAATCCAGTAGGCTTGTCAGCAAATGACCAATCAGCAAACTCAATTTGTCCCAAGCCCCTTGTCTGTGAAGCTGCTCTGCAGCTGCTTAGGGTGTACGCTCGAGTATGAAGTCTGAACCCTCTGTGTACAGTACACGCGTACATACGCGTGAACAGATGTGTGCGGGAGTACATTAGAAGACTGTGTCGAGTTTTATTGTGTTCAGTTTTTCACAAGGATACATAAACTGATGAATGCTGCTGTGTTTGCATTTCTTATTTAAATAATTTATAACAATGTCAAGCACTTTTTAAAGGGTTACGTTTACACTCATATAATCTGTGTAGGGATGGCACCCTCTTGTCGTTGGTTCCCATCCCTACACCTCCTGGTTCAACCTGTCCTGATCATTTATGTCTACGTGTCCTGTCCAGGTGTTTGTGTCTGATTACTCGGTGTGTATAAGTCTGTATCTTTGTGTTACTCGTTGTCGGATCATCATCTGTGATTACTGTGTCTTCGTCTGGTCCTCATGAATTTCCCTACGTTTTGCGAGTAATGCTGCCTCATCAGCATTTTGGTTTGTGCTCATTAAAGTGTTTATTATTTTGCTCTTCACGCCTCCTGAGTCCTGTCTGCACACTGGGTTCAGACCACAAACCAGACCACACCGTTCCTGACAGTATGACCCGACCCTCAAAAGAACCCAGCAGACAGAAGACTCGGATTGACCGGACCGCCCAATGGAGAGAGAGGGCGAATCAGACCCAGGAGCATGCATCTGTCATCCGTGTGAGTGGGTTCTGGATCGAACCCATCTGGAGACACCACATCCCTGAGGTCCAGATCCTCCACCACTCATGGTTGAAGATGAAAAGAGGATGAGGACTGAGCCCAGAGGCAGCTGCCTGACATCGAGACAACTTCCTTCTCCACCCCACCACAGTTGTGTTCCCTGTGGTCCTCCTCAGATGATCCGAGCCAGAGGAGGAGTTCTGGTTTGTTTCTTGTCTTGGTCCATGCCACCGTCGTTGGAGGAGTCGATGGTCAAAGAGGGTGAGGAATCCCAAGATCCAGATCCTTCCTCCTTCATCCCCCCCCCCCCCCCCCCCCGAGCTGTCAGAAGAGCCTGGGAGAATTTCAAAGGGGGGAGGTTCCAGAGCCCCTCTCTGTCTGCCTGTCAGTCTGGCTCTCAATCTGCTGAAGAGCCAGGGAGCCTCTCGCAAGGGAGAAGATCCCTGAGCCCCCACTCACCAGAGGAACGAACAGGCTCAGGGACTGCAGAGAATCCTGTGCCTGTTGAAGATCCTCCAACAGCCACAGGGGGCTCTGTTGAAAAAACACCTGATGATGTTGCTGCTGTTTTTCAGCAGCTCCAGAGAATTTTTTTTATGCTGCTTCCCTCAACCCAGACTCTCATTACAGATGTAATGCTTATTCCTTCATGGAAGACATGCTCACGTCTGGACCCAGCCTGTTGCAAATCCCAGACCTCTCCCACGTTTTGTCTATGGTAAAGGCTCTGAAAGCTAAGTATCAAAACCTTTCAGACTTTCTCTCTCCTTGTGAACCTGTCATGGCCGCAGGACCTGCAGGAGGTCCCGAGTCTGCAGCCGAGAACCCAGAGCCTGCAGCTGAGAACCCAGAGCCTGCAGCCAAGAACCAGAACCTGCAGCCAAGATCCCAGAGCCTGCCGCAGAAGACCAAGTGCCTGCCGCAGAAAACCCAGAGCCTGCTGCAGAAGACCCAGTGCCTGCCGCCGCAGAAGACCCAGTGCCTAGGGCCAGGTACCTTGGGTGTCCAGAGGCCTCATTGCCCACCATGACCAGAGAGGCCTTCATGACCACAGAGGCTTCCCTGACTGCAGAGGCCTCCATGACCACATAGGCTTCCTTGACTGCAGAGGCCTCCATGACCACATAGGCTTCCCTGACTGCAGAGGCCTCCATGACCACAGAGGTTTCCATGACTACCGCAGAGCCATGGGACCCCATGTCACCTGCTGCAGCTTCCAAGGATCCTGTGTCGCCTGCTGCAGCTCCACAGCCTCCAGTGTTGCCTGCTGCAGCTCCACAGCCTCCAGTGTCACCTGCTGCAGCTCCACAGCCTCCAGTTTCACCTGCTACAGCTCCACAGCCTCCAGTGATGCCTGCTGTAGCTCCACGGCCTCCAGTGTCACCTGCTGCAGCTCCACAGTCTCCAGTGTCACCTGCTTCAGCTCCACAGCCTCCAGTGATGCCTGCTGTAGCTCCACAGCCTCCAGTGTAACCTGCTGCAGCTTCAAAGTTCTCAAAGGTTATCAGGGCACTTTTAAGTTAACTATTTAAAAAAATGCACTTAAACATGATAAATATAAGACTATAATGAACAGGTCATTTATTTGTATTTTTTTCATTAATTAAGGAAAAATATTTTTTTATTTAAATGCCTGGTGACTGTAATAACAAATAAAACATCCATCCATCCATTATCTTTTACCCCCTTCTTCCATTTTGGGTCACGGGTGTCGCCGGTGCCCATGTCCGGCAATCACTGTGCGAGGGGCGGGGGACACCCTAGATGGGTCACAAGTCCATCACAGGGACACAGAGACAAACGAGACAAACAACCATTCACTCTCCCACTCTCACCTAGGGACAATTCAGAGTTACCAATCAGCCTAACATGCATGTTTTTGGTCTGTGGGAGGAAACCGGAGTACCCAGAGAAAACTCTCGCATGCACGGAGAGAACATACAAACTCCACCCAGAAAGGCCCCAGGACTGGGATTTGAACCAGGGACCTGCTCGCTGAGAGGTAGCAGCTCTACCAGTTGTGCCACCGTGCTGCCCTACAAATAAAACAGTTATATCATATTTGAATTGTTTTTGTAAATTTAATTGTATGTAAAAGAAATGGGAATTTGATATTGCAATATATCAATCACAGACTTGTGAATCGAATAGAATTGAAATTGTATCGTGACAGACTTTGTGATATCGAGAAAAATCATATTGTCATACAAACAAATCAAAATAATATTGTATCGTGGTAAAGCCAGTGATTTACACCCCTAGTTGTAATACGTAACCAATATTCTATTTCGTATAAGCTACGCGCTTTAAAAGCTGTCGTTATTGGGTTTAAAGGACGGAGAAAGGATATGGTCTAGGCCTAACTGGGTCTCCCCGAGAACCATAAGCACACCAACAGCTGCCTAAAAACCCCATTCTCCATTAAAGTGTAATTACGCCTTGCTGATCCATGTACTTGGTGCGTACTGGATGACAGGCGTGCAACCTCTGCGCCTGATCTTAGCGGAAGGAATGTTTATTCATATCAGGCAACCAGAAGAATAAGAAGGGAAAATTTCTAATGAGGAAAAAAGGAAGTTTTCCTGCTTGAATGAGTAAAAGTAGGAAAACACCCACTAATAATAACAGAGCAGGGCTGTTTTTTTAAACAGTTGTGTGACTGTGAAAAATCACTCCAAATGTGTCAGATAAGAGCTGGAGACATTTCATAAATAAAAATGGATGAAGGGGGTTGATGATGACCATAAAGCTACAGAGCAGATGCACTGTACAGACACCCCTTTGTGCAGAGCTGTGGAAGTAGAAATGCCCCTGGTGGAATGAGCCCTGAGTCCTTCAGGTGGTTGAAGACTGGAAGAACTAGCCTTGTGACATACATTAGTTTCACAAAACCAATGTGACAGACGCTGGGAAGATAAAAGCTGACCCTGTGACCATTCCCTGAAATGTATGAACAATTGTTTGTATTAACGCAGCATGGCTGTGCGTGTCACATAACACATGAGTGCGCTTACTGGACAGAGCAGGTGAAATTGTTCCTCCTCTGCAGATTTATGCGGAAGAAGACAGAAACTGTCCAGCGTAATGATGCTGGACCTGAATGAACTTGTTATGCTTTTTGTTATAAAAGTATCAGGTTTTTATCAACATCGACCCCCAAGTGAGCAGACCGATTCAATAAAGACAAAGCCAGAACTACAAAAGGTAAGTGAATTTTATTTACAGGTGATCGTGTCGTTGCAGCTGTAAGGGAGAAGAGGAATAGGTGAGTATGGTTCTGGTTGTCTCTTAGAATGTTTCAATTCTTGAAGATAGAGAAATGACTCCTTACTGTTTGTGTTGCAGGTGGAGGCCGAGAAGGAGAGGAGAGGTCCCGGGTTTTTGTACGAGATTCAGTCCTGAGGTACTTGGCGGTGGAGAGGGGAGCAGGTTGACCCAGTTGAGAATGCTTAATGGTGGTTGTTGAAGGGATACCATTTGATCCACAGGTGGAGTCCAGTGAAGCAATGAAATCCTAGGGAGGATCTGAAGAGGCAGACCGTGGAAGGTCCTGGAGGAGTCACAGTTGGTGAGAACCAGCTGAAACAAATGCCCCTTTTCCACTGTCACAGTGCGGATCAGATCAGTTCGGGTTGGTTCAGATCGGCTCGGGTCTGTTGCGTTTCCATGTACATTTCTGGACCGGCTCTGTAGGCAGGGACTAGAATCCAACTCGTCTTACCACCTGGTGGCGTAGTGCTCCCTTAAGCTACTTACTAGCCACCACTAAACGTATTAGAAGAAGAACACCCTGAAGACTTTGTCACAAGATGTTGTGGAAAAGATGTCATGCTCTGATGGAGTACCTCATGAGCTGTAACTTTTAAACCTGATTCATAATCCTACCTTACTGCCTTCCCTGCCTGCTTTAAATCCATGTGTTTTTCATTTTAGTATAGATTTTTACAGTAAAGATGTATTAAAAATATCTTCACTTTTATTATTTGCAGATATAAACAAGGTTCATGTTAAAATTGCAAAACATCCCACTGTGCTGTAATCTTTGAAACTGCTTTTACAATAAGATACAGACTTGAAAACAATTAGGTTAAATTTTGTCCTTGAATTTTAAAGATTTGTCTTTCATTAAATTTAAAAACATAAATTTATTACTTATTAATCTAAAAAAGTTAAGTCTGGTCCTTTGGACATTCAAAAAACAAAACAAACAAAAAACATTTAGTTTATTTATTATAAACTGTATTGTTTGTTTTGTGAATGTCCAGAGGACCAGACTTAACTTTTTAGATTTTTCTACCTGGATTATTGAGCAGCATCAGGATATTACTTAATAAATAGTCAGTTGGTCTGAAAACACCATGGGGTCCTAGAAGAGTTGAAGAGGTGGCTGTTGATGTCTGTGCCTCCCTGGTGAAGATGCTGCTCCCACAACCCTGAAGCAGAAGATGATGGATGGATGGATGGATGGATGGATGGATGGATGGATGGATGGATGGATGGATGGATGGATGGATGGATGGATGGATGGATGGACGGATGGCGAAGGAGGAGACCATCAAACACAGCAGGAGTGGTCAGTTCAGGTGAACTCCTGCCTGTTTGCTTCAGATCAGCTGTTCAAATCTCTGCAGGTTCAAATAAAAGGTGCACCAGGACTTTCAGCTGAATCTCTCGGGCCACAATTGTACGGCCAATAACTGATAAACGATAACTGATAAATGATAACTGTCTTTTCTGAATTTTTGACTGTTTTTGTCTCACTTCATCCTAGAACCAAAAAAATTATAACATAATAACAGTTGAGCAGATTCTACTAATCTTTTCTTAGGATCCATTAAAGATCAAATGCAATTGGAAATTCTTCTCAACTTCCAGTATGAATTTAAACAAACACTATATGAACTTAACATTGTAAAATTTGTTTAGGAAATTTAATGTTCAAGGACACCACTTAAGAAAAAAATTGTTTAATAGGAAAAGTAAGAAGTGAAAAATGTACAAAAATAAAAACTACTGCATTCAATTAATGATTGTGTATCTGTCAGTCCCTTGTCTCACGGGCTTCATCCAGAAGAAGACACAAGTGTTGTTCCTGCTGTGTCTGGTTCAGTTCTTCATGTTCATTCAGTGATGAAATAAGACTTTTCTTTACTGGACTCTTTTCTCTTTCTCTTCACTAGAAAGAAGAAAAAGGTGGTTAATTCAAGATATACTGTTTTTGAATAAATGCATAAAACAAAGAAAGGTGCTGCTAACAGCTATAATAGCTATATTAATAATAATAAACTGATCAAATAAGAAAATGATAAATAAATTGATTTAAAAATAATGAAAATGATAATAATGGATATATGAATCAGAAAGTATTATACAGATGCAGATATTCTTTATTGTCATTCGCACCACATGTGGTACATGTGGTGGATCAAAATTATGTACACAGGGTCCCAGTTACATCCAACAATAAAATATAAAAGAAAAACAGTAATAAGATCTAAGATATGAACTAAGAAAAACATCAACTAAAAATATGATAAGCACTAATAGCATAAAAACATTAAACACAATACGCCGAACAGCAGCACGGACATGAGTCTGTGTGAACAGATGAGCACGAATAAACACATCAACATGAAATTGATCAGCAGCAACATGAAACTGATCAGCAGCAACATGATGTGATTCTTCACAGTGTTATATATTCATAAGGCTGCAGAAACTCAAGTTCATGTTGCAGTTTGATGTATTGTTTTGATTGTTTACTGCTATTAGTTCTTAGTGTTTTATTAGTAGATGTTTTTTAGTTGATATTTTTCTTAATTCATATCGTAGATCTTTTAACTGGGACCCTGTGTACAAAGTACATAATTTCATCCCAATTCAGTATTTATTCAACATTTTAGTTTTTTACTTTAAAACTAAAATAAATCAAGTCCTTATCGGCCCAAATAAAGTGATGTGGAACATGTTGCATCTATTCTTACCGAGCACAGAAGCTGCAGCGTTGTGCTGCTCTGTGAGGTGCAGCTGGGCTGTGATGGAGCTCTGTCAGGTGCAGACTCCTCTGATGGAGCAGGAGCAGGAGCCGGGAGGCTTGGAGGGTTTAATGTGGAGTTTAGCGATGAACTGTCACGCGCTGAAATATGTTCTGGATAAAATACAGTGAGAAACGGGAACGGAGGACAGTTAGCATTTATGCAAATTAGCTTATGCCCCTTTTCCACTGTCACGGTGCGGGTCGGATATTTCCGGCTTGACGCGCGTTTGAGGTCTTTCCACTGTTCCTGTGACCGGCTCGCCTCGCTAAATTCTGGCCCGGCTTCTCAAGGGGTCCAAACGAGCCGCGCCGTGACGTCAGAAACACTGTCGGTCACTGATTGGTCGGGGGGAGGAGTCTGTGGAGTCTTTCCAAACAACCCGATCCACCATTTTTCTCTACCGCTTGCCATTAGCGATAACTCGAGGAGCGTATCTTTTAGTATTTTGAAGCTATAAAAAAACAATAATATCAAAGCCGTGGTCAAATGCAGAAGTGCAGGTGTTGTTGTGCTTGGTGGCCGACGAAAAAAGTCAAAGCAAGCTAGATGGAAGATTGGAGGGTGGTTTGGACACGATTACTGCTCTACTTGAATCATTTACAGAAGATGGTGAGTGTTTTCTAACTTTAAACATATTTTAAGTTACTCATCCCATCGGTTCTGAACATATTCTTAACTAACAAGAGGCTGATGCCATAATAGGACAACGTCGGTGCTATAAGTTAGTCGGCTATACACAAGTTACCATTTGGTAGATGATGTCCCAGCACTGAAGAGGTGTCTGGCAGGTGCTTAAATACCCCATCAGGCAGTCCTCCTCAGAGCAGCAGCAGGTGGAGTGAGTTGAGGTTAATTAGCTGTGAAAGGAAGAGTGAGTGACAGGCAAAAACCCAGGAATCCCCCAAAAAAGCAGTTTGGTTGGAGTTCTGCTGAGCTCCTGTCTGATTGGATTCTGAGACAAGAAGGAGCGGCAAACAAACTTGACAAATCGCTTGTGGGATTTTTGGGTTTTGCCTGTCACTCACTCTTCCTTCCACAGCTAATTACCGTTAACTCACTCCAACCTGCTGCTGCCATGAGGAGGCCTGCTTGACGGTGTACTTAATGCCCCTTTTCCACGGTCACGGCGCTGGTCGGATATTTCTGGCTCGACCCGTGTTTGAGGTCTTTTCCATAGTACTTGGGACCGGTTCACCTCCCAGAATTCTGGCCCAGCTTCTCAAGGGGTCCAAGCGACTCAAGCCGTGACATCAGAAACACTGTTGGTCACTGATTGGTTGGGGGGAGGAGTCTGTGGAGTCTTTCCAAACAACCCAATCCGCCATTTTTCTCTACCACCTGCCATTAGCTATAAATTGAGGAGCGTATGTTGTACGTATTTTGAATATATAAAAAAAACAATAATGTCAAAGCTGTGGTCAAATACAGAAGTGCAGGCATTGTTGTGCTTGGTGTCTGACCAAAAAAGTCAAAGCGAACTAGTTGGAGAGATTGGAGGGTGGTTTTGACACAGTCACTGCTCTACTTGAATCAATTATAGAAGATGGTGAGTGTTTTCTAGCTTTAAACATATTTTAAGTTACTCCTCTCATCGGTTCTGAACATATTTTTAACTAACAAAAGAGGCTGGTGCCATAATAGGACAAAATGGGTGCTACGATGCTAAGCTAATTTTCATCAACTCTAATTGTCCTCCATTCCCGTTTCTCACTGCATTTTATCCAGTACGTATTTCAGCGTGTGATGGTTCGTCTCTAAACTCCACATTAAACCCTCCAAGCCTCCCGGCTTCTGCCCCTGCTCCATCAGCAGAGTCTACACCTGACAGAGCTCCATCGCAGGCTTGCAGCCCAGTTGCACCTGACAGAGCAGCACAACGCTGCAGCCTTCTGTGCTTGGTCAGTGCAGATGCAACATGTAACTGAATAGTAGTGAGTTTTTAAATGGGACTTAAAAACCGAGAGGGAGGGGGCCTGTCTGACAAACAGAGGTAACTGGTTCCAGAGTCTTGGTCCTGCTACAGAGAAGGCCCTGTCACCTCTGCGCTTAAGACGAGTTCCTGGAACTGTGAGGAGCAACTGGTCCGCTGACCTCAGGGAGTGTGGTGGGACATACGGTTGTAGCAAATCAGAGAGATAGTGGTGGTGGTGGGGGGGGTGCGACACTGTTCAGTGATTTGTAGACATACATGAGTATTTTGAACTGGATTCGAAGGCGAACCTGTAGCCAGTGCAGTGAGGCCAAAACTGGTGTAATGTGCTATCTTTTGCCTGTACTGGTTATAAATCGGGCTGTTGCATTCTGGACCAGTTGTAGTCGTGCAATGGAGGTCTGACTGATACCAAACTGGAGCGAATGGCAGTAATCAAGCCTAGATGTAATGAATGCATGTATTACTGTCTCCAGGTTATTTTTGGACAATATGGACTTCAGTTTAGAAAGCCACCTCAGTTGGAAGAAGCATGATTTTACAATCATGTTTACATGTTGTTAAACTTCAGGGAAGGGTCCATTATCACGCCCAGATTAGTGACTCTTTGTTTTTCTGACAGGCCGGTAGTTGGAAATGACTGAGGGGTCAAGGTTTGGTTTTTTTCAGGAGAGGCTGGACGGCAGCATGTTTAAAGGATTTTGGCACCACACCAGTGGATAAACTACTGTTTACTATATCAAGAATGGACGGACCTAGAGTTAGAAACACCTCCTTTAGTAGTCGAGGGGGACCACATCAAAGGGGGAGCCAGGTTTCAAGCTGCGCATGACCTGCTCTAGAGACGATAGAGTGATGGGTTCAAAATGGTCAAAAGGAGCTACAGAGTGAGGTGGGATGGATGGGTCATGAGTTGGAGGGGAAATGAGAGCCCTGGTGGTCGCAATTTTTTCCAAAAAGAAATGTAAGAAGTTGTCGCACAGCTCAGTCGAGGCTTCCAGAGGTGATGGTTCAGTGAGGTGAAGAACAGAGTTTAGGGTGGAGAAGAGGACACGTGGGTTGTGAGAGTTTGAGGTAATTATATCAGAGAAGTATTTTGATTTAGCAGCTTTTACTGCTTTCTGATAACGGCACCAACTCTCTTTAAGTATCTGGAAAGAGACCTGCAGCCTGTCTTTCCACCACTTTCATTCCGCCCTCCTACATTGCTGCCTAACGGCCTTGGTGACGTCACTCAGCCAAGGTTCTGCTTTGATTTTTGATTTTTTTGGTTTTAACAGGTGCAACATGATCCAGAGTCTTCAAGCAGATGAGTTGAACTGGGATGTCAGCTCCTCAGTGGTGGTGAGAAACACTGGGGCCTGAATTATCATTTCAGAGTTTTAAACGTCTGTGAAACGTGCGGCAGTGAAGTGGTTAATGGTCCGAGTCCTACGTGCAGGAATGCACGACTTAAGAGTTAGATGGGGGAGGGTGAACTCAAACCGGACTGGCATCTGGTCTGAGAAAACATTATCACCAATAACAAGATTATTAACAGTCATATTGTAATGATTAAGTAAACTAAGGACCCAGAAATGCTACCAACCCATAAAAAAAATTTACAGGCTTTATTTTAAATGAAGACAGCAGCTCTGGACACTGGACCTCAGGGACTGATTTGCAGATCTGAAGCAAAGAGAGGCAGGTGAGTGACAGGGGCAAGGCAGGTCAATTTTAGCTCAGAAAGATTAGACAAACCTGTCAAGGATTAGGACATCCCAGAAAGAGCACGGTCCAAGCAACTGGTCCAGATAGATGATGAGGTCTTCACAGAACAAACGGGTTAGAGAAATTGACAGGCTGAGCAGAATCCAGAGGGCCAGGCAGGGGTCAAACCATAAGATCCGAAAGCAACAACTTGTCAGGCAGAGGAGCAGGCAGAGCAAAGTAAAAAGCCAGGCGGGGGTCAAAACCTTGAGATCAGAGAGCAAACGTTGGCAGACAAGGATCAGGCTTAAACAGGCGTTCAGAAAGGCAGAAATGGGTCAGGTCCTTTAAAGAGCTTGGTTTGGCTTGAAAAGGCTGTATCCCTTTGGCTGAAAGCTTCAGATAATCTGGCACTGGTGCAGTGGCTGAGAGGGGCTTTTAAACAGCTTGAGATAATTAGGCAGACACAGGTGAGCTGTGTTAAGTGATAGGAGTTGAGGGAGAGCAACAAAAAAAGGAAACATGACATGAACAGTCCAGAAAACACGAATCATGACAGTACCTTCTCCTTAACGTCCGGCACCTGACGGACCACCAGGTAGATCTGGATGTGCTCTGTGAAATTCACGAATGAGTGACTTATCTAGAATATGTCGGGCAGGAACCCAGGAACGTTCCTCCGGTCCATAACCCTCCCAATCAACAAGATAGTGGAGACCTCTACCCCATCTTCTGGACCGAAGGAGACGTCGCACCGCATAAACAGGGTCTCCATTGAGGAGCTGGGTGGGAGAAGGGGTCTGGAGGGGGGACTGAAACGGCATGACTTGAATTGTTTGACCCGTGACACATGAAATGTGGGATGGATGCGCAGGGCACGTGGGAGGTGTAAACGAACAGCAACAGGATTGATAATTTTTGCAATGGGAAATGGACCAATGAACCTAGGTGCCAGCTTACGGTTCTCCACCTTGAGAGGGAGGTCTCTGGTGGAGAGTCATACCCTCTGCCCCTCCTGGTATGCTGGGGCCGGGACACGGTGACGGTTGGCACAGCGAGAGTAGACTGCTGTGACGGACTTGAGGGTTTGGGTTATGACCTGCATGATGAAGGACCTCACTCACCCAGTACACACACTTTTTGCCCCACTCCCCTCAGGAAGGAGGTTGAAGAGAATTACGTGTAGAACCACTAGACTGAGGAACAGCTTCTACCCTGAGGCTGTTAGACTCATTAATCTCTAACCAGACAGGAAGTCCTGGAGCTAGCAACCTGGTGCTCAGAGAATAATCTGGCTCTGAATATCAAAAAAACCAAGGAGGTGATTATTGATTTCAGGAAGCACAGCACCAACCTAGCCCCCCTTTACATAAACGGCAAGTGCGTGGAGAGGGTTCACACTTTCAGATTTCTTGGTGTCCATATCTCTGCTGACCTAAACTGGAAAGAGAACACCACAGCGGTCATCAAGAAGGCTCAGCAGAGACTACATTTCTTAAGAGTCCTTAAGAAGCACAACTTGAACACAAAACTGCTGCTGACCTTCTACCGCTCGTCCATCGAGAGCCTGCTGACATACTGTATCTCAGTATGGTACGGCAGCTGCACCCTGGCTGACAGGGAGAGGCTTCAGAGAGTAGTCAAGACAGCACAAAAGATAATTGGTTGCCCTCTCCCCTCCCTGATGGACATTTACACATCACGCTGCCTCAACAGAGCAGAAAGCATAATCAAGGACTGTTCACACCCGAGTTTTGAACTGTTTGACTTGTTACCTTCAGGGAAACACTACAGGTGCATCAGAACAAGAACAAACAGATTCAAGAACAGTTTTTTCCCGATAGCCATCACCACACTGAACTGACATGTGCACTGATTTAATAATCTAACCTCCCAAACACCTGGACTTCTACTGTGCAATACTACTGACATTTCATACTCTCAGTCACCTTAACTACCTCACTAATATCCATAATGCGCAATACAATTGTGTAATACTTGTATTTTTTACTTTCATTATTATGTCTACATTGCGTTACATTTTTTATATTTTTAGTGTGTGTTTAATGTGTGTTTTCTTAAGGCGTGTTTTTGCACTGGAAAAAGGAGTGGCTCTTAATTTCATTGTGCTGCGTATAATGACAATAAAGGCATTCTGATTCTGATTCTGATTCTGCGGGCTCTCTTCCAGACACGATGACATCGCCGCACCATGGTGTGAGCAGAGGGGACAGTGGCCTCCTTCTCCTGTACAGAGAAGACAGGGGGTTGGTAGCCATATACCACATGGAAGGGAGACAGACCAGTGGCACAAGATGGTAAGCAGTTAAGGGCAAATTCGATCCATGGCAAGTTCTCAGACCACTTAGAAGGATCTTGCTGACAGAGAGCTCTGAGTTTGGTCTCAATCTCCTGATTAGCTCTTTCTGTCTGACCATCAGTCTGGGGATGAAAACCAGAGGAAAGAATGTGATTGATGCCAAGCAGACTGTAGAACTCTCCCCAGAACTGGGAGACAAATTGTAGACCCCTGTCTGACACAATGTCACATGGTAGGCCATGAAGACGAAAAACTTCACGGGCCAGGACTGAGCTTAACTCTTTAGCAGAGGGGAGATTCTTGAGGGGAACAAGGTGAGTCATCTTGGAAAAACGATCAATTATAGTAAGCAAGACAGTGAATGAGTTGGATTCTGGGAAACCTGTGACGAAGTCCATTGCAATGCACGCCCATGGTCTATGGGGAATAGGAAGAGGTCGGAGTAGCCCAGATGGTGGCCTCCTGGAGGGTTTGACTTGAGCACATGTTTGACAGGAGGTAACAAAATCTTTGACATCCTGGACCAAGTTCTTCCACCAAAAACTGCTCTGAACCACTGGCAGTGTCCTACTAATTCCTGGGTGGCAAAACAGACGAGATGAATGACAGAAGATCAGTACCTTTGAGACAAGGTGATCTGGGACAAACAAACGATTAGTAGGACAATCCTTGGGAACAGGATGGTCATGGTGGGCCTCCTCAATCCTCCTCTCCAGATCGAAACGAGTGACCCCCAACCTTACAGACTGAGGAAGAATGAAAACCTCACCACCGGTCTGTTCCTCCCCAGCTGGCTCATGTAGCCGAGAAAGAGCATCAGGTTTTGCATTCTTGGATCCGGGTCTGAAAGATAAGGAGAAGTTGAAACGACTGAAAAACAGAGCCCACCTGACCTGTCTAGGGTTAAGCCTCTTGGCAGTCTTTAGGTACTCAAGATTCTTATGGTCCGTCCATATGATAAATGGATGCATTACTCCTTCCAGCCAATGACGCCACTCCTCTAATGCTAGTTAGACAAGAAGGAGGATGGTTGTAGCTGAAAATGAATGTCACACTGGGTTAAAAATGAGCGACACTGATCAGGTTCCCCTTTGAACAGTTCTGGGGGGGGGGGGCAAGTGGGCTTCTTGGCTCAGAGAGACTTGATGTGCTGTGGCCTAAGTCGTAGTAAAATGAATAGGTGCCTGTGGTGGAGTCTGCTGGGACAAGTTATGAATCAAGTGAATAATTTCCTGCATGTCTTTCTCCAATTTAACTATGGCCCCTCCACACCAGATTGCCATTCTTATGTCTGTATCGAATCCATTTTGGCCAGATTATTCTGACAAGAACCAGATTTAGGGATTCGAACCAGATCACAGACAGCAGGAAAGTTTAAAAGATTTATTGATAAACTACTTCTGGTGGAGGTCCGAGTCCTTGGGCCAGCACAATCTGAAGAGACAGGAAGGTTAGTGGATTAGAGTTCAATGGCTTTGGTTGACAGTTCAGTTTATAAACACCAACCTTTTTAAATAGATGAGGAAGGATTTCCTTAGAATAGTTGGTTTCTATGATGTCACAGTTAGAGAAGGTGAGTTGGTTTTGAGGCAGGGCTGAGCATGAAACAGATAGGAGGGAGATCTAGAAGACAGGTCCAGGGAGACAGGTGAGGGTCATGTACAGGTGATCAGAAATCTGAAACCAAACTTGAATTGTGAGCCGGTAGATGTGGTCGACAGAGAAGGCAGAGGTCGTTACCATGAGCAGAGTAGATAATCCAAAACAAGCAGGTGACGAGCAAGATGGGTAATCCGTAAAACAGGCATGAAGGAAGACAGGTCCAGAGAGACAGGCGAGGGTCATGCACAGGTGATCAGAAATCTGAAACCAAACTTGAATTGTGATCCGGTAGACGTGGTCAACAGAGAAGGCAGAGGTCGTTACCATGAGCAGAGTAGATCATCCAAAACAAGCAGGGGACGAACAAGATGGGTAATCCGTAAAACAGGCATGAAGTCAGAACCAGGAAGACAAACCAAACTGTGGCATGGACACTGGACATTTACTCACTGAGGCTTTCAATAATCTGGCACTGAGGTCTGTGAACAGGGAGCTTAAATAGGGGACTGAGCAGGTGTCATGCATGAGCCTGATTGCAGGCAGAGAGTGAGTATGAGTGGTGAGAAGTGACAGGAGCAGAGCATGACTAAGCAAAAAAATGAAAGAGTAAAGAAAAACATGAAAACAAGGGAGCTGTGGCATGAAGGGGGAACAAAACATGGCAGCTGAGTACAGAAACGTGACACAGAACCCATACTCAGTATGCAGTGGAGAGCATCCTGTGCTCCAGCATCAATGTGTGGCATGGAGGCTGCACAGCTGCAGAAATAAAAGCTTTGCAGAGAGTGGTGAAGGCTGCACAGAAATCTGTCGGAGTCAGCCTCCCCACCATCACTGATATCTACACTTCCAGATGCAGGAAGAGGGCTACCTGCATGATGAAGGACCTCACTCACCCAGTACACACACTTTTTGCCCCACTCCCCTCAGGAAGGAGGTTGAAGAGAATTACATGTAGAACCACTAGACTGAGGAACAGCTTCTACCCTGAGGCTGTTAGACTCATGAATCTCTAACCAGAATAATCACTGTGAAAATCACATCATGTTGCTGCTGATCTGTTTCATGTTGCTGCTGTTCTGTTTCAGTGTTTCTGTGTTCATGCGTGCACATCCGCTCACACAGACTCATGTTCATGTTTGTGCTGATGTTCATTGTTTTATGTTATGAGTGCTTAGTGTATATTTAGTTTATGTTTTTCTTAGTTCATATCTTATATGTTATTACTGTTTTTCTTATACATTTTATTGTTGGATGTAACTGGGACCCTGTGTACATAATTTCGCTCCACCACATGTACCACATGAGGTGCGAATGACAATAAAGAATCTAACTCTGACTCTGATACTCACCTTGTCCTCTTCTCCCTTACAGCTGCGACGACACAATCACCTGTAAATAAATTTCACATACCTTTTGTACTCCTGACTCTGTCTTTACTGAATCAGTCTGCTTACTTGGGCGTCGACATTGATACACACCTGATAGTATGTCCCAGCCAATGGACCCCTCAAGCAAGATTGAGGAAGTAAAGACTCAGCTAGGACCAATAGAAATCACTGACCCTCTCAACTTAACTTTACAGCAGATTTTTACACAACAACAAACAACCCAGGACAATGTACGTGAACTGGGTGGTATGTGTTCTCTCTCCAAAAGGAAATGGTGACCCAAGCTTCATCTTTGACTCTGTCTAACAATCCTAAGAATCTAACAAAAAAACTAACAATCTACACCCCAAGGAACCTGACATTTGACCATCAGAAATGTTCGAAGTTAACACACGCAAATGTGGTGGCTTCGTCCTTCAGTGTAACTTGGCATTCAACTGTGCACCTATTACCTATTCATCCGATTCTGCCCACATAACATATGTTGTTAGTAAATGGTAAATGGACTGTACTTATATAGTGCCTTTCTATCTTATTTCAAGATACTCAAAGCGCTTTACACTACAATCTGTGCCTCATTTACCCATTCATACAGCACTCTACTAGATCACTACAAAGCTAATTGAACAAAGCATTCTAAAGAGACTAATCAGTGCTTTAGATCACATTCATACACCAATGGGACACACATCGGAGGCAATGAGGGGTTCAGTGTCTTGCCCATGGACACTTCGGCATGTGACTGCTGGTGGATTCGAACCCCCAACTCTTGCATTGGAGGACGACTGCTCTAACCACTCAGCCACAGCTGTAGGGATGCACCGATCCACTTTTTTTTACTTCCGATCCGATCCCGATACCTAAATCTGGATATTGGCCGCTGGGCGGCTGTGGCTGAGTGGTTAGAGCAGATGTCCTCCAATGCAAGTGATGGGGGTTTGAATCCACCAGCAGTCACATGCTGAAGTGTCCCTGGGCAAGACAATGAATCCCTCATAGCCTCTGATGTGTGTCCTATCAGTGTATGAATGTGATCTAAAAGCACTGATTAGTCTCATTAGAATGATTTGTTCTATTAGATTTGTAGAGATCTAGTAGAGTGCTGTATGAATGGGTAAATGAGGACACAGATTGTAGTGTAAAGTGCTTTGAGTAACGAAATAAGATAGAAATGTGATATATAAGTACAGTCCATTTACCGATCCCGTTCCGATATCATCATCATTACTGATTTTATGAGTACAATTTGTACAAATATATGCATGCATGTCCAAAAAGGCTACTTGAGATAAGTTTTATTAATGTTGGATAAGTTTCAAAGTTAGAATTAAATTCTGCTAACTCAAAACATGTTTTTTTTCTAGCTTTAAAGTGGATTTTAAAATGATTAATTTAAGTGATTGTTTAAATGGTTTTGTTTTAAATTAGGGGCAGATATAAGGATTTTTTCTTCTTTCTGCACCCTTTTCATTCAATGTTTTCTTTTTGATGAATTTGCTTTGTTTAATTTGTTTCTTTTAAATGAATGAATAAAATAATTTAAACAATGTAAATGGCTTTAAACATCTGCTAATTTTATGGCATAAACCAACAGACATGTTCCTGATTTTAGTATTTTACATCACTTTATAATGTAGCTGTTGTGTTTCATTAAAAAAATATATATATACATATAATTTTTCTTGGGCAGCACGGTGGCGCAACTGGTAGAGCTGCTGCCTCTCAGTGAGCAGGTCCTTGGTTCAAACCTCGGTCCAGGGGCCTCTCTGGGTGGAGTTTGCATGTTCTCTCCGTACATGCGTGGGTTTTCTCCCCGGGTGTCCGGTTTCCTCCCACAGACCAAAAACATTAATGTTAGGCTGATTGGTAACTCTAAATTGTCCCTAGGTGTGAATGAGAGAATGAATGGTTGTTTGTCTCGTTTGTCTCTATGTGGCCCTGTGATGGACTTGCGACCCGTCCAGGGTGTACCCCGCCCCTCGCACATTGATTGCTGGACATGGGCACCAGCAACCCCCGTGACCCAAAATGGAATAAGTGGGTAAAGATAATGGATGGATGGATGGATAATTTTTCTTGTAATTTTCAATTCCTTTTTATGCTTGTCTACTGTTGCACTGATAAATATCTCCTGGCGGGTAAACTTTATCTTGGCTGAAAGTATCAAGCTGAGAAATCCTTCATTTTCTCCTCCTTTAAAAGAGGAATAAAGGAGGCCATCTTTGTGAAAAGAAATTGTCCATCATTAAACAAGGGTGGAGGCCTCCGGGTTCAACTGTCCCCCTCTTACAATGTTGTTATTGCTAGTATCACTCAGCCTCCTGTGAATAGTAAACAGCCATCAGTGTGCTAATGATCCATTGTTAGGTCGATGGCCCTTCTTGATCATGTGAGCAGCTGGTTTTGGTTGTCAGCAGCAAAACTGGTTGATCCACTCTGAGAAGGTGTTACTTAAGAGACTGAGTTGAATACAGCACCTCAGACAGAGGAAGTCTTTCAGATGAAAGACGAAACGTTGTTTTGCTTTGTTTTGTTTTTTGAATGTCCAGAGGACCAGATTTAACTTTTTTAGATTTTTCTACCTGGATTACTGAGCATGCATCTGGATATGACCTGAATGTTTATTCATGAAAATGTGTGTTTTAAGTAATCTTTCTTTAAAATAATAAATTTGTCTTATTTTCTCTTTTAAAAGGAGAACTTTTAAAGGCGGAGAAAAGATACTTTAAATTTTATAAAAAACATGGCAAAGAGTTAGGACCACCTCTTCATGGAAGAGATGGACCAATCCTCTGTCTGTTTTAGCCCAGACAGTAAGTTTCACTTCTGGGGAGAAAACATGCTTTGAAGAGACGCTCCGAAGCAGACTTCACTGGAGCTTTGAAGAGAAAACTCCAGAGAGACACGCTTCTGCACAGAGAACTGGAGAGAGAAGAAACCCAGCTTAACCAGAACCAGACAATAACCTGAGAGCTGTCTACTAGGCAACCATCACACAGCAGAGTGGTAAATCCCAGCTGACAACCATATGGACCCTCGTCCCTGTAACGATGACAGGTGATCCTTGAGGAGACTTCAGCCTCTCAGTCACTGGAACATCTGTGGCTGGTATCATTTAAGCAACTGTCGGAACCATGCTCTGACCCTCTACATCCTGGTAGGACAGACTTTTCAATGCCTTTCTGGTGACACTACATCACAACTTATCAGACAAACTATTGCTCACCTTAGACAATTATAACCACTTCACAAACAGAAACCAGTCCTAAGCCTGCCTTTTAAGTTTCCTCATCAATTAGACCTTTGATTCAAAGCAACTTGATGTTCAGTTAACTTTTGCCATGCATAATTTTCATCATATACAGGTCCTTCTCAAAAAATTAGCATATTGTGATAAAGGTCATTATTTTCCATAATGTAATGATAAAAATGAAACTTTCATATATTTCAGATTCATTGCACACCAACTGAAATATTTCAGGTCTTTAATTGTTTTAATATTGATGATTATGGCATACAGCTCATGAAAACCCAAAATGCCTGTCCCAAAAAATTAGCATATCATGAAAAGGTTCTCTAAACAAGCTATTAACCTAACCATCTGAATCAACAACGTAACTCTAAACACCTGCAAAAGATTCCTGAGGCTTTTAAAAACTCCCAGCCTTGTTCATTACTCAAAAACGCAATCATGGGTAAGACTGCCAATCTGACTGCTGTCCAGAAGGCCATCATTGACACCATCAAGCAAGAGGGTAAGACACAGAAAGAAATTGCTGAACGAATAGGCTGTTCCCAGAGTGCTGTATCAAGGCACCTCAGTGGGAAGTCTGTGGGAAGGGAAAAGTGTGGCAGAAAATGCTGCACAACGAGAAGAGGTGACCGGACCCTGAGAAGGATTGTGGAGAAGGGCCGATTCCAGACCTTGGGGGACCTGCGGAAGCAGTGGACTGAGTCTAGAGTAGAATCATCCAGAGCCACCGTGCACAGGCGTGTGCAGGAAAGGGGCTACAGGTGCCGCATTCCCCAGGTCAAGCCACTTTTGAACAAGAGAATGCGTCAGAAGCATCTCGCCTGGGACTGCTGCTGAGTGGTCCAAAGTTATGTTCTCTGATTACAGTAAATTTTGCATTTCCTTTGGAAATCAAGGTCCCAGAGTCTGGAGGAAGAGAGGAGACACAGAATTCACATTGCTTGAGGTCCAGTGTCAAGTTTCCACAGTCACTGGGGTGTCATGTCAGCTGCTGATGTTGGTCCACTGTGTTTTATCAAGTGCAGGGTCAATGCAGCTAGCTATCAGGAGATTATGGAGCATTTCATGCTTCCATCTGCTGAAAAGCTTTATGGAGATGAAGATTTCATTTTTCAGCACGACCTGGCACCTGCTCACAGTGCCAAAACCACTGGTAAATGGTTTACTGACCATGGTATTACTGTGCTCAATTGGCCTGCCAACTCTCCTGACCTGAACCCCATAGAGAACCTGTGGGATATTGTGAAGAGAAAGTTGAGAGACGCAAGACCCAACACTCTGGATGAGCTTAAGGCCGCTATCGAAGCATCCTGGGCCTCCATAACACCTCAGCAGTGCCACAGGCTGATTGCCTCCATGCCACGCCGCATTGAAGCAGTCATTCATGCAAAAGGATTCCCGACCAAGTATTGAGTGCATAACTGAACATGATAATTTGAAGATTGGCGGTTTTTGTATTGAAAACACTTGTCTTTCATTGGTGGGATGAAATATGCTAATTTTTTGGGACAGTCATTTTGGGTTTTCATGAGCTGTATGCCATAATCATCAGTATTAAAACAATTAAAGACCTGAAATATTTCAGTTGGTGTGCAATGAATCTGAAATATATGAAAGTTTCATTTTTATCATTACATTATGGAAAATAATGACCTTTATCACAATATGCTAATTTTTTGAGAAGGACCTGTATATTACAGATGATTTTTATAATAAAATATATAAAATCAACTGAATTTGTGAATATTTTGGCATATCTGTGTGTATTAACTGATTTGATGTCCTTTAAACACGAGAAAAGAACTCACGTTAAGTTCACATTGATTTGGGGTGTAGTGATGTAGGGTTAGTAGCGTAGCAGCTCCACTACAATCAATATTTAATGACGGGTTCTCTCTTTTTCGAGCTACTTGACAGATATGTGAGAGAGATATTGTGTTTAGAAGTGCAGTGACGTGAGACGTTAATTTTCTTTGACCCATCAAAATGAGTGTGGTCATTTATTAACAGAATCAAAATTTAACATCAAACATTGTACACTTGATTATTCTGATTGAACGCAATAACACAGCTTAATTAATGAGCTTGACAATGAGAAATCATACGGCCATGATTTCTCACTTGCAACTGAAATACAACAGACATTTCTGAAAATATCTGGATTAATTACTGGCAAGATAGAAGAGTTTTAAAGATGGGAAATGAAGGAGTTTAAATGGAGAGGAAAAGATGGATAAGGATGTATGTCTGTAGACCAGAACAACACGCTCCTTTGAAGCGCAGTTCGCCTGTGGTACACTGGTAGTGAAGCTCATGACGACTCTTTACCTTTGGCGGATCATGAATCCGCAGCGGTCAAGAGGTCCCTGGTACGCTACCTTTCAGCGTCTCCTCAGGGCGGCTGCGACTCGGCAGAAGTCGTGAGAACTAGTTCCACAGAACAAACCTCCTCAGAAGTTATAAAGTTTTCACCGGGTGGAGTCACAGCGAGGCATCGTGGCTCCTACAGGAACTCCAGCTGAACTTCATCAGTACCAGAAGAACTTAGCGGGACTCTGAGAAGACTCAGAGGAACTCAGAACTTCTGTTCTCTCTCGGAACTTCGGTTCATGTCTCCCAGAACTTCTGTTCTCCTGTGCTCCCAGAACTTTGGTTCAAGTGTAGAACTCCGAACTCACTGGAACTAGGAAGTGTCGACTTTTAAAGAGTTCTGTTTCCGGTCCCATTTGGGAAGTCCTGATTGGTTGAAAGAACCAACAGGGGTGTGGTTTTAGTGACGTAAGAGGGTTACTACAAGTCAGAAAAACAGCGGAGATGTTTTAGGAACAGACAGAGAAATGTTTTGGCGAAATGACAGACCCCAGGTGCCAGCTTCTCCGTTTCTGTCTGAGAGGTTTTAAAAACATGACAGTTCGTTCCAATAAACTTGTTTGCGACTGTCTCCGACTTTTGACCGACATCACTCCTTCTCATTTCAGAGAGAAGATCAAAATGCATAATTACTCTGTAACAGACATTAACTTGATTTCTACTTTGAGGATTAAAAAATCATTAATACTATTTCACAGTTGATTTAAAATGAGTAGTTCACTTCAACATTTAAAATGATTTGAACTAAACACCTTTTGATTATCAAGACATTTGTAAAAATAGTAATGACAATATAAAAGAGAGTGTTCTTTCAATTGATTAGTTCAGGATACAAATTAGAAAGTCTCTGGAGCTTAATTTGTATTTCTGGATTCAAATCAATGAAATAACAGTTTCTGTCCCATGAACGTCTTCAGGGTCAGGTTTTGACCTGAGGCTTAGTTCACTACAGTCCCCCCTTTGGAAATCATCGCCTGTCCATGGGGATGAATTCCAACATGAACTTACGCCTCGGAATGTCATTGAGCTTGATGTAATCCAGCAAGAGGAAAACAAAAGTCAAAGAAGGTAATCCCACAATGGTTTAGGTAATTCCATAATGTTGTTGGTAATTCCATAATGTTGTTGGTAATTCCATCGTAGCAATGCTTTAACCCCTTGGAAACAAAGTCTGTAATCCATTGGAAAAAGTCATATAATCCACAACGATAAATCCACAACGAATGGAGGTGTTGATTGATCAGCATACAGAGGGGTTCCCTTGGATTGAACTGAAGATGCGGCCACTGGATGAAGAGTGGAGACCAACGTCAGGATTGCAGGTCTCCTCCAGCGAAGGTTGTCGCTGGGTGACGTCCAGTCGGTGCCGTTCTGGTTCTATGTGTCATGCAATTAAGTGGTTTAAGGTGGGCTTATGAAGGGGATTTTACATAAGGCCTTAACCTATATGCACCTGGTGTGTAAGCTATTATGATTGGGAACAGCTACAGCTACCAGTTAAGGGGTGGAACATGCTGAAAAGGGTAGTTATAGGGGTTTATACCTATAGAAGGGTGTTCCAACTATACCACCATCGCTAACTTTGTCTAGGTTAGACTTACATGGCCACTATAGTTGGTTTACTTGTCTGTTGCCTTTTAGACGAACGACTTGAGATTGGGTGTTTGGTTTCCCCATAAATGTTTTTGGAGTCTATGGCGAGACTCATCAAAAATAATTAGCTATCCCCCCGAATAGAATTGTTCGAGTAGGTTCGACTTGAAGATGGTGAGACCAATGTAAGTTATGGTACTTAAGGTAGCATTGACTACATTGACTCTTCAACGATTAGGTTTTAACGAGTGAACTGCATGTTGGCATAGTCAAAGTCCTTTACAGTCTCCAACTAAAATACATACAAAACTCATTCTTACCTCAGAAACAAATAAAACCAAATAAACAACGTTTCAACATCGACAAGAGTAGTGACTAAGCAACTAGAAACATCGTTTCACTGCTCCACCTCACCCTGGTTGTCAGATTCAATCTCGCTGTCCCGTTGGAGTTGTTTCTTTGCACACCTTGTGTGGTTTAACCTGGTTTCGATGTACCCATTTAACAATTGGCTCTTTTTGGCCTTTACTGATTTTTATCTGATAGACAACTGGAGACAGTTTGTCTGTTATCAGATGGGGTCCAGTCCATCTGGGCATCAGTTTACGGGCGAGAGTTCCGGTCCCGGACTCTCTTCTCCTAGTTGTGGGGGCAAACGTGTAGTACCAGACCCTGTCTCCCACATGGAGTTCCTCGTGAGAGGCCTTTTGGTCGTAGTACGCTTTGCGTCCGTCAGCTGATTTTTCCAGGTTTTTCTGTGCGAAAGCAAAAGTGTTTTTAAGGTGTTTTTCCAAGTCTTTCATGTATTGTTGTGTAGTGTAGGCTGTTGCCATGGCAGCATCGCCTGGTTGGTACAACAGGTGTAGAAGGAGAGTCATTTGTTGACCCGTCATCATCTCGAAAGGAGAGATGCCAGTCGATGTGTGTGGAGTGGCCCTTATGGCCATGAGGACCAGAGGGAGTTTCACGTCCCAGTCCTTGTGGTTTGCGGCTACGTATTTTTTCAAAATACTCACCACAGTCCTGTTTGCTCTCTCAACCTGGCCTGAAGCCTGTGGATGGTAGCCAATATGGAAGTTGGCTTTGATGCCTGGCGTCTTCAACAGTTCTTTCATTACTTCACCTGTGAAGTGTGTACCTTGGTCTGAATTCACCCTGAGGGCAAGTCCAAACCTTGAGAATACATGATTCATTAATAACATAGTAGTAGTTTGTGCTGTGTCATTAGGGGCTTGTAGACATTCTACCCATTTGGTAAACGCGCAGGTTACCGTGAGAAAATATTTATTTCCTCTAGAGGTCTTAGTGAGTGGTCCGACCCAGTCAATCTGGAGGTCCGACCATGGAAATGCAATGCCTCTACTATGCAGTAGTGCCCTGTGGAGTGGTCTGGATGGCTGAAACTGGCCACAGACCAGGCACCCTTTTATGTAGTCTTTGACATCCTTCTTCATTCCAGGCCAATAAGCAATCTGTTTTAATGCTTTCAGCGTGGCATTGTCACCCTTGTGTCCTGCGGACGGAAGGTCATGTGCATGAACTAACATCACCCCCCTGTGATCATGGGGGACCACGAACACGGGTGAGGACGTCCGTCCATGAGCAAAAGTTAGGATGCCCTTAAGTAATTTTAACTCTTTGCGCAGCTGAAAGAGGACTTTAAGGTCTGGATTGGAATCCAGTTCACCTTTCGATTGAGTGTATTTGTCTGGGTCAGTCAGATATGGTATCATCGAGTTAATTGCAGGATCCAACTTCTGAAGTTGGATGATGTCTGGGTCAGTCAGTATCGGGCGTACAGAAACTGTGTTATCAGCAGGTTTAGCTGCAGCTTGTGCACGTGTGACTGCCATTACCTCAGCCGTAGGTTGTGTCGACTGAGTGTTGAGTAGCCAGGAGGGGTCAAAGGACCACGTGGGCCCGTCAACGGCTCCTCCCTTGGCTAGGGAGTCTGCAAGGTCATTGTAGTGCTTGTCATCGCCTGGGACTCTGGAATGTCCTGGAACTTTCTTCCAGAATATCTGTAGATCATGTGATGTCACCAAGTGATCACATGTCATGAAAAGCTCTTTGTGTTTGACCACCTTTTTGTTGCTTGTGAGAAAACCGTTCTGTTTCCATAGAGCGAGATGACACAAGAAACTAAGTCGAGCATAGTTAGAGTCAGTGCAGATGACTAGCGTCTGGATGGAGCGTTCCACTGCCATCCGTAGGCCTATTAGGATTCCTGCTAGCTCAGCGTACTGAGAAGACTGAGAGCCTAATTTATAGCCAAATGTGACCTGTTCTTGGCCTTGGAGGAGGACTCCTCTAACACCTGCTTTGCAGATTTTCTCGTGGTGGAATGAGCATCCATCCACGTACAATGTCGCCATATCTTTACAGATATTGCTATCAAAGAAGTGGTGATTTGGGTCCTCAGCTACTGAGGGTTTACTCACAACCGGCTGTTGGGTGGCTGGTACATCCTGTGTACATTCTTGGCAGATTGCCAAATCAGTGCCCAAGTGTGACTTCTTATTTTGACCGTAGCAGATGTCTAGGTTAAAACTTTGAAGTGCCATAAGCCATGTGGCTACACGTGAGTTCGTCACCACACCATCTCTGATACGTTGGCTGTTTAGAAACGTTGCAGGCTGGTGTTGTGTTTCAACAATAATCCTCTGTCCACCAATATAGCAGGAGAAATGTTTCACCGCCCACACAGTGGTCAATAGAGCCTTCTCACAGTCTGAATACCTTAGTTCAGGGCCTGCCATTGTTTTGCTGGTGTAGGCCACAACACGCTTGTCTTTGTCGTGTATTTGGTACAGACCTGCACTTATGCAGTGGGATGAGAAGCCCACTTCCAAGTAAAACTCTTTGTTGTAGTCTGGGTAGACTAGACATGGGGCTAACTTGAGCCTGTCTTTAAGAGCGTTCATTGCCTGCAGCTGTGCATCAGTCCAGACAAATGGGACGTCTTTCTTTAAGAGTTCAGTCAGTGGCTTTGCGAGGTCCGCATAATGCTCTATGAACTGGCGTGAGTAATTACACACTCCCAGAAAACTCTGTAGTTCTTTGAGATTGGCGGGGACTTTGAGGTTGTCTAGGCCTTGGGTGCGAGTCAAATGTGGTTGTACTCCGTCCGGACCTACTAGGAGGCCAACGTAGTCCACCTTGGTTCTGCACCACTGGCACTTTGACAGTGAGATTTTAGCACCAGCAGTTGTTAGCTGATTTAGGACGTGGTCGATCTCAGCCAAATGAGAGTCCAGTGTTGGCTGCCTCAAAAGGATGTCGTCCACGTAGATCAGTGTCCCACGCTCGTGGGCGTCTGGACATGCTTTGTTCAAAAAGATGTTGAACTCTGCAGGTGAGTTAGCGTAGCCAAAGGGACACCTGGTAAAGGTGTATTGTCGGCTGCCAAAAGTGAAAGCTAGTTTGTGTTG
>NC_056498.1:93479321-93504080 GCF_014905685.2 Nematolebias whitei
TCCACCCCTTAACTGGTAGTTGTAGCTGTTCCCAACCATAATAGCTTACACACCAGGTGCATATAGTTTAAGGCCTTATGTAAAATCCCCTTCATAAGCCCACCTTAAACCACATAATTGCATGACACATTGAACCAGAACGGCACAGGCTGGACGTCGCTGGAGACAACCTTCGCTGGAGGCGACCTGCAATCCTGACGTTGGTCTCCACTCTTCATCCAGTGGCCGCTTCTTCAGTTCAATCCAAGGGTACCCCTCTGTATGCTGACTAATCAACACTTCCAATCGTTGTGGATTTACCGTTGTGGATTATATGACTTTTTCCAATGGATTACAGACTCTGTTTCCAAGGGGTTAAAGCATTGCTACAATGGAATTACTAACAACATTATGGAATTATTATCAACACAATGGAATTACCAAGAACATTGTGGAATTACCTTGACTTTGTTTTCCTTGCTGGATTACTTCTGACTTTGGTCTTCCTTGCTGGATTACTTTTGACTTTGGTCTTCCTTGCTGGATTACATCAAGCTCAAGGACATTTGAAGGTCTAAGTTCACGGTTGGAATTCATCCCCATGGACAGGCGATGATTTCCAAAGGGGGGACTGTAGTGAACCTAGGCCCATGTCAAAACTGACCAGATGGACAGAGACTGTTATTTCATTGATCTGCATCCAGAAATACAGTTTGAGCCATCTGGAGACTTTCTTTCTTGAAGTAATCAAGTAGAAAAGACAATTCTCTATGATCATTACTATTTTACAAATGTTTGATAATCAAATTGTGTTAGTTCACTCAATGTTTACAGGTTGAAGAGAACTACTCATTTTATTTACATAAACAGTAAGTAATGATTTTTATTCCTCATTCAAAGAAGAAATCAGGTTAATATGCATTTCTTGATTTTTCTGTCTTCAATGAGCAAATTTGTAAGTATGTTAAAGGTCGACTTTCGGTCAACTAAAATGTTTACTGAGAAGAAATGTCATGTTTAATCTTCACAGAAGATACAGGAGAGTTTGACTCCACGAAGTCTGGTTTTCTCCAATAATCTTTCTGTCTGTTTTTAAACAATCTCATTCTCTGCCCTTGACTTTGATAACACCTTACATCACAAACCACACCTCTTTTCTGGTCCATCGACCAATCAAAAAGCTCTCAAATGACCCGGAAGTCGACCCATTTAAAATGTGGCAACTTCCCAGTTCAGTGGGTTGCTGTGCTCAGGAATGAGTTCAACATGAGAGTAACAGAGTTAAGGAGTAAAGAGTTCCAGAGTTTAACTCTCTGAAGAGAGTTCTGAAGGAGTTCAGAATTCTGACGAGACAGGATGCAGAGAGGATTTTGGGAGTTACAACTTCTGTTTGGATAACCTCGTACGACTCTCTAAGGGTTTGGCTGTCCTCATGGAGACGCTGAAAGAGTCAGAAAGGAACCCTACGCCGACGCTGATTTTATCATCAACCAGGTAGAAGGTTCTATTTTCGACCAAGTGTACCGTGGCCAAGCTGATTCCCCAAAGAGCGTGCACGTTTCTGGTCAAACAGATTAATTCCCTCACACATCTCTCTGTAAGATAAATCTCCATTTTCCATCTTAAACTCTCCTTTCTCCTAAAATCATTATAGTTATTTTAGAAATATCTGAAGCAAAGTTCTCAATCACCGCCGTGTGATTGATGTCTGTGGTTCTGCTGAGAAGTGAGGACAATCGCCGTATTGTCCACTTTCTGTGAACTTCATACATTGTTATTGTTTTCATATTTTGCCAAATTAATGTAAATGTTTGATGTTAAACTTTGATTCTGCAAATAAATGACCGCATTCATTTGATGGGTCAAAGATAATTAACGTCTCTCTCGTTACATTTTTGTTAAACTCAACGCACGACATTTACACAGTCAGAAAGATGAGGAATTCGTGAAAATGTATGAATATATCCAGCATATGATATACTACAACAGAATGGTGACCCGACGTGCAGCGAGACGCAGCCTAGACTGGAATTGGATCGAGGTGGCTTGTGGTGCACACGCAGAGAGGAACTGGGCCCATTAATTTCAGGTAAGCTGGTTAACTGTTTGGACCTTAAGGTCCGGAGTACTGGCTATTCGGCCGTAAACCAAATTCAAACAAAATTCAAATTCCTCTGTTGGTGTGCATGCAGCCATCTCCGGAAATAAAGATGGTTTTATTTAAGCTAACTTCCAGTGATTCGTGTTAATTCTGACGAGCTGGGTTACGATATTCAGAGAGTTGAAGCGCCGAATGCTTTCTTTGACGTTTAGGTAGTGTTTTAGTTTTCACTTGTGGCCGGAGGAAGGCGAGGCCTGCCGGGAGTTCACGTCGGACGTGAGAGACACGTTTCTCTTTTTATTCAGCGGAAGTGGCCATCAAAGCCTTAAATCTGACGAGATTAAGGCTCACTCGTGTCAGGGACAGAGTGGAGGCTATGGGGCGGGCCCTCCGTTTGATGTGTCGACTGCATCATAAATTGGGCTCAATTAATAGTTTAGTTCGAAGGGGAATGTGAAAAGTCTGGGACTTAGGTAGTTTTACCAAATTTCATGTGATCAGGGATCGCATTAGTTTTAGGACGTTGTAATAACTTTTGTTTGCACCGTGTTTTCTATGTTGTGTAACGGCTTCAAGGCCGGAGGCGTTGAGAGAGACGAAACAATAGCGTAGAAGGACAGAAGAGGGGGGAGTGAGCTGTGTGTGGGGCCGAAGCGAAGGGTTACTTTTCTCTTTTTTTTCTGTGTGTGTCTGTGGGTGAGTGGAGCTTCCATATCCTGACCGCAAGGGGGCGCTGTTGTATAAGGCAAGGACAAGTCTGGACTCTGGGTTGTTTCATACCACAGACTTGTATTTGTTTTATTACAACTGCGGCCAGAAGTGCATGAAAATAAAATATTTGAATGCCTGAGTGTGTGAATGTTGTTATCAGGTGTGGAACTCATAAATGTGGTACATGTGAAGCCTGTGGAAAATCTATAGGATCAATATCAGAGACAAAATGCACAAATTATGGGAAGTATCAAAACGAAAAAGAGGCAATTAGTTAAAGACCAGCAGACCAATAGCTAAAACAAGCAGAAATAAGCTTAAAATACCAAAAGTAAGTGGGTAGGGCTTGGTGTTCCTGAATTAGGCTGTAAAAGTTGGATTAATTTAAAATAAAGGTGGAATTGGCTGATATTGGCATGAAACAGCTAAATGGTATCTGTGATGTTAGCAGGAATATCTGAATCTTCCAAACATTAGCTGACAGGAGCTTGATGTTCAGAAATTAACAGAAATACGTCAGTAGAAGTAAAAAACGTTGGAGTAAGCTGAATACAGCTTAAAAGAGGGAGGAGGTGCTTGGAGGTGGTACATCAACAGGGGTGATCGTGGCAGGAGGAGATCAGAACGCCATTTTCAGTCACTGAACGTTGGGAGAGGAATTTCATACATCGTTTAAACTAGGGGAAAGGTAATGCATCGTTTAAAACAAAACCAGTAGGAGAGAGGCGGCGGAATTAGACAATACGAGCACGCAGTTGATTACACCACAGCTGTCTGATGCCAGACATAAACGGGGATGAGAGGGCAAGGTTAAACAATTTTCTGTACAATCAGAGTTGACGGTGAGGAAGTGAGGCATAGGTCTGACGAAGGCCTAAGAGGAATGATTCGTTGTGGTGACTTCTGAAAAGGGTAAAGCCGAAGGAAGCAGGACAAATAAAACAAATAAACATCATAAACAGGTCAAATTAAGTTTAAACATTTCTGGATGACACATTGTAAACAAATTAGCCAAAATTACTTCTTGGAATTGACAATAAAATCAGGTTTTAAATTCAACTAAAAAATGACAGAATAAAAAATAAGTAATAAACAAAATCCTTGACACTCGTAAAACAAAGAAAAATTTTATTCTGGTCAAAGAAACTCTTAACTAAACTCAAATTGAAATACTTGGGTTAAATTAATCAGTCCACATGAGTTTATCACATATTGAAAATGTTTAGCGTTTAGGAGCTGTTTCCTTCTAAGAGCTGCCGGAACTAGGTTAATGATGGGACAACAACAATTCTAGTGGGTAAATTACATGACTTTAACTTTATGACTTGAGATTTCACACAGGTCCTAGGAGTGCAAAAGGACAACAGAGATGTGTACATGGTGAGTTTAAGAAGTTGTACTTTGTGAACAAAGGTGCATGTAGACGTTTTTATGCAGTGACAATGGACTCTGTGATGTCTTGAAGGGTATACATAGTCTTAATTGATTTGAATTACAAGTATTTTGTTTGTGATACAGTGAAACAGCATAGTATGAGATGAAATGATTTGCAGATTTGTTATATAACAAGAAGTGATTACATATTATCATGCTGCCTAAACCTTTACAAGGTCTAAATGGATAATGTGGACCTGAGAGTGGACTTCACTGTCAGGTGGTGAGTCAAAACACATATTCTACAAGATGTAAGACATTGTTTTGAAGGGAATATCTTATGCAGTAGGGGTAAAGACTTAGATTGTGCAGGGTTTAATGGAAGTTTTCACTCTTATGTAATTGAGCGTTTAACACATCTGTTGTACAATCCAGGACACAGGAAGGACTCCGTTGAAGGTAAACACTGCAGTTCCGGAGTAGAACTTGCTAACAGATGATTAATGTGGATAACAGATGAATGTTGAATCAGATTTTAATAATTGGATTGTTTATTTTTCCTTCTCAGCGGCCTGAGAGGACAGACCTGTGGATTGGGAAGATGAGTCTGGCTAGGCCCACAAAACACAGAAGTTAGCATTTAAATGCATACAGCATCCATCTGAGTTTTGATCAGGACTCTCTAGTGCTGGGTGCCGGATCAGATACCAGATGTGTTCAGGTGGGCGCTGAAGTTGGGTCTGTGAAACTGACCAATGAGACGGTTCAAAGACGTTTTCAGTCAAGCACCACTGACACAACAACAAAGATCTTGTCAGCCAAGTAACGTGACTTTTCAAAGATCTAACAGTCCAACAGCGAACTGAATTAACTGTCCAGAGGGGGTCCTGGAGTTTGTCCACAGCGAGAATATCCAGTCAAGTATGGTGGAGGATGCGGGGAGTCTTGCTCAAGTCTCAAGTCTTGCTGTATGCTGAGATATGAACTGCTGCACAAAGCTGGACTGGTCTCCAGACAAAGGGAGACAAACTGAAGACTGAAAGGCTGAAAGAAGAGCTGGTGGTCAATCTGTCCAAGGTCACTAACATCAACTGCAGCCTGACGGAGGTGTCAACCCCACATTTGGTCTGTGATGGTCATCTAAGCGTCTTGGGGTCGTGATCAAAACTGCAGTTGGCTTTGATAATAATCATTCACATACTCATTTTAAGACAGGTGCCAAAACAGGACACAGATAGTACTACTGTGGGGATGCTAGATGATTCGCCCTTCTCCAATTGCTCTGAGATGAAAATTGTTTTATTACCTCTAAACCTAATAGGATGATAGATAATGCTCCACACCCCTGAGCAAAATATTGATTTTTAACTTTCCGTTTATACAGGTCAGGAAGTCTCATTCAAGAGAAACCTGTACCTGAGACCTGATTTGGATGCACTAATGTTTTCTAAAATACTACTAAATGATTGCCTTTGCCTTGAATGAGCTCATTTGGTGGGTCTGATTTGATACAAGGGATGACATTTATTTAATGATTAACTCTTTGCTAAATTATAGGAGAGCTTGGGTTGTATTTGGCTATCAGTTTGCAAAACCTGGGTTGAATAACAGTAGTGGCAAGATTAAAACTACACCATATTTTATAGTTCTGAAACTAATACTCAAACTGGGTGTTAGTGGATTACGGAAGGTAATACTTCAGATTTGAAACAGAAAACTGTTTCAAAAAGGGGGTAGGTGAAGGCTGCTCTTAGCAGGGAACAGTTCATACAATGATTAGATCATTACAAAATATACAAAAATAACTTCTTAGGGTTTTATATTTAAAAAAAAGCCAGTAGTAAGTCTGAAGCGTTTAAAGGATCATTTAGGATAATCACATTGACATTTGAAAAGTGGAATAAATCAGAAGCCTACAAAAAGACATTGCACTTGTATATTGTATATATCGGTTTAACAACAGTAATTTTTTTCCTTTCTTTGTTGTGATGTGTACAGATTTCAGAAAAGGGGGACGCCCCTAGCCTGAAGTGGATTTGAGCAAAGGTTAAAGGGAAATGGGGTGGTTCGTTAATTTTAAACACAACTGATTTGACTGGACTGGACTGGACTGGACTTATAGTTTAATTGGGCTAATAAAAGGTTTCATGAACAAAGTATTTTAACCACATTTTTTTCTCGTTCTCTCTCTTTTATTTTTTCCTCTTACTCTCTTTTTCTTCCTTGCTCTTTCTTCCCCTCTCTAGCACAGACAGGTACCTGGAGGGAAGATTAAATTATTTTTTTCCTCACAGTGTTGTATGTCAGTTGTTTAAACTTTTAAGGTTATATTGTATTTTGATTGATGCTGTTGGCGCAAGCGATTTAATGAAGTTACTTCCACAGGCTCCAGGAGGAGGGAGGCCGGCGTGGGGGATTGCTTATTGCAGGGTGTTGTTGTGCATGTTTTAACTTTACTAATTGTAGGTAGACCTGTTGACTGCAAAGGCTTGGATGGGTGAATGAAAGACGAGACGAGAGTACACAGGTATCCCTGGAAAAGTCCAGTAGGTTCCTCATTTCAGTTTCAAGTGTATAGATGAATGGAAGAATAACATTTTATTTCAGTTTTTCAAATTCTGTTTTATTATAACATTACAGTGTAAGAGTTCACACTAGGAGTAGCAATAATGACCACCAGGGTGTCCCATAATTAAGAAACAGGTTTTACTCACTAGGAAGTAACCAGTCATTTTTCCAGGCCCACAAATGGGTCATGGATCCCACAGATAAAATAAGCAAAAGGCCATGCAAGGTGTTTAACAATTCGCAAGCTTTGGTGTCCAGCTTTTCTCATCAGGAGGGAGAATCTTTGACTGAGGAGATTGACTACAGACCATCACACCGGACTGGGTCCTGCTGAAAAGAGGGACAGGATGCCACCAGGTGGTGGCGAGAACATCACACGCCATCGGTCTCCAGAAGGAGAGTGACACCTGTTACGACCACAACCAGGGCACCCCTGGAGAGGAGCGGAATCGATCGCTGGACCTGATTGAGGCTGATCTGCTAGAACATCAGCTCCCCACTACACCTGGAGGAGGTGACAGGACCTTCGTGGGAGCTCATTCTTTGCCCCTTTGTTCTGGTTGGAAAAAGGCAGTAGCAAACATTGGAGAAAAAGTCTCCGCTCTGCCTAAAACGGTCAGTCAGGTGGATCGGGTAAGGACGAAGATTACCAGCCCTGACCGTGAAGAACAGAAGACGCGTCAAACTGATTTTAGTTTTGTCCCAATGCACACACACATCATTTAGAATGTCTAATCAGACTGATAAAGGGTCTGAGGACTTTACATGAAGATATCTCCGCGGGCCGAATCCCACTGAGCACCAAAGGACCCTTGTGGACGAACAAGGCCTCCCACCGCAAGCTCAAGAACTGAAGACCGGCTAGATAGTCCTGTTTAAATTGAGGGTGTTGGCTTTTCCTGTTTAATATGAGTGTCTAGTCTTTCCTTTCATTCATTCTGAAAAACAACCAGAGAAGAGTTGTGGATTCAATTAGAAGCTCTTAACTATTCAAAAGTTTACTCCATTCAATTGGGCATGTCATCATTCTAAAATCCCACGAGGTATTATAAAGGTGGTTTAAAAAGAGGTCAATTTTGGTATTAGGGTGGAGTTTTACTTATTTTAGTGTGGGGCATTTATCTCTTACTAGGAGTGTTGTAGGTTTTTGTATTTTTATAAAGGTTTATGCATTTGGTATTTTTTACAGGTTTTGAAGGGTTTGAACCAGGGGTCTGGTCCAGGACCCCTGGAGGGTTGCAGTAAGTTTGGGTCACTTCCATATGGACAAATCCAAAAAGGGGTGATCTCCCATGAATATGGGGAGATCAAAAGAGGGATTGTTGGATTTCATATTTTTATACCTTTTTATATTTCCTATCAAGCATTCAAATGTCATGTTATACAAAGTGTGTGTGTGTCTTTCTTCCAGGGTTGAACTATATTTATAGAAAATGTTTGCTAATTCTAACTAGTTGACCTTTAAATATGATCACACATTAGCTAAGGATAATTTTACAAGTTCACATTTGATATATTACAAGCAATCAAATCATGCCAGATAGCAGACTGATAAACATAAATAAAGCAAGTAAGAACACGCAAACATGAGTTAGATAATAATTAAGTTATTAATTATTCCTAGAAATAAACAACTTTAACTCAAATCATTTGGTATCACTAAGGTATAATCACGTTAAACAAACAGCTAAAACGAATGATTTCAGTGTGCCATAAACTTTTAACTAACGTCCTTCGGGGGCGGGCTACCCCAGTAACCATGGCAACTGAAGGGCTAAACCAATCAGAAGAGCTAGCTTTTCCAAGCTTTTATAAAAGCCGGAAATGACACACGCTCATCGAGCATTTCCGGGAGGCGCACAGCGAGACGGTTCGTTCTTTAAGGCTCCAGATATATGCATATATCTTATTAATGTAATTGTTTGTCTCTGAATATCTGTAACCCCTGTTTGTCAAATAAATCTTTTATACCGATGGCGATGTCTCAGCTGTTTTGAACACGACGTGGTATCCAGCCACGACAATGCCTAGGGAACACAGTTTCAAGGGTTTGAACTGTTTATTTCATTTAGTCTTCTGCAGAAGGAGTTACATACAGACCATATGTACTGTGTAAGTAAATTCATTTTTAGCAAGCTAGCCTAATGAAGGTCTTCCTTAGACCGAAACGTCGCGAACAGCTTGCTTGTACTTTGTAAAAATTGTACATATAATTAATATTTTTTTCTCTCTTTTTGAATAAAATGCAAATTCACATTTATTCAGCCTAATCTTTTTATTTTTTGAAACATGACTTATTGACACCGTTTATTGGATACTTTAATATCCTTTGAACGGTTTTCTTTATTTTTTCACTGGATAAAAACATCGTCACCAACTGGGAGCATAACAAAATATCCTGGGGCCCAGAACAGGACGAAGATGGCTGGACCAGGGTCTCCTACAGACGCAGACACAAGGGGGGCCACATTGGTAGAAGTCTGCACCGTGGATGGCAGAGACCGTGTTCCAGATCTCCACCTCGCAGTCGGCAGAGACCCTACCCCAATTCTTCACCTCGCAGTGGGCAGAGACCGTCCACCAGATCTCCACCTGGCCTGCATAGGAGGTCATATGCATCGGTCACCCGTAATGGTCCGACACACGGGGGGAGGGAGCAGAATCGTAACCGACAACAGGACAGCAGTGGACAGAGATTTGGACGCAAGCAGGGCTGCAGGGGGCCATGGGACCAGTCTAGCCACAAAAGACATTATGGTGACCACTTCAACAATTTTCAGGATGAAAGACCCAAAAATCATACCCAGCAACCCAGGTATGTGCAACATAAGAGGCCCAATTTTAACAGACCAAATCATAATGACCCAGATTTTTCCATAAGGGTCAGAACAGTTCATAAACTTATCAAAGCAGTCCACCATCTTAATGTGATGAAAGCAGGTGAGCCCCCTGCACTGCAAAGGCTCAAACAACACTTGGCCACAGTCATTAAACCCGCTAGCCCAAATGATAACACTCTGTTATTTATAGAGGGCAATGCTAAAAATTGGGCCCATACCACAATGTTAATCCTGACAGACCACTATGAAGGACTAATTACGGAAGTGAAGCAGAACCTGGCTGGATACACACAAGAGTACCTGATGGGCCATTTTTAAGTGGCTACAAAATGGGCCAGGAGAAATCTGGGCAGACATCTGATGCCAGCAACACTGAACCGGGTCCAGGCGATTCTGGAGGCAGGACCCCCGGCAGTCCAGCAACCATCAGCCCTCATAACAAGAGAGGAACCAGCGAGGAGGACAAGGCCTTCCATCAACCTTTCCCCACTTCCCAGCTTCTCTGTTTACTCCTCTGAACCACCATCTCCAACAGAGGATGTCCCCCCACCACATCCATCGGATCAGACGCGGACCCACAGCCCTTCACATGGAGCTGACCGGGCACACACTTCAACTAGGACCACACAGCCCCAGCCAAGAACAAAGGTACCAACCCATTCAGAGGCAGCTACGATGACAGCTCCACAAAGTGGGGGCTGTTAATCCTATAAGGAAGAACGCACGCAAGAGCGTGTCATCACCCAGACATGTCTCTTAACAGACAACCCACGGGAGCCAATGAGACAAGTCAGCTTGGAATCATCGGAACCAGAAGAACCAAGCGAACGACAGGTGCCTCTCGACATCCCCTCCTCACCATACGACACCCTAGAAAGCCTCGTCTCGTTGTGGCAGGAGGAGGAGAGGAAAAATGGACCGAATCCAGAAAAACCTCACTCAACATCACAACAGACACAACAAGAGACAAGAGACGTTATGCCTTCCTTGACACCGCGTAGACTGAGATCCAAGACTCAGTCAGCATCCACGGACCATCCAGCTACAGTGAGTGCATCAGTTGCCACGGCGACCACTGCACCAGGGCCATCAGTTAAACGTAAGATTTTAAAATAGATGTCCCCACAAGCCTGTTTCAAAAAAAAGGGGGGGACAGTAACGTTGTCAATTTATCACACTCATTCATACTGTCTGATGCACAGCTCCCTGTACTCAATAGAGGTTTGACTTTTGTGCCCACTGTGGGATGTGACAAAAACATGCTTTTTAAAACTAGATTTGATTTACAGCAGTACCACAGGAGGCTGAAACTGGCAGCATTCTTTAAAAATGACAGGAAAACAGAGCCTGCCCTCTTCACTCCAAGGTCAGACTGGACCCCAGCACTGAGCAGCTTACCTCCCCAGGTCTCTAAATTAATTACAGATGACTTAAAGTTCATGGATCAGAATTTCAAAGTTTGTCAAACTGACCCCAATCTTAGCAGAGAGGAAGCGCTAGCCCTCAAAGAATTAAGAGACAACAAAAACATTGTAATCAAACCTGCAGACAAAGGCAGCTCGGTTATTATAATGGAGAGGAATCAGTACCTATGGGAGGGGTACAGACAACTCGAAAACACTAATTATTATCTTAAATTAAAGAAACCTATATACACCGAGACCATTCCTTTGGTACACGACATAGTCAATAATTTGTATGACAAAAAATTCATCAATGCCAAACAGAAGAACTATCTCCTGGGGTCCACAGAACCACGACCCAGATTGTTTTACATGCTGCCTAAAATCCACAAAGATCCAGACAAATGGACCAAAGCATATGAAATTCCTCCAGGTAGACCTATTGTTTCAGACTGTAACAGTGAGACTTATTATACGGCAGAATACATAGACCACTTTTTAAATCCTTTATCAAATAAGCATGACAGTTACATTAAGGACACATATGACTTTGTCAACAAAATTACAAACCTGGTTTTACCTACAGAGGCCCTCCTTTTCACCATGGATGTTGACAGTCTTTATACCAATATAGACACTGGGGAGGGTTTGATAGCCATAAAACAAATATTTCAGCAATATCCAAATCCCAAGAGACCAGATGATGAACTTCTTAAACTGCTGCAAATAAACCTTACTAAAAATGATTTTGAATTTAATGGAGAATACTTCTTACAAACTAGGGGTACAGCCATGGGCAAAAAGTTTGACCCGCTTATGCAAACATATTCTTGGCTCAGTGGGAGACCACGGCCCTATCTAAGTGCCTTATGAAACCTCTGTATTATTACAGGTACTTGGATGACATCTGGGGAGTTTGGACCTACTCCGAGAGGGACTTTGAGAGCTTCTTACACTCACTCAACACTCACAACCCCTCTATAAAACTCAAGGCCACAAAACATCACACAGCAGTCGACTTTTTGGACACTACAACATATAAGGGCCCTCTATTTGGAGCAAGTCACAAATTGGATGTTAAAGTATTTTTTTTTAAAACAGACACACATGCTCTATTACATAAAACCAGTCATCACCCAAAACACACCTATGCTGGGTTAATAAAATCACAACTATTAAGATTTCACAGAATTTGCACACAACAATCAGATTTTCAAAATGCCACCAAAGTGCTCTTTTCAGCATTGTCCACAAGAGGCTACTCAAGGTCCTTCTTGAGAAAATGTCTTAAAATATTCCTACAGTCCAGACCCACCTTGGTAACCCCCATTTTGCCCTTTGTAATCAACTACTCCACTTCTGCGCTTCAATTGGTCAGACGGGTCAAACAAAACTTCGTTTCATTTCAAAAAGAAAGTCATAAACTAACAGATCACAAGATCATTGCCACATACAGAAGAGAAAAGAATTAGAAGGACCATTTGGTCCATGCTAAATTAAAACCTCTAACTACCCCAAAAACAGGGCTTCCCAAGAATTCTTTCAACAATTAAAATGGGTGCAAAACAAAGTGAACAAAAAGGTTTTTGCAACAGAAAAAACAGGTAACCCCAGATCTAAAAACTGTGTCTATTTGATAACGTGCAACTGCTGTGGCTCACAATATGTGGGTGAGACGGGTAATTCTCTGTTGACCAGGTTCACTCAACATAGGTATAACATACTGAAAATAAGACGGATGCACACTCCTTAAGTCCAGCATTTTATATCACATGGCTGGAATTCAGTGAAAGCCACAGTCCTACAGACCAACATCAGATGGTCTGTTGCCCAGAGAAAGAGAGCGGAGAGCATCTGGATACAAAACCTGGACACAAGAGTACCTAATGGCCTTAATTCAATATAACAGTTTACGGCTTGCCCTCATTGTTTCTGACCCTGGTCATTTGCCTAGGTGCTAAGCCTGGTTGGACCCTGACCCTAAACCTAACTTCAGACCCTCACTTTTACTCTAACCTTAATCCTAGACCCTTAAATAACCTTTACCCTAGACCCTGACCTTTACACTAAACGTAACCTAAACCTCACCCCTAAAACCCAACCCTAACCCTAGCCCTGACACTAACCCTAGACCCAGACCTTTAGCCTATACCTAACCTAAACCTAAGCCTTAAACCTAACTCCTAACTCTAGCCCTAACCCTAAACCTGACCCCTAACCTAACCCCTAACCCTAACCCTACACTTTGACCTTGACCTTGACCTTTACCCTAACCCTAAACCTAACCCCTACACCTAACCCCTAGCCCTAACCCTAAACCTGACCCCTAAACATAACCACTAACCCTATACTTTGACATGGACCTTTACCCTAACCCTTAACCTAACCCCTACACCTAACTCCTAACCCTACCCTAAACCTGACCCCTAAACCTAACCCCTTACCCTAACCTTAACTGTGACCCTAGCCTGGACTTTCCCATATCTTAACCCTAACCCAAAATCTGGATGATGTGTGGGGTGTCTGGACACACTCGGAGGCTGATTTTGATGAGTTTTAAGCAGAACTCAATACCTTCAACCCCTCAATTCAACTAAAGTCTACCATTAGCGTTAAAGCTGTAGACTTTCTTGACACCACAACTTATAAAAGTGACAAATTTCACACCACACATGAATTGGATATCAAAGTTTACTTTAAGCCAACGGACACACATGCATTACTTTACAAAACGAGCTTCCACCCCAAACACACCTATGCAGGTCTAATCAAGTCACAACTCCTCAGATTCCACAGAATATGCACCCAAGGCACAGATTTTGAGGAGGCAGTGGGGATCCTGTTCTCTGTTCTTTCTGGGTGGGGCTACTCCAAGTCCTTCCTGAGATCGTGCAGAAGATACTTCTTGCATTTCAGACAGCGAGATCCATCCCCAATGCTTCCTCTTATCACCACTTACTCATCCTCAGCGAGCGGACTCATCTACAACGTAAAACAAAATTTCAATAAATTTCAATCGGACACTTCCCTACTTCCAAACCACAGAATAATTGCGGCTTACAAAAGAAACAAAAATTTGAGAGACCTTTTGGTCCATGCAGAACTAAAGTCCTTAAAGCAGACCAAATCCAGGGGCAAAAGTGAATTTTTTAAACAGTTGGACTGGATACAGAGTAAATCTGATAAGACCGTGTTCCAACTGGAACAATCAGGAAACCCCAAGTCAAAAATTTGTGTTTACTTAATCACATGCAGAATTTGCAAGATCAATTATGTGGGTGAGATGGGCAACACAATTCTTGCTCGTTTCACCCAACACAGATACAATATAAACAAAAAGAAAAACACACACATACCCCTTGTCCAGCACTTTGTCAGACATGGCTGGCAGGCTGTTATAGCAACAGTGCTGAAGTCCAATCTGACCTGGTCCGTAGCCCAGAGAAGGAGAGCTGAAAAGATATGGATCAGTAGACTTAATACAAGTATCCCCGGGGGTTTGAATGAGAGGTAGGACTTGGGTGGGACTCCTGGTGGGTGTGCCCGTGCATTCAGGGACCCTTACGCCTCGAGCGACGGGGTCTTTGACATGTGAGGACCCTGCCGCAGGGCCCACACTTCAAAAATTCTAACACTAAACCATAACCCTTGCCCTAACCCTAAACCCTAAACCCTAACCCTAACATTATTAACCCTAACCCTAAACCCTAACCATAAACCCTAAACCCTAAACCCTAACACTAACTTTATTAAGCCTAACCCTAAACCTTAACCCTAAACCCTAACCCTAACTTTAAACCCTAACCCTAATGCTAACTTTATTAACCCTAACCCTAAACCCTAACCCTAAACCCTTACCCTAAACCTAAACCCTAGCCCTAGCCCTAGCCCTAGCACTAACCCTAAACCATAACACGAACTTTATTAACCCAAACCGTAAACCATAACTCTGAGCCCTATCCCTAACATTAATTTTATTAACCCTAACCTGTCATGCTTTCCTGAGTGAGGTAGGCACAGGACACGTGTTTAACCATTTAAAACCTCCCGTGCTTCTGTTGTTTCTCTGAACCAAGTTTTCCACTTCCAAGAACAAAAGGGATGTTGAAATAAGAATCCAGAATTTTACGTTTTGCTTTGCTTTAATCAATAAATTTTGCAGGGGAACAGTGGTATGCACAATAATGATTTACACTCGATTACAAAGAGATTACTTGATGAATAATTTTCACTTCTTAGTCCCTTTCCAGTTGTTGACCTTTCCTGGGCAAGGTAGATCTCCATCCCTGTGGATGGGCTTGAGACAGGCCCTTGGACTCCTCTCTGCTCGGCCTCGGACGTCTTTTAGTCCGGCCGGCCACGCCCGGTCTCACTTAGGAACACAAGTACCCACACAGTTTATACCTACTCTCTCTACCTGACCCAACACATTATTTCTCACTGCAAGGAAGACCGTTCTGCAACTCTGAGCAACCAGATTTATAATATAATTGGTTTTTCTGCTTGTCAATTCATACACCGCTGCTTTAATTTGGGATAAGGTTTTATTAAGGACTAAGTTTGAGAAACGTCCTCTTACCATTTTTTTCTGAATTAGCAAGAGGCAAATTTCCCCATCTCTCTTGGATGCGGGCCGTTTCTGGTACTCAATCTAGTTGAAATTGAAGAAAAAGGATTTAGAAATAATCTGGGCTGATGGGTTGATGAATAGTTCCAAAAAGAAGTGTATTCCAATGGATTTCACCCTAGTTCTTCTCTAGCTGAGCCAGTGTAACTTGTCCTATTATTCCACAATCGTCTCGTGGTCCTCCTGGGTCTTGTCCATCGCCTCCTGACATGAGCAGTGGGTCCCAAACAGCAGAGTTTTCACAAAAACTTCTGTTTATATAGCCTGAGATTTTGACTGACATCTCCAGACCGATCATGCCATCAGGCAAACCCAACCCTTCTGGGTTGGATTTCGGTCCGATCTTACAGGCCTCTTATGAGGTTTTGCCAGTCACTCCTCATGCATATTAAAATTTGTGTGTACTTTGTTCAATTATGCTTAGTCGTCCTTGAGTTGTCCTATCCTGATTTGCTAAGAGCTGTTTCTGGGACTTTCCATTGTGTAATACCTTTGCTTGTATAACTTCTTCTCAAACATTCGTGAAACTACGGGGTCCTTCTTTCAACAATCAACAACATGAACAAGCTTAAAACAGATTACATTCTAAAATCAAAATGTTTACATTTTAAAATCACAAAGTTTATAATATCACTTGATTATCTACTTGTTTATTGATTGTTTATAAACATATCTTTTTCATTCATCTGAAACTGGTAATTTTTATTAAAAAGAGAAGACATCTTCTGCTCTGCTGTCCTCTCTCTGCGTGTGTGTGTGTTCAAGTGAGCTTGTGTGTGTGTCTGTGTAGTTGTGTGAGTGTGTGTCATATACATTTGTGTTTATGTGGTGTGTAAGTGTATGTGTTTCTTCACACATGGTTTTCATTATCTCAGACTCCGAGGCATAGAAGCAGGGCATGTCAAGACATGTTTGTTTTGTAGGAGCAGGCTGAACTCCGCACATCAGCTTCCTTGACACCCCTTCCACTGAGTCAGACTGTTTCTTTGACTCACACTTAAGCTCCAAGCCTGTCTCAATCTTCATCAGCTCTATCCACTTTTAAGACATCTTTCTCGTAATCCAAATCGATCAGATCCTCGTGATACGGTGCTGGGTCTTCAGTATCGCTAGGCCCAAGGCTTTGGTCCTCCTCATCAGCAGCATCCCAATAATCCACTATCGTCAGTTCGCCAGAGTCGACCTCCTGTGAGTTGCCAACATGAGATGTTGGATCCCCGGGGTGACGTGCATCCTCAGACGAAGGTGGGGCTTTGCTGGTGATAGGCTGAGAGGATGTTGCCTCCACACTCATGGGAGACTCCACAGGAGTGACAGGCTCATAGATGGGTCGCCCTTCGACTGAATAGATCCATGCATACACTTCCGGCACTCGCTGTGGTCGTTATTGCGTCGATTCTCACGGGGCATTTATTGGTCCATCAGGATGAGTTGGGTACAGAAATGTTTCATCCGGAGTTATCAGGCTTGGTGGGTTGGATTCTTCAGGGCTGGTAGAATCATACAGAGCAGTGCTTGTGGAGTTGGTCGGACTAGGTGGGTCAACTTCAGTGTTCACGAAATGATCGAGATAGGTTTTCAATTGGTACAGTTCTGGGCACTCTAGGGAGAGAAGGGGTGGTTAAGAAGATGTTGCCCTTACTTCCATGGGCTCGTTCTCAGGCTGAGCCCCTGTAGGTGGCAGGTCAGGTGAAGTAACGGCTGGGGTCTGATGTCGAGTCGTCACCATCAGGGTTGGTGCCAGATGGACATTAGGTGGATTTTTGTTCCACTTTTGAATTGTTGTCATCGCGGGAGTTGGAAGCAGTGGTGGAGTGGCCCCCAGGTCTGCTCCTAAGGAGGCCGGCACTGTTGGGGCAGAGGTTCTGATGATCCCTGCGTAATCCCGAAGGATGGGCCATGGACCAAAGGCAGCCCAGTGTACAGATGGATTGCCACAAACCTGGTGACGTTGTGGAGGTGCTCCCACAACTTGGCTATCACCGGGTAATATGAGGCTCGTGGTGGGATAGCTCCCCTTGGCCGATAGGGCACCGAGTTCAGAGCCGAGGTCCAGATGACTTTGCAGGTGCGCTCTTTTTCCATGCACATCGCTGCTGATACTTGCAGCAGACTATGGGGCTCATCTGAGACAAGAATTCCATTCACCACAGTTCTGGTCACCAAGCCAGAGTGACAGCACTGGCACCACCAAGACGAACCAACAGCCCAGAGATACTTGGTTTCTGTTAATCCTTTGCGACAGAAACAGCAGGTTACTTCATGCTCCTATAACGACAAAAGGGGATAAAACATGATCTAACACTACAACACAACTACTATATTTTATTTTATTTTATTTTATTATTACTTTTTATTTAATTTTTATTATTATTATTATTATTCTTTTTCTTCCCTGGGTTCCATCGCTTTTCAAAGGCCCTCAACCATTACTGGACCTATACAGGCCGTCAGCCGACATCAAGGACCTCATCGAGCAATGTGGCCCGGAGTTAAATAGACATTAGATTAATGATTAATAATAGCATTAGCAGGGGGGAATATTTAAGCATTGTTGGTTATTATGATTTAAGGTTCTTTGTATTTTCGGTGAATCTGGAATTCAATCTATGGAGATTCCGTGGCATCCACTTCCCTTCGGTGCAGTAGGAGCAGGTTCATGTCTTGTTTTGAAGATGGCAGCATAAGTCATCATCCAGACTACAATGAGTACTGTGGTGCAGAGACCAGTCCAATATAGCACAGAACAGATTCCCCAGGCCAGACCCCATCCGATTAGGATGACTATCTTCAGGGTCCATCGTTGTCTGTTTTGGGGTCACAAGGATAGGGTTTGGTATAGCAGGCATGCCAACACGCTGATGGTTATAGCTCCTTCCATCACCGCCATCACGATTCTTCCAGCTGTGTTCCCACAGTTTGTGATGGGTATAGATAGAGGGGTGAGTGTGGCCACACACTCAAGGGTCACTACGATGTGTAGTATGACATATGCGTATATATTCATACATTTTAAGACGGGTTCTTCATTTTTCTGACTGTGTAAATGCGTGCATTGAGTTTAACAGAAATGTAACGAGAGACGTTATTTACCTTTGACCCATCAAAATGAATGCGGTCATTTATTTGCAGAATCAAAGTTTAACATCACACATTTACATTAATTTGGCAGAATATGAAAATAATAACAGACAAGTTTCACAGATAATGGACATCAATCACACGGCGGTGACTGAGGACTTTGCTTCAGATATTTCTAAGATATCTGTACTGATTTTAGGAGAAAGGAGAGTTTAAGATGGAAAATGGAGATTTATCTTACAGAGAGATGTGTGAGGGAATTAATCTGTTTGACCAGAAACGTGCACGCTCCTTCAGTTCTTAGCTTGTTCACGGTACACTTGGTTGAAAATAGAACCTTCTACCTGGTTGATGATAAAATCAGCGTCGGCGTAGGGTTCCTTTCTGACTCTTTCAGCGTCTCCGTTGAGAGCAGCTAAAATACTTCGAGAGTCGTGCGAGGTTATCCAAACAGAAGTTATAATTCCCAAAATCGTCACTGCATTCTGTATTCCAATAGAAGCATTCTGGACGCCTGCGTTAGCATCCAAGAACTCTGAACTCTTTAACTTTCTTCAGAGAGTTAAAGTCTGGAACTCTTTTTCAGGAAAACTTTCAAGCTCTGAAAACTCCCATGTTGAACTCATTCCTGAGCGCAGCAACTCACTGAACTGGGAAGTTGCCACATTTTAAATGGGTCGACTTCCGGGTCATTTGAGAGCTTTTTGATTGGTCGATGGACCAGAAAGAGGTGTGGTTTGTGATGTAAGGTGTTATGAAAAGTCAAGGGCAGAGAATGAGATTGTTTAAAAACAGACAGAAAGATTATTGGAGAAAACGAGACTTCGTGGAGCCAAACTCTCCTGTATCTTCTGTGAAGATTAAACATGACATTTCTTCTCAGTAAACATTTTAGTTGACCGAAACCTGACTTTTAACATACTTACAAATTTGCTCATTGAAGACAGAAAAATCAAGAAATGCATATTACCCTGATTTCTTCTTTGAATGAGGAATAAAAATCATTACTTACTGTTTATGTAAATAAAATGAGTAGTTCTCTTCAACCTGTAAACACTGAGTGAACTAACACAATTTGATTATCAAACATTTGTAAAATAGTAATGATCATAGAGAATTGTCTTTTCTACTTGATTACTTCAAGAAAGAAAGTCTCCAGATGGCTCAAACTGTATTTCTGGATGCAGATCAATGAAATAACAGTCTCTGTCCATCTGGTCAGTTTTGACATGGGCCTAGGTTCACTACAGATGGAATCTACTAACAGCCAAGATGAAATCACTACTCTCTGTCGGAGTGAGGTCTGGACCCTTCCCAAGATATAGGTAACAAATAAGTGTGGCATTATTTCAGCCCTCTTTAGGATTACATGGGTCACGATTATCTTGGCGTAGGCCTGGAGGGCCACAGGGAATTGCATCAATCGCCCCTTACCCCACTTGTCTGTGTGGCAGTAGCACATCCATGCAATCATTATTAGAAAATATTCTACCGTGCTCCCCTTAAAATAGGATGAGCATCTTGGCCAGGAGGTCTGCGTGGGAGCCGTAGTGCTATCCGAGTCTGCATAAAATGTACTCACATCAATTGGAACACTGGTTGTTGGGCAATCCATGATGTTCTTGACTCCGAGGAAATCTTGAGATCTGCTCTCTGCTGCTCCGGGGCGGATGTGAGACTGTTTCCGTGTTCTCTCAGTTTTAAGCCGAGCCAGCGCCCGGTTCTGGTGGGAGTAGCTTGTAGTTCCTCCCACATGGGTGGCACATGGCCTTGATACCTTCTTGTAGGAGCACACATCCTAATAAGGCAACAGCTATCACACCAACTAAGCTTGCCAAATAAGGCCAGATCTGAAGGAAAAGATCAACTATCCATCCTTCAACAGTTCTTCCGCCTTCCTTGATCACTTCTCCTACTTCATGCACTACTTCCGTGACTTTATGGCCTACTGTGTAACTAACAGTTTCATACTAGGCACATTTATGTTCTTCCTCTCCCTTGCCACATTTTTTCCAACTTTCTTCTGGATATTGACATGTGAGATTAGAGTAGATTTTGTTTGGGCCTACCTAATCATAGCCATACAACTCATTGCCAAAGCATAGGCGTCGTCTTAGTGCATGTCCTTCGGCTAGAGCAATCATAGAGTCGGAGACGAAGGGGACAATCACTCCCTGAATATTTTTTCTAGTTTTTAGCTGATGTCCTAATATGACGCTAGTGCAACTTGTACCGTCAGGTACAGATCTTCTCCACTTTCCGTCACTATACTTTTTCCACACTACCTCAGCTGCATGAGTTGTGAATTCTTCTTTATAATGATTTCGACAGTTAGTTTCCCATCTGGGTATTTTGTGACAAGGCCTGTGGGCCAAGCTAATAGTACACACATCTTTTTTCCCTTTACAAAACATTTGCCATGGCCTCGAGCTGACATACCTGTCGGGAGATATAAAGCATTTGACCATATGTCCTGCTCTTTGGAGTAAACTGTAGCTAAGAATTGATACCTAATCCAATAACTGGCGGAGTGTTTTAAACAAGGGACCACCCATTCTCTTATTTCTTCCTCCTGAAATCCCCACCAAGTATGTGAGTCATCTCTATCGTGATACTCGTGCCAGGCTTGGAGCAATATTTTGATCGTCTTTTCTTTCTTTAGTTCCGTACAGTCATAGCGCCAGGTGGACATGACTGCTACTTCTGTTTCCCACAGTCTGCATCTAGGTGATGCCCCACTACTCTCCCACACTGAGTTATTAAGGCTAAGGATAATTTGTTCGGCTACACATTCGTCAATTTTGTTAAAATCACCTTTTGGTGCACTAAATAGCTCGTTTGGTTTGGGCAGCCTCTGCACATACATGTCTGAGTAATATGGCCCCATCAGTCCTGCGTAAGTCCTAGTGTACCCCTCTACAAAGTCACCTTCGAAGTGGGGCAAACCAGGGACCACCCATACCCATGGTAATGTCATGTTCAGCCAATCTTCATGCCAGGCATTAACAGGCTGAAATACAGCTGCCCAGCTCTAGTAATAATATCTTTGATTTGCTACTGGGGTTATTGGTAAATAATTTTGAGATGTACACTCACCATACAGGTTCCAATAGCAGATTGGGAGCTTCTTTAATTTGTATTCCTTACAATATTCTATTGCGGCTGACTCCGCCCCATAATTATTGGACTCTATCTTTACCATGTATATTACAATGCCTGGCGGGGGTGTTTCATAGGTCTCAGTAGGTCGTTGGTGAGGCTTTACGTCGGTTGCATTGGGTTTGAATACCTTCTTGTGCCTTACAGTGTGAATGGTTTTAATCCCAGTACGGTTGTGATACGTTCCAGTGTGATTTCTTTGAATGAGTGGGGGTATTTTGTCACAGTCTAAATGGATGTTGCCCCAGAACTCCCAACGTGGGAGGATCGCCCGACAGCTTTCGTCTTTTGGCGGCGCGGGCTAGATCACTTCTTTATCCCAGTGGCCTTGGTGGGCCAACCCTGGCAGTGGTCGGCAGGCCCGATCGCATTGCCATTCGGTTGGTTCTTTGTCAGGGTGAATCCAATTACATCTTGATGTTCTTTTAACTTGTTTCTTCAAAACTGCTATCCAAACTACGACTCCATGTTGTAGGACTAACAGGTCAATGATGGTCCATGCTTTTCCGGTCAGATTCTCATCGTCAATAGCTGTCGTCCATTCAGGTGTGAGATTTAGCTTTTTCCTCCAGGCTCGATAGCCCGTTCATTTCACTCGATTCCAAGTCAGTTTGATTTTGAATGGTCTCATTCTGGTTCCATGGCATGAAGATGTTTCTTCGAGTGATATCCTAGCAGGTCATGTTTGCATATTTGGATCTCCCGTGGGAGACTGTTACATGTGTGAGGCTCCATGGCCTAATTCCAGCTTGATACAAAATAACCAACAACAATACAAAGCCTATTAATACTACGAGTCCCCACATCAGGGTACGTAGACAAGCTGCTTTATCCTTAATCGTAATCCTTGGACAGTCCTTAGGTCGGTTGGGGGTCGCTTCATCATCTGAATCTTTGCTGTTTGAATCATCGCTGCTCGGGTCTCTAATTTTCATGGGGATCATTTTGGAAAAGGGCCTGTGTTGCTCCTAGCTCTTGCCCTTTTCTTGGAGCGTCTGTTGACTGTAGTCACTCGCCCTTGAAGGAGTTTCAGATATAGTGGGGAGGGGTGTGGCAATCCAGGTTGCAACACTTTCCACACCCATTTCCACTGCATCACCAACTAATTTTTGGGTTCAGGTTGGGGTTCACATCTACTCCATAATGGCTTAAAAGCGGCTGCCCACTCTTTCCTTTTTATTTGTCCGAGTTGGGTAATCAGTGAATAATACTCCATTTCTTTTTGGCCCTCTTGGCTAATACTTCTACTTGAGTAATAAGTGGATGGCCTTTGTACAACACCTGTACCCTGTATCCTAATCTTGCTCTTGAACTAATCAACCAATTGTAGGGGGTCATTATTCGATTCCCTACTACTCTAAGGGGCATGTACTAGTTTTCTAATACATACTGCTCCGATTTACATACCTTTTTTGGATGGCTTTCAACATAGGTGGGCTTGTAGTCCAGATTACCATTTCTCCTACTGAAATTTTGAAGAACAGACTCTGGTATGGCTCCCTATAGTTGGGTCCCCACCTGAGTTTGATTCTTAGTCCAGATACAGTCAAATAGACCACATTGCATATCCATGGGGACTCTGGTGGGCAAGAGCAGATAGGGGTGCTGTATTGGGGGAGCAATGCCAGGCTCTGGTCATATTTTTTTTTGTGGTTCATCCAGGCGAGGTCTCCTGATGTACTGGGTGTTCTCATAGAAGTAGTTCTTGGAGGGGTTTTCCCATACAGAAAAGTCTTGTTGTGGCTTGTCGAGTCATATTATCTCATTTACCGTTATTATAGCTGGTATTTTTATCAAAGCAAGATGGCCACGCTCAGAGCAGTTGCAGCTTCACAGGCTCCCTGTACCATCCCAGTTTTTAGAAGTTTTGATATTGACTCTGTGCCTGACTCGGCACGATTTATGCGTGTGAACTATAGCCGAACCGAACTGATGAGAATAGGAGCGGATTTGCCACGAAATATAGCAGAAATCAGCAACAAACTCAAAGCTACGCTCGGCAGAATGCAGATCTTAAAGTCATCTACCTGGAAGCTGCAGCAGAGGCGTTCCAGCGGGCAGAAGAGGAAGGACTGCTCCCGGCTTAAGAGGAGAGGATGCCGGGCGGGGGATATGGTGAGGCTACGAGCTAACGCTAAAGCCGGTAAACTCCCCATGCCGTCTCTCTTTCTGTCGAATGTCCGCTCGTTGGACAACAAGATGGATTTACTTCGTCTGAGAGAGGGCGCCTCAGAAGAGATGAAGAAGTGTGCGGTGCTTTGCCTCACAGAAACGTGGATTACAAGTGAAACGCCGGACACAGTCTTCCAGCTGGATGACAGACTCTTTTTTCGAGCGGACCGCTGCAGCGAGCTAACAGGGAAATCACGGGGAGGCGGAGTGTGCATTTACGTGAGTAAAAGTTGGTCCACGAACTGTACTGTTGTGAATAGCTCATGCTCGAAGGCTTTGGAGCAAATAACAGTGAAATGTCGGCCACATTATCTACCCCACGAGTTCACGGTGACTTTCATCTCTGTCGTCTACATTCCTCCGGACGCTAATGCTAATGAATCACTGCAGGAGCTTCATGATATCATCAGCTCGCTGCAGAACAAACACCCTGAGGCTCTTTATGTTGTAGCCGGAGACTTTAACCACGTGAATCTAAAGGACTGTCTCCCAAGCTTTAAGCAACATGTGGCGATTCCGACACGTGGAGACAAGACGCTGGACCGTGTTTACACGAACGTAAAATATGCATACAAAGCCGAACCCCGCCCCCACCTAGGACTGTCAGACCACATCTCAATCTTCCTGGCTCCTGCTTACATGCCCCCGCTGAGATGCTCCAGACCGGTACAAAAGGAAGTTAAATGCTGGATCCAGGACAGTGGCCCCATACTGAGAGATTGTTTTGATCGAACAGACTGGCAG
>NC_056498.1:93504180-93507132 GCF_014905685.2 Nematolebias whitei
CCCCCCCCCCCCCCCCAAGAATCGCCACCTGGCGACCTGAGGCGCTTCTCGGGGTGGTCTCTGTAGAACCTGGAAATGAGACTAGGATCAAGGATAAAGGACCTGGGGATCCATGACCTCTCCTCAGGACCGTACCCTTCCCAATCGACCAGGTATTGGAAGCCCCTACCCATGCGTCTCACGTCCAAGATGGAACGGACGGAGAATCGCAGGGTGGTTGTCGATCAGGCGAGGCGGCGGAGGGAGGTCAGATGGAGGACACAGGGTCTGAGGGAGACAGGCTTCACCTGCGAGACTTGGAACGTAGGATGGATGCGCATGGCCCTGGGAAGCTGGAGGCGGACCGCAGAGGTGTTGATAATACGGGTGATGGGGAAGGGACCAATGAAGCGGGGGGCCAGTTTGCGAGGGGTGTCCCACAGCTTAATGTCTTTGGTGGACAGCCAAACTTGCTGGCCGACCTGGTAGGCGGGCGTCTCCGAACGGTGGCGGTCAGCAAACCGTTTTGCCTGGGCTGCGGTCCTAAGGAGGGCCGCTTTGGCCTGGCGCCAGATGCGACGGCAACGCCTAAAGTGATGCTGGACGGATGGGACCGAACAGTCTGTCTCGGAATCAGGGAACAAGGGGGGATGTAAAGGGGGGATGTAACCCAGGGAGGCCTCAAAGGGGAACATGCCGGTGGCAGAGGAGCGGAGGGAGTTATGAGCATACTCCACCCAAACCAAGTGCTGGCTCTAGGACGAAGGATAAGACTCGACCAGGCAATGCAGTGTGGACTCCAGCTCCTGATTGCAGTGTTTGGCTTGTCCGTTAGCCTGAGGATGGTAACCAGAGGTGAGGCTAACGGATGCCCCGAGCGACTTGCAAAAGGAGTGCCAGACCTGGGAGATGAACTGCGGGCCTCGGTCAGAGACAATGTCCGATGGGATCCCATGGAGCCTAAACACATGGAGGGTGAGTAAGTGGGCAGTCTCAAGGGCAGAGGGGAGCTTAGGGAGGGGAACAAAATGAGCAGCCTTAGAGAAGCGGTCGACCACCGTGAGGATGGTGTTGTTGTCGTCAGATGGAGGAAGACCAGTAACAAAATCAAGGGCAATGTGGGACCAAGGGCGACTAGGGGTCGGGAGGGGGAGCAGAGGGCCAGTTGGGGGTTTAGTACCGGACTTGTTTCTGGCACAGACAGGGCAGGCAGAAACAAAGTCCTTGATATCAGAGTTCATAGACGCCCACCAGAAATGGGTCTTGGTGAGGGAGAGCATGCGGTTGACTCCAGGGTGACAAGAAAGTTTATTGGAGTGAAGCCATTGGAGCACCTGGGACCGCACGCTGGAGGGGACGAAGAGGGTGCCGGGGGGACCACCACCTGGATCAGGTTCGGAGAGGAGGGCCTGTTGAACGGTGGCGGTGATGGGCCAAGAAAGAGAACCAACAATGCAGGAAGATGAAATAATTGAGTCAGAAGCCTCGGGCGAGTCAGGTGGGGCAAACTGCCTGGACAGGGCATCAGGCTTAATGTTCTTGGAGCCTGGGCGAAAGGTCAAAACAAAGTTGAAACGGTTAAAGAAAAGCGACCAACGGGCCTGACGGGGGGGTCAGACGCTTGGCGTTCTGGAGATAAATTAAGTTTTTGTGATCTGTCCAGATCAAAAAAGGTGTCTCAGTGCCTTCCAGCCAGTTCCGCCATTCCTCGAGTGCGAGTTTGACCACCAAAAGCTCGCGGTTGCCCACATCGTAATTTTGTTCTGCCTGAGAGAGACGACGAGAGAAGAAGACGCAGGGATGGACCTTGTTGTCCAGAGGAGATCGCTGGGAGAGGACCGCCCCAACCCCAGTGTCAGAGGCGTCCACCTCCAAGATGAACTGGTGCGCGGGGTCAGGATGGCAGAGGATGGGCGCCGAGGAAAAGAGGGATTTAAGTTTTGAGAAGGCAGCTTCAGCCTCCGGGGTCCAGTGAAAGGCTCGGGCGGTTGAAGTGAGCTGAGACGGGGGCGGCGACACGACTGTAATTCTTCATAAAACGCCTATAGAAATTCGCAAAACCCAGGAAGCGTTGTAACTGCTTTCTGGACTCGGGGGTCAGCCAGTCGACTACCGCCCTGGTCTTCTCAGGGTCGGTTCGGCAACGACCTCCCTCAAAAATAAAACCTAAGAAGGAGATAGTGGAGGTGTTAAACTCACACTTCTCAGCTTTAACGAATAATTGGTTCTCCAACAGCCGCTGAAGAACCGTGCGAACATGGGCCGTGTGTTGAGCGGGGTCGCGGAAATAAATAAGGATATCATCTAAATAAACGAACACAAAATTACCAATGAAGTCGCGCAGGACGTCATTAACGAGCGCCTGAAAAACAGTGGGGGCATTGGTTAACCCAAAAGGCATAACTAAGTACTCGAAGTGGCCCAGAGGAGTGCGAAAGGCGGTCTTCCACTCGTCGCCCTCTTTAATACGGACGAGGTGGTACGCGTTTCGAAGATCAAGTTTAGAAAAACAGGAAGCAGACTGTAACTGCTCCTGAAGAGAATCAATAAGAGGAAGAGGATATTTATTTTTAATGGTTATGTTATTCAAACCGCGATAATCTATACATGGCCGGAGTGATTTATCCTTTTTAGAAACAAAGAAAAAACCCGCTCCCACAGGGGAGGTCGAGGGTCTAATAATGCCTGAGGCAAGAGATTCATTAATATAGTCAGACATAGACTCTCTCTCAGGACCAGAAAGGTTGTAGAGTCTACTTGACGGCAAGGGGGCGCCAGGTAATAAGTCAATCGCGCAGTCATAGGGACGGTGAGGAGGAAGTGACAAGGCGTGTTGTTTACTAAAGACGGCCGCCAGGTCGCGGTATTCTGCAGGGACCGAGGTAAGATCGATCTCCTCTAGAGGAGGCGTGTCTCGAGGGAACTCTTTAACAGTGGAGCGCAGACAATTGCTGAGGCACTTGTCGCTCCATT
>NC_056498.1:93507232-93509051 GCF_014905685.2 Nematolebias whitei
AACAAGAAAGAGGGCAAGCAATGGAGGAGTGGGCGTACAAAAAAAAAAACATCTTATCAGAAGAAGAACTGGTTTGTTCCACTTTGGAGTAAGCTGTTCGGGGAAAAATCAGTTTTGTTGTGTGTTTCCTTGACTTATGAAGACTTCTGGATCAAAGACAAAATGTTTCTGCACAAAACAAAGACACTGTCCAGATGAGCTGACTGAAAAATGTTGGGTTGTATACCTGGTTTATTGAGCATGGACTTTGTTGTTTTCAACCAGTTTGACAAGACTGTCAACAAGGAAGAGGGCTGGCAATGGAGGAGGCTGCGTAACAAAAAGATTATCCTCTCACAAGAACTGGTTTGTTCCACTTTGGAGTAAGTTTTTGGGGGAAGAATCAGTTTTGTTGTGTGTTTCCTTGACTGATGAAGCATCTGGATAAAAGGTAAAACGTTTCTGCACAAAACAAAGAAACTGTCCAGATGACCTGACTGAAAATTTTTTGATTGTCATTCTGGATTATTGAGCATGGACTTTGTTGTTTTAAACCAGTTCGACAAGACTGTCAACAAGGAAGAGGGCTGGCAATGGAGGAGGCTGCGTACTAAAGAGATTATCCTATCACAAGAAGAACTGGTTTGTTCCTCTTTGGAGATAGCTGTTGGGGGAATAATCAGTTTTTCTGTGTTTTTCCTTTACTGATGAACCCTTCCGGATCGAATGCGAAAAGTTTCTGCACCAAACAAAGAAACTGTCCAGTCGACCTGACTGAAAAATGTTTTGTTGTTTTCAACCAGTTTTACAAGACTGTCAACAAGGAAGAGGGGCGGCATTGGAGGAGAGGGATTTCCAAAAAAAAAATATTATCACAAGAAGAACTGGTTTGTTACAATTTGGAGTAAGCTGTTGGGCGAAGAATCAGTTTTGTGGTGTGTTTCCTTGACGATGAAGGCTTCCGGATCGAAGAGAAAACATTTCTGCACAAAACCATGATGGTGTCCAGATGACTTGACTAAAAATTGTTGGATTGTATACCTGGATTACTGAGCATGGACTTTGTTGTTTTCAACCAGTTCGACAAGACTTCAACAAGGAAGAGGGCTGGCAATGGAGGAGAATGTGTTCAAAGAGATTATCCTATCACAAGAAGAACTGGTTTGTTCGACTTTGGAGTAACCTGTATGGGGAAGAATCAGTTTTGTGGTGTGTTTCCTTGACTGATGAAGGCTACAGGATCGAATGCGAAAAGTTTCTGCACCAAACAAAGAAACTGTCCAGTCGACCTGACTGAAAAATGTTTTGTTGTTTTTAACCAGTTTTACAAGACTGTCAACAAGGAAGAGGGGCGGCAATGGAGTAGAGGGATTTCCAAAAAAAAATATTATCACAAGAAGAACTGGTTTGTTACAATTTGGAGTAAGGTGTTGGAGGAAGAATCAGTTTTCATGTGTGTTTCCTTGACTGATGAAGCCTTCTGGATCGAAGGCAAAACGTTTCGGCACAAAACAAATACACTGTCCAGATGAGAAGACTGAAAAATGTTGGATTGTATACCTGGATTTTTGAGCATGGACTTTGTTGTTTTCAACCAGTTTGACAAGATTGTCAACAAGGAAGAGGGCCGGCAATGGAGGAGGTGGCGTACCAAAGAGACCATCTTATCACAAGAAGAACTGGTTTGTTACACCTTGCAAAAAGCTGTTGGGGGAAGAATCTGTTTTGTTGTATGTTTCCTTGAATGATGAAGCATTCTGGATCGAAGGCGAAACTGTTCTGCACAAAACCATGACACTGTCCAGATGACCTGACTGAAAAATGTTGGCTTGTGTACCTA
>NC_056498.1:93509061-93519942 GCF_014905685.2 Nematolebias whitei
GACACTGTCCAGATGACCTGACTGAAAAATGTTGGCTTGTGTACCTAGTTTATTGAGCATGGATTTTGTTGTTTTCAACCAGTTTGACAAGACTGTTAACAAGGAAGAGGGCTGGCAATGGAGGAGGGGGCGTTCCCAAAAAAAATCTTATCACAAGAAGAACTGGTTTGTTCCACTTTGGAGTAAGCTGTTGGGGCAAAGAATCATTTTTGCTGTATGTTTCCTTGACTGATGAAGCCTTCCGCATCGAAGGCGAAACGTTTCTGCACAAAACCAGGACACTGTCCAAATTACCTGATTGAAAAATTTTGGATTGTGCACCTCGATTATTGAACATGGACTATATGGTTTTCAATCAGTTTGACAAGACTGTCAACAAGGCAGAGGGCAAGCAATGGAAGAGGGGCATACCAAAGAAACCATCTTATCACAAGAAGAACTGGTTTGGTCCACTTTGGAATAAGCTGTTGGGAGAAGAATCAGTTTTGTGTTTTGTTTTTTCCTTGACTGATGAAGCCTTCCAGATCAAAGGCTAAACGTTTCTTCACAAAACAAATAAACTGTCCAGATGACCTGACTGAAAAATGTTGGATTGTATACCTGGATTATTGAGCATGAACTTTGTTGCTTTAAACCAGTTCGACAAGACTGTCAACAAGGAAGAGGGCTGGCAATGTAGGAGGGGGCGTACCAAAAAAAGTCTTATCACAAGAAGAACTGGTTTGTTCCACTTTGGAGTAAGTTGTTGGGGGAAGAATCAGTTTTGTTGTGTGTTTCCTTCCCTGATGAAGCTTCTGGATCGAAGGTGAAATATTATTGCACAAAACAATGACACTGTCCAGAATACCTGACTGAAAATTTTTGAATTGTATACCTGGTTTATTGAGCATGGACTTTTTTGTTACCAACCAGTTTGACAAGTCTGTTGTAGGATCCCTGGTTTTGGCTGCACTCACTCTCTCCACAGCTCTTCTCTATTACCCTGATGAGATCCACCTGCTGTTTTCCTAAGGAGGACTGATCGTGGTTGCCTACTTAAGCTGCAGACAGACATCTCTCCAGTGCTGGGACAACTTCTGTCTGTGGGTGAACTAGTGTCCAGTCACTAACCTGTTTCCTTACAGCCGATTCTGATCAACGACTCTTCTCTCCAGGACGTCCATGTCCTGCTCCCCTGAAGTCCTTCCACGGGCCTCGTCCAGCACCCCAAGGTGCACCTACAAAAGCAGCAGAGTCTGGTCTCATCAGCGGTTAAACAAATTTCTGGGTCTACCTGTTCCTCTCTCCACCGTGTCTCACCTATTCCTTTCCATCTAAGCCAGGACATCAACTCTCCCTCGGCACATTCCCCTACAACAATAAGTAAGACGACTTTATTTCATCTCAAGAATCCAAGTCAACAATATTGGATACTCACCTCTCCACCATTCTCTTCCAGCTCATCTCTCCAACTCACTTGTAAATAAAGAACACTTATTTTATATTCCTGGTTGTCTCCTCTTCTTCTTCGGTCTGCCACTTCAGGGTCCAAAAGTACAACATCATAATATCTGTCAACAAGGAAGAGGGCCAGCAATGGGGGCGTACCAAAAAAAACATCTTATCACAAGAAGAACTGGTTTGTTCCACTTTGGAGTTGTTAGGGTCTGTGGGTGTTGTCAAAAGTGAACGGTTTGAAGCAATGACAAAACAACCTGAGGTATAAAAGACAATTATATTTATTGGTACTGGTGTAGCTGGTAAGACTCAAATCAGGAGGGATCCACTGTGGGAACAGAGAGGAGATTGGTGGTGAACGACAATTCGTCTTGAGAGGAGATTTTGGAAATGTGAACTTAATAATCCAAAATTGGCTTACGTGTCTTTTGTTGTTCCAGGAACGTGAGAAACAGGAGACAGGACCGGAATCCAATAATCCGCGGTGCGACCAGGTGAGTATTTAAACGAGTAAATATATTTACAGAGACACCAAGGGAGCCGTGGCGTAGGTGTGGAGAACCAGGAGAGGTGGTGGAGACAAGGATTCGGGGATTGGAGATCCAGGAACCAGGTGAGGCACACAGGAGTAATGGTGATGTAGGAAAACGCTGTTGTCATGCAGGGAAACCGATAGGGAGCTTGGAGTCAGCCAGCCAGTAGGTCACAGGAACATGAAGCTTGGTAGTTCTTTGTTCTGGCATTGGTCTGAAGTGAAGCTCCAACTTAAATAGCTCCTCCACTTGGTCCAGGTAATGGGCAACAGCTGTGGAAAGATAATTAGGAAAGCAAACAACAGAGAAGGGAGGGGTAGGGGAGCCAACCTCTACAGTACCTCCCCCCAATGATCGTCTCAGGACGATAACATCATCTGTTTTTCTGGATGGTCTCGAAAAAATGTCTCTATCAAACTGGGGTCAAGGATGAAAGACCTTGGGATCCATGACCTGTCTTCAGGTCCATAACCCTCCCAATGGACCAGGAACTGGAAACCTCTACCCCACCTTCTTGAATCCAGGATACGGTTGACCCTATATGCCGGTTGGTTGTCGATCAATGGGGGGTTGGGGGGGAGTTGGTGGGAGGGTTGAGTGGGCTGACTGAAACTGGTTTTAGATTAGAAACGTGGGAAGTTGGATGGATCTTCATGGATGGTAGTAACTTGAGCCTGACTACAGAGGGGTTTATGATCTTGTCGATAGTGTAGGGACCAATGTACCTGGGGGCCATCTTGCGAGAGGTGTCCTTTAGACGGATGTCTCTGGTGGAGAGCCATACTGATTGGCCCACCTTGTAGTCCGGGGCTTTGGAGCGACGTCTGTCAGCCGATTCCTTGTTCCGTCCGGCAGTCCTTGTCAGTGCCTCTCTAGCTTGAATCCACACCGTCTTGCATCAGTTCATGTGGTCCTTGACTGATGGAACCAGGATTTCAGTCTCCAACAGAGGAAATAGGGGGGGTGTATATCCAAGGGAAACCTCGAAAGGTGTCAGGCCAGTAGCAGATAAGGTTAAGGTATTGTGCGCATATTCCACCCAAAGTAGGTGTTTTGACCAGTCAGATGGGTTCTTCTCGGACACGCACCTAAGGACGGCCTCCAACTCCTGATTACACCTTTCAGACTGTCCGTTTGATTGTGGATGGTATCCGGATGACAAACTTACAGTGTCCCCGATGGACTTACAGAACTCCTTCCATAATTGGGATATGAATTGTGGGCCTCTGTCCGATACAATGTCTGTGGGTAAGCCGTGAATCCTGAAAACCTCCTGTAATAGAATCTGGGCTGTCTCAAAAGCCGAAGGGAGTCTTGCGAGTGCTATGAAATGGGCAGCTTTAGAAAATCGGTCCACAACAGTGAGGACTACGGACTTCCCATCTGAAGGTGGCAAACCCATCACGAAGTCCAAGGCAATGTTTGCCCACGGTCTGTCTGGAACTGGTAACGGATGAAGTAGACCCGCCGGTGGTTGATTGTTGTTTTTATTTCAGGAACAAGTGGAGCAGGCCTTGACAAATTCCTTTATGTCATTGGACAATGTCTTCCACCAGAAATGTTTCTTGGTGAATTCGATCATTCGGTTGATGCTGAGATGACAGGTGAAGTGATGAGAATGAACCCAATCCAAAACCTTGTGGATGACGCTCTTTGGGACGAAGATGGTGCCAGGTGGTCCCCCCCAGGATCAGGTTGCTGAACTTGAGCCTTCTTGATCTCTTGTTCAATGGGCCAGGTGACAGCTCGGACCACACAGGCTTGTGGCAAGATCCCAGAGTCTCCCTTATTTAGGTCGGAAATGGAGAATTGTCGAGATAACGCATCTGGTTTAACATTCTTGGAACCAGGGCGATACGTGATGGTGAACCTGAATCTCGTGAAGAACAACGCCCACCGGGCCTGACGGGGGTTAAGGCGCTTGGCGTCTTGTAAATATGCTAGGTTCTTGTGATCGGTCCAAATGATAAATGGAATATTGGCCCCGTCCAACCAGTGTCTCCATTCCTCGAGGGCTAGTTTTATGGCCAACAACTCACAGTTTCCGACGTCGTAGTTCTGTTCAGCTGGTGAGAAACGTCTTGAAAAGAAAGCACATGGGTGAGTTTTATTGTCGTGGGGATCCCTTTGAGAGCGTACTGCCCCAGCACCAATATCCGATGCATCCACCTCCACAATGAACTGTCTTTGGGGGTCAGGGTGACGGAGAATGGGTGCAAAGCAAAAACATTGCTTTAACTCACGGAAGGCTTGATCGGCTTCGGGGGTCCACTTGAATTTGTGATTTGTGGATGTAAGTTGGGTGAGAGGGGCTGCCGTCTGACTGTAGTTCCGGATAAAACGACGGTAGAAGTTTGCAAATCCCAGGAACCTCTGAAGTTGCTTTCTGTCCGTAGGTGTAGGCCACTTCAGTACTGCTCGGACCTTTTCAGGGTCAGGGTGGTAGTGTCCCTCGTTAAAAATAAAACCAAGGAAAGAGACAGAGGTTACGTGGAATTCACACTTTTCAGCTTTGACGTAAAGTTGGTTTTCATACAATCTTGTAGTACAGTGCGAACATGGGTCTGGTGGGACTGGATGTCGGTAGAATAAATCAGAACGTCATCTAGATACACAAACACAAATTTATTGATCAGATCTTGGAGAATGTCGTTGATGAGAGTCTGAAAAATTGCAGGAGCATTAGTGAGTCCGAATGGCATGACTAAATATTCAAAATGTCCAAAAGGGGTCTTAAATGCAGTTTTCCACTCATCTCCTTCCTTGATCCTCAAAAGGTGATAAGCGTTTCTAAGGTCCAACTTTGAATAAACAGTGGCAGAAAGAAGTTGTTCTTGTACTGAGTTGATTAACGGAAGTGGGTATTTGTTCTTTATGGTTATCGCATTTAGACCTCGGTAGTCAATACACGGGCGGAGTGAACCGTCCTTCTTATCTACAAAGAAAAACCCCGCCCCTAATGGAGACGTTGAGGGGCGAATGATGCCAGATTGTAATGATTCGTCTAAATACTTTTGCATGGTTTCTTTTTCGCTCTGAGAGAGGTTATACAGGCGACTCGAAGGGAGAGGGGCTCCCGGCAACTGTTCAATTGAGCAGTCGTATGGGCGATGTGGAGGTAAAGATAATGCTTTATTCTTACAAAAAACGGGCACTAAATCATGGTACACCTTGGGTATCTTTGACAAATCAGGTGGAGAGGAGGTCACCTCCTTTATTGTCTCTGACAGAAAACCAGCAGACCTTAAACAGTTCCTTAAACAATATTCGCTCCAAACACTGATTCTTTTCTTCTGCCAGTCAATGATGGGGTTGTGTTTTACCAACCATGGATAGCCTAAAATAAACTGCGGTGAGGGAGAATGAAAAACTATGAACTCACCCAGTTCTCTGTGATTCCCGGAGATGATGAATGTTAATTCAGTTACTTCCTGGGTGATACTGGTGATGTTCTTTCCGGTGACTCCAGCCACCGGAATGGGGTAAGGAAGACTTCTGGTAGGAATTTGAAGCTCTTCTACCAAATCCTGAGAAATAAGGTTTTTCTCTGCTCCAGAGTCAATGAGGGCCTCAATGGAATAGTGTCTTTGCTAAAGAATAATTCTGGCAGGAAGACAAAAACGTGAATCAGGGGCACAACAAGCTTCACTTACCAGGATCCCCTGAATGGCTGGTGAGTGCTACAGTTTAACTTGTTTCGGCAAGATCGCACAAAATGTCCTCTCTTCCCACAGTAGAATCATTCATGTGCTGCCAATCGTCGTTGCCTCTCCTGCAACGTGAGTCGGGTTCGTCCGATCTGCATTGGTTCAGGCTCAGAGTCATAGTGAGTGGTACCTGGTTGTGACGTGGGTTTTTTGATAGCGGAAGACGCTAGAGGAAAAATTGACCCGGAAGCCATCTGTTCCGCTTGGCCCCGCCTCTCGCGAAGGCGATTATCGATCTTGATCGCCAAGCTGATGAGATCATCCAACGTCTCCGGCTCATCTCTAAGCGCCAGTTGATCCTTTATTTGATCAGAAAGTGAATTAGAGAATGCTCCCTTTAGTGCCACCTCATCCCACCTGGTTTTCTCCGCCGCAACCCAGAAGAGTATGGCGTATTCAGTCACGGTAGCTTGACCCTGCCTCATAGCCAACAGATGGCGGGACGTCTCCTCCTGGTGGACAGGGACATGAAACACACACTTGAAATCCTTAATAAAGTCGTTAAATGATAGTGAAACCACAGGGTGAGACTGGAGGTAGGCATGAGACCATTCAAGAGGTACACCTCTCAACGAAGTAACGATATAAGTGATCATGGATGCAGAGTTTGGGAACAGAGAAAGAGAACGGGCAAATGCTAGTTCACATTGGAGAAGGAAACCATTGAATTGTTCTGGGTTACCTTCAAAAACTGCGGCCGGCCGAATCTCCGGCTCACGGGGTTGTTCCGAGCGGGCGGTGCTTTGCGCTGGCGGCGAAAATGGTGGTGAGACAGCCGGCGTGGGTGGAGTTAGTGTTCCCATTCTATTGCCGATGGACTGAATCATTCCACCCACCGTTTCCAGATTTGACTGTGTAGTCTTGTGTTGAGCGATTAGTTCCTGTAAGAGAAATTCATTTCTCCTTACCCTCTCCTCAAGGGTGACCTGGTCAGCATTCAAACCGTTCTTTGACATATTTTGGCCAGAACAAACTGTTAGGGTCTGTGGGTGTTGTCAAAAGCGAACGGTTTGAAGCAATGACAAAACAACCTGAGGTATAAAAGACAATTATATTTATTGGTACTGGTGTAGCTGGTAAGACTCAAATCAGGAGGGATCCACTGTGAGAACAGAGATGAGATTAGTGGTGAACGACAATTCGTCTTGAGAGGAGATTTTGGAAATGTGGACTTAGTAATCCAAAATTGGCTTACGTGTCATTTGTTGTTCCAGAAGCGTGAGAAACAGGAGACAGGACCGGAATCCAATAATCCAGCGACCAGGTGAGTATTTAAACGAGTAAATATATTTATAGAGACACCAAGGGAGCCGGGGCGTAGGTGTGGAGAACCAGGAGAGGTGGTGGAGACAAGGACTCGGGGATTGGAGATCCAGGAACCAGGTGAGGCACACAGGAGTAATGGTGATGTAGGAAAACGCTGTTGTCATGCAGGGAAACTGATAGGGAGCTTGGAGTCAGCCAGCCAGCAGGTCACAGGAAGATGAAGCTTGGTAGTTCTTTGTTCTGGCACTGGTCTGAAGTGAAGCTCCAACTTAAATAGCTCCTCCACTTGGTCCAGGTAATGGGCAACAGCTGTGGAAAGATAATTAGGAAAGCAAACAACAGAGAAGGGAGGGGTAGGGGAGCCAACCTCTACAGGAGTAAGCTGTTGGGGGAAGAATCAGTTTTGTTGTGTGTTTCCTTGACTAATGAAGCCTTCTGGATCAAAGGCAAAACGTTTCTGCACAAAACAAAGACACTGTCCAGATGAGTTGACTGAAAAATGTTGGGTTGTATACCTGGTTTATTGAGCATGGACTTTGTTGTTTTCAACCAGTTTGACAAGACTGTCAACAAGGAAGAGGGCTGGCAATGGAGGAGGGGGCATACCAAAAAAAATCTTATCACAAGAAGAACTGGTTTGTTCCACTTTGGAGTAAGCTGTTGGAGGAAGAATCAGTTTTGTTGTGTTTCCTTGACTGATGAAGCCTTCCGGATCAAAGGCGAAATTGTTCTGCCTAAAACCAAGACACTGTCCAGATGACCTGACTGAAAAATGTTGGAATGTATTCCTGGATTATTGAGCATGGACTTTGATGTTTTCAACCAGTTTGACAAGACTGTCAACAAGGAAGAGGGCTGGCAATGGAGGAGGCTGCATACTAAATAGATTAACCTATCACAAGAAGAACTGGTTTGTTCCACTTTGGAGTAAGCTGTTTGGGGAAGATTCAGTTTTGCTATGTGTTTCCTTGAATGATGAAGCATTCTGGATCGAATGCGAAACATTTCTGCACAAAACCTTGACATTGTCCAGATGACCTGACTGAAAAATGTTGGATTGTATACCTGGATTATTGAGCAAGGACTTTGTTGTTTTCAACCAGTTCGACAAGACTGTCAACAAGGAAGAGGGCTGTCAATGGAGGAGAATGCGTACCAAAGATATTATCCTATCACAAGAAGAACTGGCTTGTTCCACTTTAGAGTAACCTGTATGGGGAAGAATCAGTTTTCTGGTATGTTTCCTTGACTGATGAAGCCTTCCGGATCGAATGCGAAACGTTTCTGCACAAAACAAAGAAACTGTCCAGATGACCTGACTGAAAAATGTTGGATTGTATACCTGGATTATTGAACTAGGACTTTGTTGTTATCAATCAGTTCGACAAGACTGTCAACTAGGAAGAGGGCTGGCAAAGGAGGAGGCTGCGTACCAAAAAGATATTATCCTATCACAAGAAGAACTGGTTTGTTCCACTTTGGAGTAAGCTGTAGGGGGAAGAATCAGTTTTGTTGTGTGTTTCCTTGACTGATGAAGGCTTCCAGATCAAAGGCGAAACATTTCTGCACAAAACCATGACACTGTCGAGATGACCTGACTGTAACGGTCCCACTGCCTGCAGCCTGCCTTGCTGATGGCCGCTGATTACCAACACCTGGCGGCCATCAGCCTGATGAGCCTCTCCATCTACTTAAGGCTGCAGTCCGGTGTGACTCAACGCTGGAGCATATCACCTCTTATGGTATAGTACTGTTGTAAGGCAAATGTCTTGGTGAAAAGAATTTGTTCACCTTTTGCTCTTTTTTCCAGTTTCCTGGTTCCTCATGCTTTTTGGATTCCCTCGTGACTGGATCTGGATCCCTTGGCCTGTCAGGTATTCCTCATGCCTCTTTGCCTCCAGTTGCCAGCCTTCCTCGTTCCCCTTTGGACCCTTGTTGGATTTCCCTCTGCTGCTCGCTCTCCTTGGACTGAAGGTCCAGCTCTCCTCTTCGGGTTTGGACTGTAAGGACAAAATGCTCATTTAACAAACCACTCTGGCCTTCCCCCGTTGGACAACTATTAATCTGTCGTCCCTCTTTCCAGGAGCCTCTGTGAAGCAGCTTGTGGACGCTATTAATTCACTGTACAAAATAAACACTGTTCTTTTGTATTTCCCCTGTGTCTGCCTCGTTTTGGGTCTCATATCATCTGGGTTCCCCGCGCACTCATAACAGAAATGCTCCAGCCACAACAGACCCAGAATGAGACCAAGAGCGAGCAGACCTCCCCCGTTCCCGGGAGGAGCGGATCGACAGGATGGACAAAGTAATTCATCAGGTGCTGACTCACCAGAACACGGTCCAGTCCAACCTTCAGGAGCTAGGAGGTATGATTTATTCCATAAAACGTCAGCTGCAAGCTTCTGCCTCCTCAGCTCCAGTCGTTCCGCCAGCCCCCGTGGCTCTTGGTCCCACTCCTCTTGTTCAACAAATTTTCATTAAACCATCTGAGTTTTTCACCGGAGACCCTGACCAATGTGGCGGCTTCTTGCTCCAGTGCCGACTCGCCTTCGAGGGGGCTCCCTCCCAGTTCTCGTTGGACACGGCCAAAATCACCTTCTTCGTAAGCCAACTCAAAGGTAACGCTCTCTGGTGGGCTCACTCGTTCCTCTTGAGTCATGATAACCCCCCTGTTTCCTATGCCCTTTTTCTTAGAGAGTTTTGCAGGATTTTTGACCGTCCCCTGTAGGCTTCAAATGCCGCCAAGCGGTTGTTGAACTTACGACAGGGCCGTCGTAATGCCTCGGAGTTCGCTCTAGAGTTTCGGATCCTTGCTGCCCAAACAGGATGGGACGAGCCCGCCCTCCAAGGTATTTTCCTTAACGCTCTGTCTGATTTTCTCAAAGACCAGCTGGCCACGCGAGATGAACCCGAGACTTTCGACAAACTGATAGACCTTGCCATCTCAATCGATGACCATTTCCGGGAGAGACGAAGAGAGGCAAACTACAATTCCCATCGACCCTCGACTTCCGGGTTTTCGACTCCTCCAGGTGAGCCCAAGCCTGCACCTCAGCACTACGTTTCCCATAATCCTCCCACTTCTGGGTTCACGACCCCTCGCTACGAGTCCGTTCCTTCAAAACAATCCCCTGTGAACTACAACTCCCAGTCTTCCTAGCTTCCTGGTCACAGCCAATCATCATCTTTTCCTCTTTTCCCTCACGGGATCGCTCCCCCGAGCCTATGCAGGTGGGGCGCGCACGGCTGACTCCTGCAGTGAGACAGCGGCGTGTATCCGCCTGTCTCTGCATTTATTGTGGTAATCCCGGTCATTTTCTGCCCCACTGTCCGTTTCGGGGAAACGAGAACTTCCACCAGTAAAGCGGGAGTTACTGGTGGGAACATCTGCATTAACCTCCCCATTTAAACTATTGCTTCCCATGGTCATTCAGACACAAAACTGTCGTTTTTCTTTCTCTACTCTAATCGATTCGGGTGCTGAACAAAATTTGTTTAGCTCCGATTTAGTTAAAGAGTATTCTCTACCTACTTGCGAGATTCCGTCAATTTCTGTCGCCGGCTTAACCGGAGACACGTTGACCCATATTAATTTAAAAACCACCGAGCTACACGTCATAATCTCTGGAAATCACCACGAAATGACTGATTTCTTTATTTTCAATTCTCGTACACCTCAAGTAATTCTAGGTTTCCCCTGGCTTCGTAACCATAACCTAGTTATTAACTGGGAGCGTGGCTGTATTGATAAATGGAGCGACAAGTGCCTCAGCAATTGTCTGCGCTCCACTGTTAAAGAGTTCCCTCGAGACACGCCTCTTCTAGAGGAAATCGATCTTACCTCGGTTCCTAAAGAATAACGCTACCTGGCGGCCGTCTTTAGTAAACAACGCGCCTTGTCACTTCCTCCTCACCGTCCCTATGACTGCGCGATTGAC
>NC_056498.1:93520042-93527665 GCF_014905685.2 Nematolebias whitei
GCAGGGGTCGTACTCTCTGATCAAAGCTTCACACAGAAGGTTGTAATCCCTCCTCGTTGCATCTGGTAGACGCTCGATGAAGGTGAACACCTCTCTGTCTGAAGTGAGCCGTATCAGACATATCTTATCGTCTACCGTAGCATTAGGATAAGACCTCAATCTGAACTCCAGATCTTTGAGATACGCTTTCGTTCCTGCTGACCCCATAGGCCCGGGAACAAAGCGTTGTACATATTTTGAGATTTTCTGCAAGTCATCCATTGAAGGAGACTGTATCACCGGTCTAACTTGTGTGACTGGTGGTGCAGACTGGTCAAGGCCTGCCCCTACTGCCCATGGTGGGGGTGGGGGTGGCTGATAAGGGTTGGTAGGAGGAGGTGCATATTGGTGCAGGTCTGTCCCCACCCTCCGAGATGGGGGTGGAGGTGACCGCCTGGCGTCAGGAGGAAGAGGTGCATACCGGTGCAGGTCGAACCCCACCGCCCGAGATGGGGGTGGAGTTGACTGCCTGGTGTCAGGAGGAAGAGGTGCAAGTGGGTGCAGACCCGTCCTTATCCCCCGGGTTGGGGGTGTTGAAACGGGGCTAAGGGGAGGAGGCGCAACAGCACCTGTCTGGGGTGGTTGTAGCTGACCCTGTTCGTCTCTGAACCTCAAACCAGCTAGCTCCATGTCAGAAATCAGGTTTGTAGCTGTAGCTAAATTCTCCTCACAAGCTGCCAGACGCTCATTTGTTGACTGATTTTTATCTTGTAAAGTCAGCCAACTCCGGGTTATTAACCCCTTGTCTGCCTTGCAAACGTCCAGCTCCCTTAAAGCGGTTTGCAACTGTGCATGTAACTTATCGTTATCTGCACACGCGTCTTGGTACGCTCGTTCCTTATCCGCAATCTTCTCCTCATATGATCGAGCCTGTTCTGACAGCTCTCTCTTTGAGAGGTCCTTATCAGTTTGAATCTTTTGTTTCAGCAACTCAGATTCACTTATCAGCTCGGCACACTTCTCCTCATATGATTGAGCCTGTTCTGACAGCTCTTTCTTTGAGAGGTCTTCAGCAGCCTCAAGGTGTTGCTTCAGCGACTCAGATTCAATCATCAATTCGTCACACCTCTCTTTTTCAGACTTATATCCGTTGAATAGCACGCCCTTTTCTACCACCAAACGGTCTAATTCCGCCTTCAGAAGCAGAGAGATTTTTGCTAACCGTATGCGGCTTGATTTTGTGTCCTCCTTCACTGTAGCTGCTTTTGATAAACTCTGCAGCTCCTCATGTCTTTGATCGTCATCAAGGTCTTGCAATTCCTCCAAAGTTTTGCCAAGAATTGAATTTGTCAAAATGTGTAAGGCTGTCTGGACCGCATCCTCGGATTGTAAGGGGTCAGTGTTTTCCTCTCCGTCCGCCATTATCTGCTATTTAGAAATTAAATAGTAGATGTAAATGTTTAGGTGGCAAAAGAAACCAGAAAATCTCTTTTTCCTGATAAGTTTTACTCTTATTTAGTGATTTATCACTTAAACGTGCGTTATCTTCTAGCAAAATGAGTAAACTATTCAACTCTGTGAATATTTGTAACTGTATCTTATTTAAAAGTTTCTAAATTTTTATTATGTACCTGTTTCTCAAGGATTTATCAGTGAATAAAAATTTGTTTGGTAAAAGCCCGTTGCATAAATACCTTCATAACTTTTAAAACGCAAGATAACAGTGTTTATTCAGCTTTGAGGAAGTTTGTTAGCTCAAAAATTGCCTTACAGAAAAATAAAAACGTTTAATGTCACTCTTTACCTAAAAACGAAGTGAAACCTGTGATCCCACGTCTTCTCCACAAGATGTCAGCAGATCCTCAACAATTTTAACTCAGACACTGTTTGTGTCGTCCACTAGGGGTGCTATAACTTCCTGTGGCGTCCGGTCGTTAGCTTGTTAGCTAAAATTAGCATCGGCTTGCTTCGGTGAAAACCAACACTTCTGAACGGATTTTTTACACAAACGTGGCAAAATTTTTTCAATCAGACCTTATATCATGAAACATGAGTTTTGTGGAACAAAATTGCAGCCGTATTTAGTGAATTTAAGCACGGTAAAGCTCATTTCCGACTTGGGGGAAGTGACGTGACACGTCATCTATCCGGTCGTTAGCTTGTTAGCTTAAAATTTAGCATCGCTAGCGTAGTTCAAAAGCATCATTTTATGACGGTCTTTAAACTCAAACGTGGCGAACTTTCAGCGAATATGCTTCGAAGAATGTAAACAGCGTTTCAGAACACAGCTTTAATGCGCTTTCCAGCGTTAAAAAGCAGATTTTATTCCCTATGAAAACGAGTCTTCATTTCCGGGTGACGTGATTGACACTTCCCTCATCCAATCAGAACGTTACACACGGTCTTTCTCAACCAATGACGCAGCGTAGGGGTGAGGGGAGGTGACGTCAGTCAACCTTTCTCAGCAAATCAGAGCTGCCCAAAGCAGCAAACAACCAACCACGAAGCGTTAGCAGCCATGTTAATGTAGCCTGAAACTTTTTTATCACTTATCGTCTTCTAAACCATCAAAATGCACTTTCTCTGCTAAAAATGTAACGAATCAACCCCTGAGCTGCCCGGAGTCTGCTACTCCGGTCTCAAAACGTCTTTCTAGCTATTCAACAACTCGTTCGAACTTTTCCAGAACCGAGTCGGAACCACAGAACCGAACCGGACCAGAACAGCGTCTGGAACACAGTTTAAACAGAATAAAGCGTTTCCACAGCTCAAAGCCAGCTTATGTTACACATACAGACGTACAATTCAGCTTTATAAAGACTCAATGACACAAATTCAGCTTTTAAAACATTGCCAGCGTAACACAAGCGCGCAGCTCCAATTGCGCTGCGTAAAGACGCACGGTTTTTCAGCACAGCTGATAAACTGTTATTGTACAACCTTGCCAACATGAAAATCAATGTGTACACGGTTACAGTCCATTTAGGAGCGCGTAGCGGGCCACCAGTTGTAGATGAACAGATGCTGGGATATATTCATCATTTAACGCGGGTTCCTCATTTTTCTGGACTGAATAAAACGTGCATTGAATTTGAGGAAATGCAAACGTGAGACGTCATTTAGATTTGACCCATCAAAATGAATGCGGTCATTTATTTACAGAATCAAATTTAACATCAAACATGTACATTAATTTGGCAAATTATGAAAATAACAACAAAGCAATCAATCAGGAAAAATCATACGGCCATGATTTTTCCGTTGCTGCACCAAAGACATTTATGAAAACTGTACAACTATGATCTTTTACCCACACGGATGTGAATAAGCACTTTACACAGACATTTCTAAATATCTGGGAGAATTTCTACTTGATAGAAAAGTTTAAAGATGGAAAGAAGTTAAAGGGAGTAAGATTGAATGGGAAGGGAGGAATGTTCACCAGAACCGACACTCTCCATCAGAAGCCCAGCTCTCCTTCGGTACGCTTGGTAGGAAACTTGATCCATTACCTTTCTGAAGATTTATCAGCAGATATGGAATTCCGTTAACGCTACCTGTCCAGCGTCTCCTGATGGTGGCTGTAGCTCGTCAGAAGTAGTGGCTAGTGAAAGTTATAATCCCATGGAACTCGGAAGAGCCTTTTGTCATGTCAAGATCATCCCGTCTCTAACAGAACTTGAGCAGAACCAGCAGAAAACTCTAGAAGTACTCCAGCAACTTCAGAACTCCAGAACTCTGAACTCTGAGAACTCCGAAAACTCTAGAAGTCTGACAACTCTCCAACTCTCTAACTCTGTGTAGACCAGGAAGTACTGACATTTTAAAGACTCTTTCCCGGTTCACTTTTTGGGATTTTTCATTGGTCAGAAACGACCAGACGGGGTGGGTTTTGTGACGTAAGAGGTTAGAGACAGCGAGAATTGTTATGGGACAGCTCAGAAATGTTCTCACAGACCGAGAGGGTTTTGTTTTGGCGTGTTTCAGGAAACAGGTGCAAAACATCTCTACTTACGTCTGAGAGGATTCTAAAACATGACAGTTTTAACATAACAACTTGTTTTTCGTTTGACTGTAACCTTGTAAACGCACACACTTGCTCATTCAAAAGCAGAAATCAGAAAATGCATAAACTCTGCAACAGCTTTTAACATGAGTTCTAACTTTTGCATGAGAATAAAAACCATTACTCAGTTAATAAAATTGATTAGTTCACTGCAACATCTAAAATGGTTTGAACTAAGACACTTTGATTATCAACATTTGAACAATAGTAATGATAATAAAAAGAGAGTGTTCTTTTCACTTGAATCTTCAAGAGAGAAAGTCTCAGGATGGGTGAACCTGTATTTCTGAGTTCAAATGAATGAAATGACAGTTCCTGTCCCACAAGGTTCTTAAGGTCAAGAGTTTTGACCTTAGACTTAGTTTCGACGTAGGCCTAGTCCACTACAAAGCCTTCTGGATCAAAGGCAAAACGTTTCGGCACAAAACAAATACACTGTCCAGATGAGAAGACTGAAAAATGTTGGATTGTATACCTGGATTTTTGAGCATGGACTTTGTTGTTTTCAACAAGTTTTACAAGACTGTCAACAAGGAAGAGGGCTGGCAATGGCGGAGGATGTGTACCAAAGAGATTATTCTATCACAAGAAGAATTGGTTTGTTCCACATTGGAGTAAGCTGTTGGGGGAAGAGTCAGTTTTGTTGTGTGTTTCCTTGACTGATGAAGCCTTCTGGATCGAAGGCGATACGTTTCTGCCTAAAACCAAGACACTGTCCAGAATACCTGACTGAAAAATGTTGGATTGTATACCTGGAATATTGAGCATGGACTTTGTTGTTTTCAACCAGTTTGACAAATCTGTCAACTTGGAAGAGGGCCGGCAATGGAGGAGGGGGCATTCCAAAAAAAAATCTTATGTTATGTTTTGCTTTCCGATAAGCAAAGGTAACCACTGGAAAATAGTGATAACACTTTGCTTGCAGCCTCTCCTCCAAGGGGTCAGGAAGCTAACCTCAGCTCCGTGGTATTACCTGCAGCTTACTAAAGTAGCTTATTTAAGGCTGCGACGAGGTGATTCATCCAGAAAATTAACGACCATCTATCCATGAGTCACACCCTAATCTCACTCTATTACCTCGAACCTACCAAGCAGCAGGGTTGGGTCTTTTGGTCCAGAGAAACTCACATTATGGCCGCTCACCTCTTAATTTAGCGTTACAATTGTTATCTGTTCTGGTAATCTTTAGGGCCCTGGAAAACGGGCACAAGGGTGTTGTCACTTACTGGCTAGGGAACCTTTTAAAAACCTCCTATTTATGTGATGTTAAAGTTGAACCAAGCTTTACCATGTATTTGTTCATTAAGGATGAAATAATAGTCCAGATTTATACGTTTTGTTTTGCTTTAATCAATAACTTTCGCAGGGGTACAGCATCAGGCACAATTTTATAAAGATTAAATTTCATGATTACATAGGATACACTTTCTTCACTAAGTAAGGCGATGACTTCTTCCTGATGACTTCTAATCCCCAAGAGCCCTTGAGGATTTATGAACACCACCTTCACTCAGACCTTTCACACGTCAAGCCAAAAGATGTTCTCTCTCAACCCTCTCATGAACCAGAAACACCTCCGAGCAAAACCCACTAGTACCCAGTCTAATACTCTTAAATTTATCCTGTATGCTATATTTCTAATCTGATGAATTAATTTATTTAGAGCAGATGAACGGGGAAGTCCGCTTACCATGATTCTGAGGTGACCCTCAAAGAATCTCTATGATGATAAGAGGCATATTTCCAGTCTCCCAGGTGGGGAGTACCGGCCAACCCCAAAGCAAGCGCAGCTATCCCAAATTGAAAGAATCAGAGCTTTGGACTGCCCAGGTCAAGCTATCATTTAGAAGTATGAAGATCCTCCAGTTTTGTTTGTTTGACAAGTAAGACTTAAATCCAATCCCGTTTCAGTGAAAAGAGAAATAAATCCCAGCCTCGTCTCAAACTGGTAAAATCCAACTCCTTTTTTGGGCTCTTCTGATCCTATGAGCTGCCTCTGCTTGTAGTTCCTTCTGCTTCGCTCTTCAGCTCAGCTTTGACCAAGTTTCATCAATTTGATCTCTATTTAAGGACCCTCTATTCTCCTCCTCCTAAGGAGGTGCCAGGGGTCTTGCTTGGAAAATTACTTTTTCCAGTAACTGACTGTTGTTTTGCACCTCAACCGGCTCTAACCGGTTTTTGAGGTACTTTCTAGAACTTGCTTTTCCTGTTTTTGCTCAGAAGTGCGTCACCACAAGATGAATCGAGATGAACCTGATGACCTTCTGTTCTTTTACTGTAATGTTCTTCATACATGCTTTTTTTCATTATCAGCTTAGAATATCTTATGCAGAACTTTATGCAGAACTTTACGAGGGTTATATATTAACCATCATTTCTAGTTTGAACTCTGTGCATTCATAGCTGGCTTTGTTCTTTTTCTTTCTCTCTGCTTAAGACATGTTCAGACTTGTCTGGACGTCTAAGGCATGTTCAGACTTGTCTATGGTTACATCAGGTCTCGGATCTGCTCCTTTCACTTCAACACTTTTCAATGACAAGTAAATCACACAATTATACAATGGATTAAACAACTCTTATAAATCAATAGTTGATTACTTGTTGATTATTAGTAAAACACTTGTAATTACACATTTTTTATATTTAGCTTGATTTAAAGCAGAAGTTCAGTCCTTTTGTTTTCAGCTGTAGAGGAGAATGGATCGGCCTTCACCTTCATTGAAGATGGCTGTTCGTTATTCCATTATTCGGACACCAGGTTTATCAACACACAAGAAGAACTGGTTTATTCCACTTTGGATTAAACTGTTGGGGGAAGAATCAGTTTTGTTGTGTGTTTCCTTGACTGATGAAGCCTTCTGGATGGAAGGCAAAACGTTTCGGCACAAAACAAAGACACTGTCCAGATGAGATGACTGAAAAATGTTGGATTGTATACCTGGATTTTTGAGCATGGACTTTGTTGTTTTACACCAGTTTGACAAGACTGTCATCCAGGAAGAGGGCTGGCAAAGGAGTAGGATGCCTACCAAAGAGATTATCCTATCACAAGAAGAATTGGTTTGTTCCACTTTGGAGTAAGCTGTTGGGGGAAGAATCAGTTTTGTTGTGTGTTTCCTTGACTGATGAAGCCTTCCAGATCGAAGGCGATACGTTTCTGCCTAAAACCAAGACACTGTCCAGAATACCTGACTGAAAAATGTTGGATTGTATGTCTGGATTATTGAGCATGGACTTTGTTGTTTTCAACCAGTTTGACAAGACTGTCAACAAGGAAGAGGGCTGGCAAAGGAAGAGGGGGTGTTCCAAAAAAATCTTATCACAAGAAGAACTGGTTTGTTCCACTTTGGAGTAAGCTGTTGGAGGAAGAATCAGTTTTCATGTGCGTTTCCATGACTGATGAAGCCTTCTGGATCGAAGGCAAAACGTTCCGGCACAAAACAAATACACTGTCCAGATGAGAATACTGAAAAATGTTGGATTGTATACCTGGATTTTTGAGCATGGACTTTGTTGTTTTCAACAAGTTTTACAAGACTGTCAACAAGGAAGACGGCTGGCAATGGAGGAGGATGCGA
>NC_056498.1:93527765-93544267 GCF_014905685.2 Nematolebias whitei
GAGTCGTCGGACCTGTCTATGGGCAAGGCACCATAGGTTTGTGGTCCGTGGTCGACGTCATTGGTTGAGAAAAGAGCGATGGCCTGTGATGGTTTCGTGAAACATCCTGGCCCAGCTTCTTGACTCGGTACCAGGTTATCTGGGAGTCCTCCCAGAACTGGAATGCCTAGTTCAAAATCATGAAAATCAGGTTCTAAGTTTTCAGTTTGCGATGACTCGTCATCGGTTGTGTGTGTGTTTATCCCCCCTTCGTCCGATGAGGGGTTGTTGGAGGCAGCAATAGCAATGTCTTGGTGTGTTTCACCGACATCTGTAATGTTATCATTCGCGCCGTCAGAGTTAGTAGCGATCAGATCACTACATTGTGCTCCTGGTTGGGTTCCCATTTCAGCGTGTATCAAAGTGTCTAAAAACCTTTGCATTTCCTCTGTCTCTTCCGAGCTCAGAGGTTTAGGGCCTTGTTCCTGGAACTTTTGTGGTTTTATCGCCTCGGGACATTTCGTCCGAGGTGAGGGAGGGTTAGGTACGTCTTTTGGGGGTTCCTCTTCGGATTTCCCCTGATAATATGGGTCCTCTTGGATCCCATATCCTTGCGTCCTACGCATGCCCCATATACGATAATCACGTTCATCCTCTGAAAGAGGAGCATTTTTGTCCCAGCGTGCACCTTCATTACGTGGTTTGTTAGTTTGAAAATACTGCCTTGCAAGCGTACAGCTCCTTTAATGCGATCTTCAACTGTTGTTGTAGCACACCGTTGTCTAAACACACGGATTGGTACACACGGTCTTTATCCCTGGCTTCAGATAGTGACGCCTCAAGAACTTGTATTTTGCTGTTCATTGAATCAACTTCTGCACGCGCATCTTGCTGTAATTGAAACATCTGTTCATAATGTTTCGTCATGAGGACCTCGTGTTCACTTCTAAATTGAAGGTAGTGATCTTCAATTTTCTGAACCACCTCTTTTTCACTGTTTAACCTTATTGCAAGGTAATCAGCTTTCTCAACAACCGTATAGAATGATTCTTTCAGCAAAATTGCGATTTTAGCCAGCTTTTCATAACTTGACTTTGTAATTTCTGTAGAGGTCACACTTTCTGCAACCTCCTTCAGATTGTCCAATAACTCTTTTGGGTTCATGCTCTCCGCCTGCTTGATCTGTGGATGTAAGGAATCTGTCAGAAGCGCTAACGCATTCTCCAAGCAGTCCCTTATCCCATAAGCATCAAAATCTTTTTCTAACACACCTGTCATGTTTTTCACTGTGTAGCACTTTATCTGTTTAAAACAGTTGCAAGCTTCAGATATTTTACAGGTAAATATTTGTATTCAAGTTGTCATTGAGTTTTCACACTATTTTAGCTGTTTGGGTTTACACAAAAGTACTGTTATAAGTCAACTTATTCAAATGTGGGTACCTTTCTGTAGGTTTTACCCCAATTCATGAATATTTAAGTAAATGCTCTCGGCAGTGTTACTTGTATGTGCTTATTTTTCAACAGATACTAGATTACCAAGCTCTTTTTAGTGTATTTTACTCTAAAGCACTGAATTTTTAATAAACCTGCACTTTTTCTAAAAAGTCTCACAGCAAATCAGTTTAAAGCGTTTTTTAAACCGTTCTGTTCCAGAAATTTGCTATTTTAACAGTTACTCATAGAAGCAAGTGGTGAAAAGAAAAAGAAAAGTTGATGATGTATCAGGATTAATCAGTCCTTCCTCAGAAAAACTGTTATTCCTGTTCTCCTGTCTCATCCTCTATTTAAAATTAAATAGGAAGATTTATTGTTTAGGTGGCAACTTAAACAGAAAAGTTTCTTTTTCCTGATAAGTTTACTCTTATTTAGTGATTTTGCAATTAAACGTGTATTATCTTTCAAGCAAAATGAGTAAACTTTTCAACTCTGTGAATATTTGAACCGTATCTTTTAAAAAGTTTCTAATTTTTTATTTTGTACCTTTTTCTTAAGGAATTACCAGTGAATAAAAATGTGTTCGGTAAATGCTCTTTGCATAAATACCTTTTTTACTTTTTAAATGCAAGATAACAGTGATTATTCAGCTTTGAGGAATGTTTATTAACTCAAAAATGCCTTACAGAAATAAAAAGAACGTTTAATTTCACTCTTTAAACCTAAAACTGAAGTGAAACCGTGATCTAAAGTTTCTCCAGGAGGGGGAAGTGTTTAGCTTTCTACCAGCAGGAGTCTATGACGACTTCCTGTGACGTTCGGTTGACATCCTGTTGTTAGCCGCTTAGATTAAAGTTAGCTTCGGCTAAACTCGGTTAAAATCAACGTTTCTGAACGAATTTAAGCGTAAACGTGGCGTTGTTTCAACAAGCACGACTGTTATGCATGAACATGAGTTTTCTTGGGACATATGGCAGCTTTATTTAGTGATTTTAAGCGTAGTGAAGGCTCCGGTCGCAACTTTACATCTGACATGGAGGAAGTGACGTGACACGTCACTCATCCGGTCGTTAGCTGTTAGCTTAAAATTAGCATCGCTAGCGTTGTTCAAAAACATCATTTAATGATGGATTTTAAACCCTAACGTGGCAAAATTTCAGCGAGTGTGCTTCGAAGAACTTAACCAGCGTGTCAAAATACACTTTAAAGCACTTTTCAGCTTTAAAAAGCAGATTTTATTCCCTATGAAAACGAGTTTCCATTTCTGGGTCACGTGACTGAAATCACCAATTACAGAGCAACACGGGGGTGAGAGGAAATGACGTAGACACGTCATTCAACTTCTCAGCGTATCAGAGCGCTCCACAGCAGCAAAATTCCACCAATCACAAAACGTTTCAGCAACTAGCATGATAGATTAGCATGAAATAAGTTCGTCAACTTTTCGTCTTTTAAACTGTCAAAATGCACTTTTTCTGTTAAAAACTGTAACGAATCAACACTGAGCTGCACGGAGTCTGCTACTCCGGTCTCAAAAACGTCTTTCTAGCTATTTAAACAACTCGTCCGAACCTTTTTCAGAACCGAGCCGGTCCAGAACCGCGTCTGGACCGTCTTTAAACAGAATGAAGCGTTTTTACCCAAACCCAGCTTTTAGTTACCATAACAGGCGTACAATTTCAGCTTTCATAAAGACTCAATGACACTATTTCAGCTTTCAAAACATCACTAGCCCAACACGCTTAAACATGCAGCGTTTTGACTTCAAGCGGCGCAGCTTGAGCTGCGTTTCAGCACAGCTGATAAACTGTTACTTTTCTTCATGCCCACATGTAAAAACAATCTTTACACGAATACACAGTCATTTATGAACCGTCACGGGCCACCAAATGTAGTATAAACAGAATAAAGCGTTTTACAGCACACTGTTTATATTAATTTGGTGGAATAGTGAACACAATAACAATGGCAAGTTCACAGAAAGTGGACAATACGGCGATTGTCCTCACTTCTCAGCAGAACAACAGACATCAATCACACGGCGGTGATAGAGAACTTTGCTTCAGATATTTCTAAAATATCTGTAATGATTTTAGGAGAAAGGAGAGTTTAAGATGGAAAATGGAGATTTATCTTACAGAGAGATGTGTGAGGGAGTTTATCTGTGGGACCAGAACAACACGCTCTTTGGGGAATCAGCTTGGCCACGGTACACTTGGTCGAAATAGAACCTTCTACCTGGTTGATGATAAAATCAGCGTCGGCGTAGGGTTCCTTTCTGACTCTTTCAGCGTCTCCATGAGGACAGCCAAACCCTTAGAGAGTCGTGCGAGGTTATCCAAACAGAAGTTATAATTCCCCAAAATCCTCTCTGCATCCTGGATTGTCAGAATTCTGAACTCCTTCAGAACTCTCTTCAGAGAGTTAAACTCTGGAACTCTTCTCCATGAGCTGCATCAGAGAGTTTTTCATCTCTCTTCTCCAGGAGAACTGCACTCTTTGTAACTCTTTTTCTCTTTCACTCTTTTTTACTCTTTTACTCTAGCGAGAACCGGGAAGTTGCCACATTTAAATGAGTTGACTTCCGGGTCATTTTAGAGCTTTCTGATTGGTGGATGGACCAGATCAGAGGTGTGGTTTGTGATGTAAGGTGTTATCAAAGTCAAGGGCAGAGAATGAGATTACTTAAAACAGACAGAAAGATTATTGGAGAAAACGAGACTTCGTGGAGCCTCTACTCTGATTATCTGCTGTAAAGATTAAACATGACATTTCAACCTGTAAACATTGAGTGAACTAACACAAGTTGATTATCAAACATTTGTAAAATAGTAATGATCATAGAGAATTGTCTTTTCTACTTGATTACTTCAAGAAAGAAAGTCTCCAGATGGCTCAAACTGTATTTCTGGATGCAGATCAATGAAATAACAGTCTCTGTCCATCTGGTCAGTTTTGACATAGGCCTAGTCCACTACAATGATAAGAGGCATATTTCCAGTCTCCCAGGTGGGGAGTACCGGCCAACCCCAAAGCAAGCGCAGCTATCCCAAATTGAAAGAATCAGAGCTTTGGACTGCCCAGGTCAAGCTATCATTTAGAAGTATGAAGATCCTCCAGTTTTGTTTGTTTGACAAGTAAGACTTAAATCCAATCCCGTTTCAGTGAAAAGAGAAATAAATCCCAGCCTCGTCTCAAACTGGTAAAATCCAACTCCTTTTTTTGGCTCTTCTGATCCTATGAGCTGCCTCTCCTTGTAGTTCCTTCTGCTTCGCTCTTCAGCTCAGCTTTGACCAAGTTTCATCAGTTTGATCTCTATTTAAGGACCCCTTATTCTCCTCCTCCTCAGGAGGTGCCAGGGGTCTTGCTTGGAAAATTACATCATACTTTTTCCAGTAACTGACTGTTGTTTTGCACCTCAACCGGCTCTAAGATTTCTCACTTTTTGCCCCACTCCCCTCAGGAAGGAGGTTAAGGAGCATTAAGTGTAGAACCACTAGACTGAGGAACAGCTTCTACCCTGAGGCTGTTAGACTCATGAATCTCTAACTAGAATAATCACTGTGGAAAACCATATCATGTTGCTGCTGATCTGTTTCATGTTGCTGCTGATCTGTTTCAATGTTGATGTGTTCATGCGTGCACATCTGCTCACAGACTCATGTTCATGTTTGTGCTGATGTTCAATGTTTTATGTTATGAGTGCTTAGTGTATATTTAGTTGATGTTTTTCTTAGTTCATATCTTAGATGTCATTACTGTTTTTCTTATACATTTTATTGTTGGATGTGTAGATGAACAGATGCTCGGATATATTCATCATTTAACACGGATTCCTAATTTTTCTGGACTGAATAAAACGTGCATTGAATTTAAGGAAATGCAAACGTGAGACGTCATTTATATTTGACCCATCAAAATGAATGCGGTCATTTATTTGCAGAATCAAAATTTAACATCAAACATTTACATTAATTTGGCAAATTATGAAAATAACAACATAAGCAATCAATCAGGAAAAATCATACGGCCATGATTTTTCCGTTGCTTCACCACAGACATTTATGAAACTGTACAATTATGATCTTTTACCCACACGGATGTGGATGAGCATTTTACACAGACATTTCTAAATATCTGGAAGAATATCTACTTGATAAAAAGTTTAAAGATGGGAAAGAAGTTTAGAGGGAGTAAAGATGGTATGGGAGGGGAAGTGTTCACCAGAATTGACACTCTCCATCAGAACCCAGCTCTCCCCGGTACACTTGGTAGGAAACTTGACTCATTACCTTTCTGAGATTAATCAGCAGATATGGAGCTCCGTTAACGCTACCTGTCCAGCGTCTCCTTAGGATGCTGTGAATCGTCAGAAGTAGTGGCGAGTGAAAATGTTATAATCCCATGGAACTCGGAAGAGCTCTGTTGTCATGTCAGGATCATCCCGTCTCTCACAGAACTGTCCGCGCCGCAGAACTTCTCCAACCAGCAGAACTCAACAGAACTTCTCCAGAGCTTCAACAGAACTGAGTAGTTTACAGATCTGAGTAGACCAGGAAGTACCGACATTTTAAAGAGCTGTTTTCCGGTCCATCTGGGAGTATTCCCATTGGCCAGAACCGACCAGACGGGGTGTGTTTTGTGACGTAAAAGGTTAGAAGACAGCAAGAATTGTTATGAAAAGATCAGAAATGTTCTCACAGACAGAGAGAGTTTTGTTTTGGCGCGTTTCAGAAACAGGTGCCAAAACCTCTATATTTATGTCTGAGAGGATTCTAAAAACATGACAGTTCGTTCTAACAACTTGTTTTGCGTTTGACTCCAACCTTGGACCAACGTACACTTGCTCATTCAAAAGCAGAAATCAGAAAAGGCATAATTACTCTGTAACAGCTTTGACATGAGTTCTAACTTTGCATGAGAATAAAAATCATTACACAGTTAATAAAATTGATTAGTTCACTGCAACATCTAAAATGGTTTGAACTAAGACATTTTGATTATCAACATTTGTAAAATAGTAATGATAATAAAAAAGAGAGTGTTCTTTCACATGAATCTTCAAGAGAGAAAGTCTCAGGGTGGGTGAACCTGCATTTCTGGATTCAAATCAATGAAATGACAGTTCCTGTCCCACAAGGTTCTTAAGGTCAAGATTTTTGACCTTAGACTTAGTTTTTGACATGGGCCTAGTCCACTACAGATGTAACTGGGACCCTGCGTACATAATTTCGCTCCACCACATGTACCACATGAGGTGCGAATGACAATAAAGAAACTCTGACTCTGACTCTCTGACTCTGACTCTAACCGGTTTTTGAGGTACTTTCTAGAACTTGCTTTTCCTGTTTTTGCTCAGAAGTACGTCACCACAAGATGAGTCGAGATGAACCTGATGACCTTCTGTTCTTTTACTGTAATGTTCTTCATACATGCTTTTTTCATTATCAGCTTAGAATATCTTATGCAGAACTTTATGCAGAACTTTACAAGGGTTATATATTAACCATCATTTCTAGTTTGAACTCTGTGCATTCATAGCTGGCTTTGTTCTTTTTCTTTCTCTCTGCTTAAGACATGTTCAGACTTGTCTGGACGTCTAAGGCATGTTCAGACTTGTCTATGGTTACATCAGGTCTCGGATCTGCTCCTTTCACTTCAACACTTTTCAATGACAAGTAAATCACACAATTATACAATGGATTACACAATTCTTATAAATCAATAGTTGATTACTTGTTGATTATTAGTAAAACACTTGTGATTACACATTTTTTATATTTAGCTTGATTTAAAGCAGAAGTTCAGTCCTTTTGTTTTCAGCATTAGAGGAGAATGGATCGGCCTTCAACTTCATTGAAGCTGGCAGTTCGTTATTCCATTATTCGGACACCAGGTTTATCAACACACAAGAAGAACTGGTTTATTCCACTTTGGATTAAACTGTTGGGGGAAGAATCAGTTTTGTTGTGTGTTTCCTTGACTGATGAAGCCTTCTGGATGGAAGGCAAAACGTTTCGGCACAAAACAAAGACACTGTCCAGATGAGATGACTGAAAAATGTTGGATTGTATACCTGGATTTTTGAGCATGGACTTTGTTGTTTTCAACAAGTTTTACAAGATTGTAAACAAGGAAGAGGGCTGGCAATGGAGGAGGATGCGTACCAAAGAGATTATCCTATCACAAGAAGAATTGGTTTGTTCCACATTGGAGTAAGCTGTTGGGGGAAGAGTCAGTTTTGTTGTGTGTTTCCTTGACTGATGAAGCCTTCTGGATCGAAGGCGATACGTTTCTGCCTAAAACCAAGACACTGTCCAGAATACCTGACTGAAAAATGTTGGATTGTATGTCTGGATTATTGAGCATGGACTTTGTTGTTTTCAACCAGTTTGACAAGACTGTCAACAAGGAAGAGGGCTGGCAAAGGAGGAGGGGGTTTTCCAAAAAAAATCTTAACACAAGAAGAACTGGTTTGTTCCACTTTGGAGTAAGCTATAGGGGGAAGAATCAGTTTTGTTGTGTGTTTCCTTGACTGATGAAGGCTTTCGGATCAAGGGGGAACGTTTCTGCACTAAACCATGACACTGTCCAGATGACCTGACTGAAACATGTTGGATTGTAAACCTGGTTAATTGAATATGGACTTTGTTGTTTTCAATCAGTTTGACAAGTCTGTCAATAATGAAGAGGGCCAGCAATGGAGGAGGGGGCATACCAAAAAAATCTTATTACAAGAAGAACTGGTTTGTTCCACTTTGGAGTAAGCTGTTGGGGGAAGAATCAGTTTTCATGTGCGTTTCCTTGACTTATGAAGCCTTCTGGATTGAAGGCAAAATGTTCCGGCACAAAACAAATACACTGTCCAGATGAGAAGACTGAAAAATGTTGGATTGTATACCTGGATTTTTGAGCATGGACTTTGTTGTTTTCAACAAGTTTTACAAGACTGTCAACAAGGAAGAGGGCTGGCAATGGAGGAGGTTGCGAACCAAAGAGATTATCCAATTACAAGAAGAATTGGTTTGTTCCACTTTGGAGTAAGCTGTTGGAGGAAGAATCAGTTTTGTTGTGTGTTTCCTTGACTGCTGAAGCCTTCCGGATCGAAGGCGATACGTTTCTGCATAAAACCAAGACACTGTCCAGTCGACCTGACTGAAAAATATTGGATTTAATACCTAGATTATTGCGCATGGACTTTGTTGTTTTCAACCAATTTGACAAGACTGTCAACAAGGAAGAGGGCTGGCAATGTAGGAGGGGGCGTACAAAAAAAATCTTATCACAAGAAGAACTGGATGGTTCCAATTTGGAGTAAGCTTTCTGGGGATGAATCAGTTTTGTTGTGTGTTTTCTTGACTGATGAAGCTTCTGGATAGAAGGCGAAACGTTTCTGCACAAAACAATGACACTGGATCACTCACTCACAGTGTGTGATCCAGCCCGTCCATGATGAATATGTTGACATCTACTGGGGACTGCTTGAACCTGAGGTCATGGGTGGAGGGGGTATCTTTTCTGCTTTCCTGGCGTGGAAGCCTTGGCTTATGACTTTGCATCCGTTCTCAGCTCCTCCTGATCCCCCACATGTCACTCTCTTTTATGACCGCAGAGGAGATGAGGTGTTCCAAGACCACTTTGCAGAACAACTGTCAGGGAACATCTGGCCTATTGAGAGTAGGAATATTATTGTTGGCAAGGAGGGAGTAGCAGCGATTGTTAACTTAACACAAGAAAAGGAGGGGTGGTACATGATGGGTACTGAAGCAGCGCCTCATATCTCACTAGCATTAAATCTGGCATTTCAAGCGAGGGACTTAGGACATATGGTCAAGAGGGCCTCAGTGGCCTCAGATTGGGTACAAACATCTTTAACATCTGTCTGGTATTCCCCCAGCTGTGAGTGTTATTCAATCGTCTCTGTGGCACATGATGTAGCTTTAATGCAGCATGATGTTCTCCCCAGGGAGCACGGTCGTGAACTGATGGACCACCCGCATGCAGGTCCTTTAATTAATAGCATGCCTGGGTCATTATGGTCTGAGGGACCCACGGATGTGGGACTGATACACTGCCCTCCCATAACGTTCCAGGTGCATCACACATACCCAATTTGGATCACACAGTATCCTCACAAACCAGCTGCAGAGGCAGGCATCGCTGAAACAATTCAGGGTTTAAAAGAAAGCGGCGTCCTTGAACCCTCCTACGCAGAGTAGAACACACCTATTCTACCTGTACAAAAAGCAGGTACAGACAAATACCGGATGGCTCATGATCTGAGGGCCATCAATAAATTATTGATCACTCAGACCGTGCCAGTTCCAAACCCATACGTGGCGTTGAATAATCTGACACCGAAACATGAATGGTTTAGCTGTCTAGACCTTGCAAACGCGTTTTTCTGTCTTCCTTTAGCTGAAGACTGCAGGGACATTTTTTCATTCACCTTTTGTGGTGAACAGTTGCGATACACAAGACTACCTCAAGGGTTTGCGCTGTCGCCAGGCATCTTTAATCAAGTGTTAAAACAAGTTTTGCGTGAGGTAATGCTCCCAGAAGAAACAGTACTTGTTCAGTATGTTGATGATCTGCTCATTGTGAGTCCCACTGCACAAGACTCATTAGAAGCGACTAGGAAGGTTTTGGAACACCTACATGCAGCAGGTTTTAAGGTCAGTAAAAACAAACTCCAGGTGACTAGGCGTCAGGTGTCCTTTTTGGGGAGAATGATCTCACCGAAAGGAGCGGGACTCTCAGCTGCACACCGTGACACAATTTTACATCATCCAAAACCACAGACAGTTAAAGAAATGCTCTCATTCCTAGGACTGACTGGGTACAGCAGAAATTACATTCCAAATTATGCAGGCCAAACCCAAATATTGCGCGCTTTGGTTAAAGAACAGGGCATGAGACGACCCACTGCCAGACTGGTTTGGAATGAGGACGCTGAGAGGGTGTTCATTGAAGTGAAACAACAGATGAGCAGGGCTACAGACTTAGCTCTGCCAGACTATGGCCGACCCTTTCATTTGGATGTTTCCAAACAGAAACAGAAGGGGTGATTAACGGTGTTCTGTTTCAGAAACATGAGGGGGGAAGGAAAGTTTTGATGTATGTCAGCTGTCTATTAGACAACACAAAAAAGAGACATCCACCATGCACACAACATGCTGCAGGTGTCGCTAAGCTAGTACAAAAGACGGCCCATTTGGTGATGGGACACACACTGCATGTTTTGACATCTCATAGTGTGGTTGCCTTTGTAAATTCACATAACTTCACAATGTCACCATTAAGACAACAGAGGATAAACAAGGTTCTGGAAGCACCGAACTTGTTATTCACACATGAGGGAATAAACATGGCAGACAGGATAGGAGGAGGTGAACCACACATCTGTGAGAGAAGAGTGGAAATTGATGACAGAGTCAGGCCAGACTTAAAAGCTACACCTCTTGGAGAGGGACAGGTGATGTTTTGTGATGGAAGCTGTTTCAGAGCACAGGATGGACAGCTCAGTGCAGGCTTTGCGGTCGTGCTCGAAACAGATCAGGGTTATCACACTGTAGTGTGCGAGAAATTGCAGGGTTCTCAGTCAGCACAGAGAGCAGAAGTGAGAGCTTTGATTTCAGCACTAAAGTGGGCGGAAAGCAAGAAAGTGACTATCTTCACAGACTCAGCGTATGCTTTTAGTGCAGCACATGTGGAACTGGCGCAGTGGAGGAGGGGAGGTTTTCGTACAGCTAACGGTAAACCTATTAAACATGAGGCAGATATGAGAGAATTAGAAACAGCCCTGATGTTACCAACAGAAATTGCCATTGTGAAATGTCGAGGTCATGATTCAGATTCATCAAACATAGCAAAAGGAAACTGTCAAGCTGATTTAGAGGCGAAAAAGGCCTCAGGATTTATCAACTGGAGTCAGATGGTGATGACAACCCCAGAAGAAGAGGAGCGGATCAGATGGGATGAGGAATCCATCGCTTGTTGCCAACAAGGTGTAGCTCCAGAAGAAAAGGCGGTGTGGAGTGAAAGAGGAGCTGAAAAGAGACCAGATGGATTGTGGATAAACCCTGAAGATGGAAGATGGGTACTTCCACTAAGCCTGAAGAGGAGAATTTTCGAAGAGGCACACGGACTGGCTCATGTAGGGGTACACCAGATGAAAAGGAATGTCCTCAACTGGTGGCACCCGTATATGAGCTCTTTGATCAGAGTGTAGTGAACTAAGCCTCAGGTCAAATCCTGACCTTGAGGGCCTTCCTGGGACAAGAACTGTATTTCATTGATTTGAGTCCAGAAACACAAAATCAAGTCCATCCAGAGACTTTCTAAGTATGTCTTGCACTGATCAATTGAAAGAACACTCTCTTTTTATTATCATTACTATTTTACAAAAGTCTTGATAATCAAAGTGTGTTTAGTTCAAACCATTTTAAATGTTGAAGTGAACTACTCATTTTAAATCAACTGTGAAACAGTATAAATGATTTTCAATCCTCATTCAAAGTAGAAATCTAGTTAATGTCTGTTACAGAGTAATTATTCATTTTCTTGATCTTCTGTCTGAAATGAGCAAGTGTAAGTCGGTCAAAAGTCAAGTTTCGGTCAACTACATGTTTACTGGAAAGAAATGTCATGTTTAACTTTTTCAGACAGATAGAAGTAGAACTGACTCCACAAAGTCTCGGGTTCTTCAAAACATCTTCTGTCTGTTCTTAAACAATCTAATATTTTTCCCTTGACTTTTAATAACCTCTTACATCACTAAAACACACCCCTGATTAGCTCTTTCAGCCAATCAGGACTTCCCAAATGAACCGGAAACAGAACTCTTTAAATGTCGACACTTCCTAGTTCCAACCAGTGCGGTGGGAGAGCAGTTCAGTTCGGAGGGCAGAACCGAACAGAAAAGTTGCTGGAGAGAACAGGAGGTTCCAGACATGATCCGAAGTTCTTCCGAGTCTTGTGGGAATTATGGAATCTTCCACATCTGAGTGGAGCCTCTGACGGACTTACTCCTCATGTGAGTCCACGCGTGGGGTGAACGTGTGTCGAACGAAGTACCGTCACTACTCCGGATGTTTTCCAACCATCCTACGGAGACGCTGGAAATGGTAGCGCTAAATGGAACTCCGTACCAGCTAATTCATCTTCAGAGAGGTAACGAGTCGATTTCCTACCGAAGCGTACCGAGGTGAACTTGGGTTCGAATGGAGAGTGCCGTTCTTATACCGACACATTTTCCCTCACACATCTTTTCTCTACAGATAAACTCCCTCATTTCCCATCTTTAAAACTCTTCTATCTTGCCAGTAATTAATCCAGATATTTTCAAAAATGTCTGTTGTAAAGCTTGAACCCAGATACCATGGCCGTATGGTCTCTGATTATAAAGCTAATTAATTAAGCTGTTATTGTAATCAATTTGCCAAATTAATGTAAATGTTTGATGTTAAACTTTGATTCTGTTAATAAATGACCGCATTCATTTTTGATGGGTCAAAGAAAATTAACGTCTCACGTCACATTTAATCGTTCAATGCACGATAGAACTCAGTCCAGAAAAATGAAAGAATCCGTTTAATTTATGGATAATATCTCACAGATATATGTTCCTTTACAAGAGCGTTTGTGAAAGAATGCACGGTATGCAATTTGTATAACTCCAAGCCAGCTTTTAAACCGCGTCAACAAGGAAAGTTTCCCACGGACATGACACCGGGTCATGAGGTAATAATTGATTACACTGACATGATTCAACCAGTACGAGGTTTCAGATACCTATTGGTTTGCGTCGACGCGTTCACCGGATGGCCAGAAGCCTGGCCTGCTAAAAAGAAGGATAGTCAAACTGTAATCAAGTGTTTAATAAATCACTACATCCCCAGACATGAGTTCCCTACTATAATTAGGTCTGATAATGGAACTCATTTCAAAAATGTAGATCTGCAAAAGGTTGAAAAGGCCTTGGGTTTGAAACATGCTTTCGGTACAGTTTACCACCCCCAATCACAAGGGAAGGTGGAAAGATTGAATGGAAACCTGAAACAAAAATTATCAAAAATCTGTGCACAGACAAATTCCAATTGGCTGGATGCGTTACCGATCGCCCTTATGGCGGTAAGAGCTTCTGTTAACAGGGGTACAGGTTTCACCCCTTATGAACTGACCACAGGAAGGTCGTTCCCAGGGCCCCAGCAAAATATTGAGTGGCCCTCAGAACAGGTATCTAGGATGACACACAAAATGTACTTTGATACACTAAAAGGTATGTTGTCCAGTTTTCATTTACAGATTCCTGAACCCAGTACTCCGGACGGAGTAAACCCCACGTGCCCACTCTCAGATTGGGTACTGCTGAGAGTCACTAAACGAAAGTGGGCGGAGCCAAGGTGGACGGGCCCATATGAAGTGACAGAACGCACATCATACGCAGTAAGCTTGAGAAGTAAAGGATCCACGTGGTTTCATCTCAGCCAGTGTGCACCTGCGGGCGAACCACAACGATCGCTTCAGTAGGTCCGGACAGATCTGCAACATCAGTAGAGGCGGGGTCGAACATCTGACGTCTGGAGTGAGTTTCATGCATGAGAGGGAAGTAAGCTGGGAAATCATCTCTCGTCAAGAGGTGTGGAGAGCAGGAGTGTAAAGAGTGGAAGACGTGTCGTTTTAAACCCATTGGGGTTTTGTGAAAATAAAAGGCAACAGAAACATTGGGAATGCAGTCCCCCTGTTTTGCCAGATAAGCAGCAAGTTTTCTTATCCTATTAATCTTCTTGTGAAATAAAACGCAGCAAAAACGTTGGGAATGAAGTCCCCCTGTGGTGCCGATTAAGCAGCAAGAGGAGTCAAGCAGCTATGTTCCTGGAGGCCTCAGGAGCAGTGGCTGGAATTAAGGAAGGAGTTACCACGGATTAGGAGATCTACTGTGGTTTTAACCTGAGAAGCTGCATCGAGACATCCATGTAACTTCTGTGAAAAAAAAACTGAGATTTTCAAGTGTATGTGTTTATTTTCCATAGGTTGATTATAACTGTCAATATATCCACTTACAATTTTCAAGTATTTTATCACCATAAGATAGTTAATTTTAGAGGGTCAGACTTTTTAACTTTTTACTGACATTTTTTGTTGTGCATGCATGTTGAATTACTTTTGCTTCACAGGTCTACAGTGATCGATTCTTGGATCTAAAAAAAAAAAAAAAAAAAAAAAAACTTGATTTCTTGTATCTGTAGAATGAACATATGCATGATATATTCATAAATTAAACAGATGCTTTCATTTTTCTGGACTGGATAATATCGTGCATTGAATAATAAAAAATGTAACGTGAGACGTTAATTATCTTTGACCCATCAAAATGAACGTGGTCATTTATTTTCAGAATCAAAATTTTAACATCATACATTTACATTAATTGGCAAATTGGAAAATAACAACATGGCTAATTTAGCAAGTTTTACAAGGAGTAAACAATACGGCGATTGTTTTCTCACTTCCAGCAGTACAACAGACATTAACCACACGGCGGTGGTTGAAAAACTTTGCTTCAGACATTTCTAAAAATATCTGGAATGATTTCTTAGCAGATAGAAGAGTTTAAAGATTGAAGTTTAGAGGGAGGGAGATGGTGTGTGTGTGAGTGAAAAGTGTTGAACAGAACGGCACCCTCCATTCGACCCAGCTTTCCTTGGTACGCTCGGTAGTGAACTCGACTCATTACCTCTCTGATGATGAATCAGTGGAAGCGGAGCTCCAGTTAAGCTACCGGTCCAGCGTCTCCGTAGGATGGCAGAGAACCGTCCGGAGTGGTGGCGGGACTTCGTCAACAACAGTTCACCTCACGAGTGGACTTCACATGAGTGGAGTCCTTCAGAAGTTCCACTCAGAGGTGGAAGATTTCATAATCCCCAATACTCGGAAGAGCTCTGGATCATATCGGGATTTTCCTGTTTCCCAAACGACTGGAGCTGCAAACTCTCCACCCGACTCCAACTGGGTTGAACTAGGAAGTACTGACATTTAAAGAGCTCTATTTCTGGTTCACTTGGGAGTTTCTGATTGGTCGATGGACCAAAACAGAGGTGTGTTTTGTGATGTAAGGTGTTATGAAAAGTCAAGGAAAAAGATTAAGATTGTTTAAGAACAGACAGAAGATATTATGAAGAACTCAGACTTTGTGGAGTCAATTCTCTAGTATCTTGCTGTAAAAGTTAAACATAACATTTCTTTTTCAGTAAACTTGCAGTTGACCGAAACTTGAACTTTGACCAACTTACACAACTTGCTCATTTCAAACAGACGATCAAGAAATTGAATCATTACTCTGTAACATATTCCAACTTGATTTCCACTTTGAATGAGGATTAAATATCGTTATTATTGTTTCACAGTTGATTTAAAAATGAGTAGTTCACTTCAACATTTAAACATTGTTTGAACTAACACAATTTGATTATCAAACATTTGTAAAATAGTAATGATAATCGAAAGTAGTGTTCTTTCACTTGATTAATTCAAGAAAGAAAGTCTCAGGATGGGTAAACCTGTATTTCTGGATTCAAATCAATGAAATGACAGTTTCTGTCCCATAAGATCCTTAAGGTCAGGATTTGACCTCAGGCCTAGTTCACTACATATCCAATCATAGAGTAGACTTTGTGAGACAGGTGGCTCGATTTTCTCCACTTGCTCTGTGATAATATTATTCTTTCAGGTTGTGTTGGGTTGACATTTTGCTGCATGTACTGTTGAATTCCAGGTTTACACATCATAATCAACTTTCATTTTCCGTGTGGTGGGGTAGCAATCATGGTTCTCATATCAAATAAGCTGTTGACGGTGGGGGGAATAATGGGGGTACTGATGGTTTGTCTTGTTTTGGTGCTGGAGTTTACCTGTGTCATTCCAGGGTTAAGTCGGTATCGCACCATACCTGTGAAGATCAAGAGAGAGAGACCTAGGATGGGGGCGTGGTCCCCGGTTCATGATTTCAATCAGTTACCGTTGAATTTGTCCCATGCTTTTCAGATGAATAGCTGGTATCGTTATGCTCAGTTTTTAGCCAGGGGG
>NC_056498.1:93544367-93545506 GCF_014905685.2 Nematolebias whitei
AATTAGTTTTGTGGTGTGTTTCCTTGAGTGATGAAGGCTTCCAGATCGAAGGCAAAACATTTCTGCACAAAACCATGATGGTGTCCAGATGACCTGACTAAAAATTGTTGGATTGTATACCAGGATTACTGAGCATGGACTTTGTTGTTTTCAACCAGTTCAACAAGACTGTCAACAAGGAAGAGGGCTGGCAATGGAGGAGAATTCGTACCAAAGAGATTATCCTATCACAAGAAGAACTGGTTTGTTCCACTTTGGAGTAACCTGTATGGGGAAGAATCAGTTTTGTGGTGTGTTTCCTTGACTGATGAAGACTTCTGGATCGAATGCGAAACGTTTCTGCACAAAACAAAGAAACTGTCCAGATGACCTGACTGAAAAATGTTCGATTGTATACCTGGATTATTGAACTAGGACTTTGTTGTTATCAATCAGTTCGACAAGACTGTCAACAAGGAAGAGGGCTGGCAATGGAGGAGGCTGTGTACCAAAAAGAGATTATCCTATCACAAAAAGAACTGGTTTGTTCCACTTTGGAACAAGCTGTAGGGGGAAGAATCAGTTTTGTTGTGTGTTTCCTTGACTGATGAAGGCTTCTAGATCAAAGGCGAAACATTTCTGCACAAAACCATGACACTGTCCAGATGACCTGACTGAAAAATGTTGGATTGTATACCTGGATTATTGAGCATGGACTTTGTTGTTTTAAACCAGTTCGACAAGACTGTCAACAAGGAAAAGGCCTGGCATTGTAGGAGGTTGCGTACTAAAGAGATTATCCTATCACAAGAAGAACTGGTTTGTTCCACTTTGGAATACGCTGTTGGGGGAAGAATCAGTTTTGTTGTGTGTTTCCTTGACTGATGCAGCCGTCCGTATTGAAGATGAAAAGTTTCTGCACCAAACAAAGAAACTGTCCAGATGACCTGACTAAAAAAATGTTGGATTGTATACCTGGATTATAGAGCATGAAATTTGTTGTTTTAAACCAGTTTCACAAAACTGTAAAAAAGGAAGAGGGCCGGCAATGGAGGAGGCTGCGTACCAAAGAGATTATCCTATCACAAGAAGAACTGGTTTGTTCCACTTTGGAGTAAGCTGTTGGGGGAAGAATCAGTTTTGCTGTGTGTTTCCTTGAC
>NC_056498.1:93545516-93547742 GCF_014905685.2 Nematolebias whitei
GTGTTTCCTTGACTGATGAAGCCTTCCGGATCAAAGGCGAAACTTTTCTGCCTAAAACCAAGACACTGTCCAGATGAGCTGACTGAAAAATGTTTGATTGTATACCTGGTTTATTAAGCAATGGACTTTGTTGTTTTCAACCAGTTTGACAAGTCTGTCAACAAGGACGAGGGCCGGCAATGGAGGAGGGGGCATTTAAAAAAAAAAAATCTTATCACAAGAAGAACTGGTTTGTTCGACTTTGGAGTAAGCTGTTGGGGGAAGAATCAGTTTTGTTGTGTGTTTCCTTGACTGATGAAGCCTTCTGGATCGAAGGCAAAACGTTTCTGCACAAAACCATGACACTGTCCCGATGACCTGACTGAAAAATGTTGGATTGTATACATGGAATATTGAGTATGGACTTTGTTGTTTTCAACCAGTTTTACAAGACTGTCAACAAGGAAGAGGGGCGGCAATAGAGGAGAGGGATTTCCAAAAAAAATTTTTATCACAAGAAGAACTGGTTTGTTACAATTTGGAGTAAGCTGTTGGGCTAAGAATCAGTTTTGTGGTGTGTTTCCTTGACTGATGAAGGCTTCCAGATCGAAAGCAAAACATTTCTGCACAAAACCATGACTGTGTCCAGATGACCTGACTAAAAAATGTTGGATTGTATACATGGATTATTGAACTAGGACTTTGTTGTTATCAATCAGTTCGACAAGACTGTCAACAACGAAGAGGGCTGGCAATGGAGGAGGCTGCATACCAAAAAGAGATTATCCTATCACAAGAAGAACTGGTTTGTTCCACTTTGGAGTAAGCTGTTGGGTGAAGAATCAGTTTTGTTGTGTGTTTCCCTGACTGATGAAGGCTTCCAGATCAAAGGCGAAACATTTCTGCACAAAACCATGACACTGTCCCGATGACCTGACTGAAAAATGTTGGATTGTATACATGGATTATTGAGCATGGACTTTGTTGTTTTAAACCAGTTCTACAAGACTGTCAACAAGGAAAAGGGCTGGCAATGTAGGAGGGGGCTACCAAAAAAAATCTTATCACAAGAAGAACTGGTTTGTTCCACTTTGGAGTAAGCTGTTGGGGGAAGAATCAGTTTTGTTGTGTGTTTCCTTGACTGATGAAGCTTCTGGATCGAAGGCGAAACCTTTCTGCAAAAAACAATGACACTGTCCAGAATACCTGACTGAAAATTTTTGGATTGTATACCTGGTTTATTGAGCATAGACTTTGTTGTTTTCAACCAGTTTCACAAGTAAGTCAACAAGAAAGAGGGCAAGCAATGGAGGAGTGGGCATACAAAAAAAACATCTTATCACAAGAAGAACTGGTTTGTTCCACTTTGGAGTAGGCTGTTTGGGGAAAAATCAGTTTTTTGTGTGTTTCCTTGACTTATGAAGACTTCTGGATCGAAGGCAAAATGTTTCTGCACAAAACAAAGACACTGTCCAGATGAGCTGACTGAAAAATGTTGGGTTGTATACCTGGTTTATTGAGCATGGACCTTTTTGTTTTCAACCAGTTTGACAAGACTGTCAAAAAGTAAGAGGGCTGGCAATGGAGGAGGCTGCGTAACAAAGAGATTATCCTATCACAAGAAGAACTGGTTTGTTCCACTTTGGAGTATGTTGTTGGGGGAAGAATTGGATTTGCTGTGTGTTTCCTTGACTGAAGAAGCCTCCCGGATTGAAGGCGAAATGTTTCTGCACAAAACAAAGAAACTGTCCAGATGACCTGACTGAAAAATGTTGGATTGTATACCTGGATTATTGAGCATGGACTTTGTTGTTTTAAACCAGTTCGACAAGACTGTCAACAAGGAAAAGGCCTGGCATTGTAGGAGGTTGCGTACTAAAGAGATTATCCTATCACAAGAAGAACTGGTTTGTTCCACTTTGGAATAAGCTGTTGGGGGAAGTATCAGTTTTGTTGTGTGTTTCCTTGACTGATGCAGCCGTCCTTATTGAAGATGAAAAGTTTCTGCACAAAACAAAGAAACTGTCCAGATGACCTGACTGATAAATATTGGATTCTATAACTGGTTTATTGAGCATTGACTTTGTTGTTTTCAATCAGTTCGACAAGACTGTCAACAAGGAAGAGGGCGTGCAATGGAGGAGGCTGCGTACCAAAGAGATTATCCTATCACAAGAAGAACTGGTTTGTTCCACTTTGGAGTAAGCTGTTGGGGGAAGAATCAGTTTTGCTGTGTGTTTCCTTGAC
>NC_056498.1:93547752-93549707 GCF_014905685.2 Nematolebias whitei
GTGTTTCCTTGACTGATGAAGCCTTCCGGATCAAAGGCGAAACTTTTCTGCCTAAAACCAAGACACTGTCCAGATGAGCTGACTGAAAAATGTTTGATTGTATACCTGGTTTATTAAGCGATGGACTTTGATGTTTTCAACCAGTTTGACAAGTCTGTCAACAAGGACGAGGACCGGCAATGGAGGAGGGGGCATTTAAAAAAAAAATCTTATCACAAGAAGAACTGGTTTGTTCCACTTTGGAGTAAGCTGTTGGGGGAAGAATCAGTTTTGTTGTGCGTTTCCGTGACTGATGAAGCCTTCTGGATCAAAGGCAAAACGTTTCTGCACAAAACAAAGACACTGTCCAGATGAGATGACTGAAAAATGTTGGATTGTTTACCTGGCTAATTGAGCATGGACTTTGTTGTTTTCAAACAGTTTGACAAGACTGTCAACAAGGAAGAGGGTTGGCAATGGAGGAGGCTGCATACTAAAGAGATTATCCTATCACAAGAAGAACTGGTTTGTTCCACTTTGGAGATAGCTGTTGGGGGAATAATCAGTTTTGCTTTGTTTTTCCTTTACTGATGAAGCCTTCCGGATCGAATGCGAAATGTTTCTGCACCAAACAAAGAAACTGTCCAGTCGACCTGACTGAAAAATGTTGGATTGTATACCTGGAATATTGAGCATGGACGTTGTTGTTTTCAACCAGTTTTACAAGACTGTCAACAAGGAAGAGGGGCGGCAATGGAGGAGAGGGATTTCCAAAAAAAAAATATTATCACAAGAAGAACTGGTTTGTTACAATTTGGAGTAAGCTGTTGGGCGAAGAATTAGTTTTGTGGTGTGTTTCCTTGAGTGATGAAGGCTTCCAGATCGAAGGCAAAACATTTCTGCACAAAACCATGATGGTGTCCAGATGACCTGACTAAAAATTGTTGGATTGTATACCAGGATTACTGAGCATGGACTTTGTTGTTTTCAACCAGTTCAACAAGACTGTCAACAAGGAAGAGGGCTGGCAATGGAGGAGAATTCGTACCAAAGAGATTATCCTATCACAAGAAGAACTGGTTTGTTCCACTTTGGAGTAACCTGTATGGGGAAGAATCAGTTTTGTGGTGTGTTTCCTTGACTGATGAAGACTTCTGGATCGAATGCGAAACGTTTCTGCACAAAACAAAGAAACTGTCCAGATGACCTGACTGAAAAATGTTCGATTGTATACCTGGATTATTGAACTAGGACTTTGTTGTTATCAATCAGTTCGACAAGACTGTCAACAAGGAAGAGGGCTGGCAATGGAGGAGGCTGTGTACCAAAAAGAGATTATCCTATCACAAAAAGAACTGGTTTGTTCCACTTTGGAACAAGCTGTAGGGGGAAGAATCAGTTTTGTTGTGTGTTTCCTTGACTGATGAAGGCTTCTAGATCAAAGGCGAAACATTTCTGCACAAAACCATGACACTGTCCAGATGACCTGACTGAAAAATGTTGGATTGTATACCTGGATTATTGAGCATGGACTTTGTTGTTTTAAACCAGTTCGACAAGACTGTCAACAAGGAAAAGGCCTGGCATTGTAGGAGGTTGCGTACTAAAGAGATTATCCTATCACAAGAAGAACTGGTTTGTTCCACTTTGGAATACGCTGTTGGGGGAAGAATCAGTTTTGTTGTGTGTTTCCTTGACTGATGCAGCCGTCCGTATTGAAGATGAAAAGTTTCTGCACCAAACAAAGAAACTGTCCAGATGACCTGACTAAAAAAATGTTGGATTGTATACCTGGATTATAGAGCATGAAATTTGTTGTTTTAAACCAGTTTCACAAAACTGTAAAAAAGGAAGAGGGCCGGCAATGGAGGAGGCTGCGTACCAAAGAGATTATCCTATCACAAGAAGAACTGGTTTGTTCCACTTTGGAGTAAGCTGTTGGGGGAAGAATCAGTTTTGCTGTGTGTTTCCTTGAC
>NC_056498.1:93549807-93551476 GCF_014905685.2 Nematolebias whitei
AACAAGAAAGAGGGCAAGCAATGGAGGAGTGGGCGTACAAAAAAAAACATCTTATCACAAGAATAACTGGTTTGTTCCACTTTGGAGTAAGCTGTTTGGGGAAAAATCAGTTTTGTTGTGTGTTTCCTTGACTTATGAAGAGTTCTGGATCGATGGCAAAATGTTTATGCACAAAACAAAGACACTGTCTAGATGAGCTGACTGAAAAATGTTGGATTGTAAACCTGGATTATTGAGCATGGACTTTGTTGTTTTCAACCAGTTTGACAAGACTGTCAATAAGTTAGAGGGTTGGCAATGGAGGAGGCTGCGTAACAAAGAGATTATCCTCTCACAAGAAGAACTGGTTTGTTCCACTTTGGAGTAAGTTGTTGGGGGAAGAATCAGTTTTGTTGTGTGTTTCCTTGACTGATCAAGCTTCTGGATAGACGTTGAAACGTTTCTGCACAAAACAAAGAAACTGTCCAGATGACCTGACTGAAAAATTTTTGATTGTCATTCTGGATTATTGAGCATGGACTTTGCTGTTTTAAACCAGTTCGACAAGACTGTCAACAAGGAAGAGGGCTGGCAATGGAGGAAGCTGCATACCAAAGATATTATCCTATCACAAGAAGAACTGGTTTGTTACAATTTAAAGTAAGCTGTTGGGGGAAGAATCAGTTTTGTGGTGTGTTTCCTTGACTGATGAAGGCTACCGGATCGAAGGTGAAACATTTCATCACTAAACAATGACACTGTCCATATGACCTGACTGAAAAATGTTGGATAGTAAACTTGGAATATTGAGCATGGACTATGTGGATTTCAACCAAATTGACAAGACTGTCAACAAGAAATGGGGCTGGCAATGGAGGAGGCTGCGTACCAAAGAGATTATCCTTTCACAAGAAGAACTGGTTTGTTCCACTTTGGAATAAGCTGTTGGGGGAAGAATAAGTTTTGTTGTGTGTTTCCTTGACTGATGAAGCCGTCCGTATTGAAGATGAAAAGTTTCTGCACAAAACAAAGAAACTGTCCAGATGACCTGACTAAAAAAATGTTGGATTGTATACCTGTATTATAGAGCATGAAATTTGTTGTTTTAAACTATTTTGACAAGACTGTAAAAAAGGAAGAGGGCCGGCAATGGAGGAGGCTGCGTACCAAAGAGATTATCCTATCACAAGAAGAACTGGTTTGTTCCACTTTGGCGTAAGCTGTTGGGGGAAGAATCGGTTTTGCTGTGTGTTTCCTTGACTGAAGAAGCCTACCGGATCGAAGGCAAAATGTTTCTGCACAAAACAAAGAAACTGTCCAGATGACCTGACTGAAAACTGTTGGATTGTAAACCTGGACTATTGAACATGGACTTTGTTGTTTTAAACCAGTTCGACAAGACTGTCAACAAGGAAAAGGGCTGGCAATGTAGGAGGGGTTTACCAAAAAAAATCATAATACAAGAAGAACTGTTTTTTTTCCACTTTCGAGTAAGCTGTTGGGAGAAGAATCAGTTTTGTTGTGTGTTCCTTGAATGATGAAGCTTCTGGATCGAAGGCGAAACGTTTCTGCAAAACACAATGACACTGTCCAGAATAACTGATTGAAATTTTTGGGATTATATACCTGGTTTATTGAGCATGGACTTTGTTGTTTTCAACCAGTTTGACAAGTAAGTCAACAAGAAAGA
>NC_056498.1:93551576-93557727 GCF_014905685.2 Nematolebias whitei
TTGTTGTTTTCAACCAGTTTGACAAGTAAGTCAACAAGAAAGAGGGCCAGCAATATAAGAGGAGGCGTACCAAAGAGATCATCCTATCACAAGAAGAACTTGTTTGTTCCAATTTGAAGTAAGCTGTTGGGGGAAGAATCAGTTTTGTTGTGTGTTTCCTTGACTGATGAAGCCTTCCGGATTGAAGACGATACGTTTCTGCCTAAAACCAAGACACTGTCCAGAATACCTGACTGAAAAATGTTGGATTGTATGACTGGATTATTGATTATGGACTTTGTTGTTTTCAACCTGTTTGACAAGACTGTCAACAAGGAAGAGGGCTGGCAAAGGAGGAGGGGGTGTTCCGAAAAAAATCTTAACACAAGAAGAACTGGTTTGTTCCACTTTAGAGTAAGCTGTAGGGGGAAGAATCAGTTTTGTTGTGTGTTTCCTTGAATGATGAAGGCTTTCAGATCAAAGGCGAAACGTTTCTGCACAAAACCATGACACTGTCCAGATGACTTGACTGAAACATGTTGGATTGTAAACCTGGTTAATTGAATATGGACTTTGTTGTTTTCAACCAGTTTGACAAGTCTGTCAATAACGAAGAGGGATCGGCAATGGAGGAGGGGGCATACCAAAAAAAATCTTATCACAAGAAGAACTGGTTTGTTCCACTTTAGAGTAAGCTGTTGGAGGAAGAATCAGTTTTCATGTGTGTTTCCTTGACTGATGAAGCTGTAGATGAACAGATGCTGGGATATATTCATCATTTAACGCGGGTTCCTCATTTTTCTGGACTGAATAAAACGTGCATTGAATTTGAGGAAATGCAAACGTGAGACGTCATTTAGATTTGACCCATCAAAATGAATGCGGTCATTTATTTACAGAATCAAATTTAACATCAAACATGTACATTAATTTGGCAAATTATGAAAATAACAACAAAGCAATCAATCAGGAAAAATCATACGGCCATGATTTTTCCGTTGCTGCACCAAAGACATTTATGAAAACTGTACAACTATGATCTTTTACCCACACGGATGTGAATAAGCACTTTACACAGACATTTCTAAATATCTGGGAGAATTTCTACTTGATAGAAAAGTTTAAAGATGGAAAGAAGTTAAAGGGAGTAAGATTGAATGGGAAGGGAGGAATGTTCACCAGAACCGACACTCTCCATCAGAAGCCCAGCTCTCCTTCGGTACGCTTGGTAGGAAACTTGATCCATTACCTTTCTGAAGATTTATCAGCAGATATGGAATTCCGTTAACGCTACCTGTCCAGCGTCTCCTGATGGTGGCTGTAGCTCGTCAGAAGTAGTGGCTAGTGAAAGTTATAATCCCATGGAACTCGGAAGAGCCTTTTGTCATGTCAAGATCATCCCGTCTCTAACAGAACTTGAGCAGAACCAGCAGAAAACTCTAGAAGTACTCCAGCAACTTCAGAACTCCAGAACTCTGAACTCTGAGAACTCCGAAAACTCTAGAAGTCTGACAACTCTCCAACTCTCTAACTCTGTGTAGACCAGGAAGTACTGACATTTTAAAGACTCTTTCCCGGTTCACTTTTTGGGATTTTTCATTGGTCAGAAACGACCAGACGGGGTGGGTTTTGTGACGTAAGAGGTTAGAGACAGCGAGAATTGTTATGGGACAGCTCAGAAATGTTCTCACAGACCGAGAGGGTTTTGTTTTGGCGTGTTTCAGGAAACAGGTGCAAAACATCTCTACTTACGTCTGAGAGGATTCTAAAACATGACAGTTTTAACATAACAACTTGTTTTTCGTTTGACTGTAACCTTGTAAACGCACACACTTGCTCATTCAAAAGCAGAAATCAGAAAATGCATAAACTCTGCAACAGCTTTTAACATGAGTTCTAACTTTTGCATGAGAATAAAAACCATTACTCAGTTAATAAAATTGATTAGTTCACTGCAACATCTAAAATGGTTTGAACTAAGACACTTTGATTATCAACATTTGAACAATAGTAATGATAATAAAAAGAGAGTGTTCTTTTCACTTGAATCTTCAAGAGAGAAAGTCTCAGGATGGGTGAACCTGTATTTCTGAGTTCAAATGAATGAAATGACAGTTCCTGTCCCACAAGGTTCTTAAGGTCAAGAGTTTTGACCTTAGACTTAGTTTCGACGTAGGCCTAGTCCACTACAGTCCCCCCTTTGGAAATCATCACCTGTCCATGGGGATGAATTCCAACTATGGACTTACGTCGTCGATTGTCCTTGAAGCTTGATGTAATCCAGCAAAGAAACAAGAGTCAAGAGTAATCCAGCAAGGAAAACAAAAGTCAAGGTAATTCCACAATGTTCTCGGTAATTCCATTGTGTTGATTATAATTCCATATCGTCTCGATAATTCCATTGTAGCAATGCTTTAACCCCTTGGAAACAGAGTCTGTAATCCACTGGAAAAAGTCATATAATCCACAATGGTAAATCCACAACGATTGGAAGTGTTGATTAATCAGCATACAGAGGGGTACCCTTGGGTTGAACTGAAGAAGCGGCCACTGGATGAAAAGTGGAGACCAACGTCAGGATTGCAGGTCGCCTCCAGCGAAGGTTGTCTCCAGCGACGTCCAGCCTGTGCCGTTCTGGTTCAATGTGTCATGCAATTATGTGGTTTAAGGTGGGCTTATGAAGGGGATTTTACATAAGGCCTTAAACTATATGCACCTGGTGTGTAAGCTATTATGGTTGGGAACAGCTACAACTACCAGTTAAGGGGTGGAGCATGCTGAAAGGGGTAACTACAGGGGTTTAAGCCTATAGAAAAGGGTTCCAAACTACTTTTCCATTTCTAACTTGGGTTAAGTTAGCTTTACATGGCAAAATATAGTTTGGTTCAAATGTCTGTTGTCTTTTAGACGAACGACTTGAGATTGGGTGTTTGGTTTCCCCATAAATGTTTTGGAAGTCTATGGCGAGACTTATCAAAAAGAATTAGCTATCCCCCCGAATAGAATTGTTCGAGTAGGTTCGGCTTAAGCGATGTGAGACCAATGTAGATTATGGTACTTAAGGTAACAATAATATACATTGACTCCGCAAGGATTGCAATTTAGCGAATGAACTGCATGTTGGCATGGTTAAAGGCCTCTTAGTCTCTAACTTAACTTACACACAAGATACATTCTTACCTCAGAAACAACCAAAATCAACTAAACAACGTTTCAACACCGACAAGAGTAGTGACTAAGCATCTAGAAACATCGTTTCACTGCTCCTCCTCACCCTGGTTGTCAGTTTCAGTCACGTTGTCCCGTGTGAGTGGCTTCTTTGCGGACCCGCTTACGCGAGGCATAATCATATCGAGGTGCGCTGCATGGCGATCCACGTCGACTCGGAGTGACGTTTGGCCCCGGGACAGGGATGCGAGTATCCCACACAATACGAGGGTTATCGTCATTAGCAGGGCTATGATTAATGTGTCCGCGCTCGACCACGCATAGTTAATTGGTTGGATCGGGTTCTTAGTTGTGGACCTGAGGGACTTGAGAACTTGGTTTATTGGTTCCACGTCGACGACTTGGGTGCCTTCAAAACGGATCCTTCCCAGAGTCTCTGGATCTATGTCTATAGACATATTTCCTAGGTACTCTGAGTCATCCAGAGTCGCGTCCCATCGTTCCGGATCGAGGTGATAGAGCGTCAAATCACCAATGTGTATGGTTGTTCCCTGGGGAACACTGATCCACATCGTTTTGTCCGGTAACGCCAAAGGTCTATTTGCCCCGGGTTGATCGTAGGCTATGATCGCCTGTCTTTGAGGAGCGTTCACTAGCCAACGAGAGCCAATTATTTCCGCTTTTGCATCTTTAGCCAGGTGTCGAGGCGTTACGGTCGTTGAGCACTTAGAATTTTCCGGAATAGGTGTTAATCCGCATATGCCCGCGGTTTTATTCCACATAAACGGTTTGCTCGGGCACAGATAGTGTATCTCCCGAGTGAGAACACACATCTGCAGGTTTGGAGCTAGGTAAACGGAGGGGTTGTCGTCGTGGTACGCAACCATCCTTGGTGTGTCAATTTGAACATGGTTTTCGCCGTGCCAATTGCCAACATTTACGACGTCCCTGAGTCTATATATGCCGTTTGAGGGAATTATTGGTAGGTTGATAATGAACGCCATTTCAAATGTTTTGTGATTGACGTAGATTGGGATTGCGCTACCGAGAGTGTAAGCCAGGTGTGCCTGTGTTTGCGTAACTTTTTCGTGCGTAGCGGAGCTGAGGATGTCGTTCACCATCTGTAGAGAGACTAGATACGGTGGGATCCTACCGGTGGCTAGTGTATCTACCGACGAACTGATATCTCTAAGCATGTCAGCAAAAATCCTATCCATTAGGTGTGCGACAGCGTAATCCGCTTCAACCTTAAGGGCTAACTCATTTACCGCTATTACGAGGGCTTTGATTTCTTGGGTGTGAGTATTCAGCACTAGAACAGTATCCTTTACGGTTTTAGTCACCTGTGTCAATTGTGTTAGTTGAAGGTTCATTTGCGCTCGGATCTTTGGGACCTCGCTCTCTACTTCATACACATGTTGTTTTAGGGACGTTATACTGACAGTGTTGTATGCGGACAACCCTAGGCTGAACAGTGATCCTAGTGACGATGCAGCAAGCAAAAGTCCGCCGATGCCGCGCTTTTGCCTTGTACTTATTCCGCCCAACTCTTGTTGAGTGTAAGTAAATTTATGCAGTTGTTTTAGGATGTGTTGGATCTCTGCTTTAGCACCCTCTAGGGATACTGTGTACCATGGCCTGTTTAACCACTCATTTTTAATGTTAATGTGTTGTTGGACCACGGTTTGGGGGTCGAAGCGGACGAAGACCTTTCGAGTGTATAGGCGGCAATCTGTGATGAGCAGTCCCTGCTGGTCCCGCAGAGCGATGCCCGAGGTGGGTCCAGGGGTTACGATCTCGGCTTGCCCCTCTTGGGTGGCACCCAAGAGGGTGAAGATTACCAGTAGTGGTATCATCATTGTCCTATGGAAACACAAAGAGATAGGTCTTAGCTTCGTCATGGTCAAGGGTAGGTCCTGTGAATTTAAACTATGGTTAAGTTTCTTATCCATTAGTTATCTTCTGCTTGGATGACCCTTGTTCCCACGAGGTCAGATTTTGTGAGATCTTTGTCTCCTGAGGAGTTATTGCACGCCTTGTGTGGTTTAACCTGGTTACGGTGTACCCATTTAACAGTTGGCTCTTTTTGGCCTTTACTGATTTTTATCTGGTAGATAATTGGAGACACTTTGTCGGTTATCAGATGGGGTCCAGTCCATCTGGGCATCAGCTTACGGGCGAGAGTTCCGGTCCCGGACTCTCCTCTCCCAGTTTTGGGTGCAAACGTGTAGTACCAGACCCTGTCTCCCACTTGGAGTTCCTCGTAAGAGGCCTTTTGGTCGTAGTACGCTTTGCGTCCTTCAGCTGATTTTTCCAGGTTTTTCTGTGCGAAAGCAAAAGTGTTTTTAAGGTGTCTTTCCAAGTCTTTCATGTATTGTTGTGTGGTGTAGGCTGTTGCCATGGCAGCATCGCCTGGTTGGTACAACAGGTGCAGAGGGAGAGTCATTTGTCGACCCGTCATCATCTCGAAAGGAGCGATGCCAGTCGACGTGTGTGGAGTGGCCCTTATGGCCATGAGGACCAGAGGGAGTTTCACGTCCCAGTCCTTGTGGTTTGCGGCTACGTATTTTTTCAAAATACTCACCACAGTCCTGTTTGCTCTCTCAACCTGGCCTGAAGCCTGTGGGTGGTAGCCAATATGGAAGTTGGCTTTGACGCCTAGCGTCTTCCACAGTTCCTTCATTACTTCACCTGTGAAGTGTGTACCTTGGTCTGAGTTCACCCTAAGGGGAAGTCCAAACCTTGAAAATACATGATTCATTAATAACATAGCAGTGGTTTGTGCTGTGTCATTAGGGGCTGGTAGACATTCTACCCATTTGGTAAACGCGCAGGTTACCGTGAGAAAATATTTATTTCCTCTAGAGGTCTTAGTGAGTGGTCCGACCCAGTCAATCTGGAGGTCCGACCATGGAAATGCAATGCCTCTACTATGCAGTGGTGCTCTGTGAAGTGGTCTGGATGGTTGAAACTGGCCACAGATCAGGCACCCTTTTATGTAGTC
>NC_056498.1:93557827-93560745 GCF_014905685.2 Nematolebias whitei
AAAATGATATCATCATTTGGTTGGGGGTCGAAAGGATGCTCTTCTTCTTCTTCGCTTGCCATTTTTCCTCTATTTAAAAATTAAATAGGAGAATTTTAATGTTTTAGGTTTTTTCAAAATAAATAAAATCAGAAAAGTCTCTTTGTCTGATATATTTACTCTTATTTAGTGATTTATCAATTAAACGTGCGTTATCTTTTAGCAAATGAGTAAACTTTTTCAACTCTGTGAATATTTGAACTGTATCTTTTACAAAGTTTCTAATTTTTCATTTTGTACCTCCTGTTTGAGGTTTTCAGTGAATGAAAATGTCCTAGTAAATGCCTTTTTTTGCATAAATACCTTAATAACTTTCTAAATGCAAGATAACAGTGATTATTCAGCTTTGAGGAACGTTTATTAACTAAAAAATGCCTTTAAAAAAAGAAAATACGTTTAATTTCACTAAAATAACCTAAAAAGCGAAGTGAAAACCTGTGATCTCAAGTTTCTCCAGAAGGTGGCAGCACAACCTTATTAATTTTAACTCAGACACTGTTAGTGTTGTCCAGTAGGGGTCGCTATGACTTCCTGTGGCGTCCGGTCGTTAGCTGTTAGCTTAAAATTAGCATCGGCTAGACTCGGTTAAAACCAACATTTCTGAACGGATTTTTTACACAAACGTGGCAAAATTTTAGCAATTAGACTTTGAAGACTAAAGCAGCGCATCAGAATAGAGCTTTTAAAGCGTTTTTGAACTTTAAAAAGCAGATTTTATTTCCCTATGAAAACGAGTTTTCATTTCCGGGTCACGTGACTGAATTTGCTAATCACAAAGCAGCAGGGGGGTGAGAGGAAATGACGTAGGCACGTCATTCACTTTCTCAGCAAATCAGAGTGCTACACAACAGCTAATCCAACCAATCACGAAGCGTTTTTCCAACTAGCATGTTACTGTTAGCCTGAAATAAGTTCGTCAACTTTTCGTTTTTTAAACTGTCAAAATGCACTTTCTTCCGTTATCAATGCAAACTATAAGCTCCCAGCTGCACGGGGGTCTGCGCCCCTGTCTCAAAAACATCTTTCTAGCTATTTAAACACTCGTTCGAACTTTTTCAGAACCGAGCCGGACCCAGATCAGCGTCTGGAACACGGTTTAAACAGAATAAAGCGTTTCCACAGCTCAAAGCCTGCTTAGTTACACATAACAGCGTACAATTTCAGCTTTAAAAACATATGACTCACAATTTCAGCTTCAAAACATTCCAGCGTAAAACATGCAGCGTTTTGACTTCAAGCGGCAGCTCCAGCACGCTGCGTTCAATCACAGCTGACAAACTGTTATTTTTCTTCATGCCAACACGTAAAATCAATCTTTACACGAATACACAATCCATTTTATGAATACGTGACGGGCCACCAATATGTAGTATGACATATGCTGAGATATATTCATACATTTAACGGGTTCTTCATTTTTCTGGACTGTGTAAATGTCGTGCATTGAATTTAACAGAAATGTAACGAGAGACGTTATTTATCTTTGACCCATCAAAATGAATGCGGTCATTTATTTACAGAATCAAAGTTTAACATCAAACATTTACATTAATTTGGCAAAATATGAAAATAACAACAGCATAGTTTTACAGGAAGTGAGAACAATACGGCGATTGTTTTCACTTTTCAGCTAAAACGGCAGACATCAATTAATCAGTTTTACAATCAGGAAAACCATACGGCCATGATTTTCCGTTGCATCACCACAGATATTAATGAAAACATCTGGATTAATTTTCTAGCAGAAAGGAGAGTTTAAAGATGGAAAATGGAGATTTATCTTACAGAGAGATGTGTGAGGGAATTTATCTGTAGTACCAGAACAACACGCTCTTTGGAAAATCAGCTTGGCCAACGGTACGCTTGGTCGAAATAGAACTTTTACCTGGCAGATGATATAATCAGCGTCGGTGTAGAGTTCTCCTTTTGACTCTTTCCAGCGTTTCCGTGAGGACAGCTAAGAACCCTTAGGATTCGAGTGAGGTTATCCAAACAGAAGTAATAATTCCTAACATCGTCTCTGGATCAGCTTGAATGCCTGCATTTGCATCCAAGAACTCTGAACTCTTTGTCTCCCACTCTTTCAAGCTCTTCTCATCTCGTCTCGTCTCATCTCGACACACACAGAGAACTGGGAAGTTGCCACATTTAAATGGGTTCGACTCCCGGTTCATTTGAGAGCTTTTTGATTGGTGGATAGACCAGAACAGAGGTGTGGTTTGTGATGTAAGGTGTTATGGAAAGTCAAGGATAGAGATTAAGATTGTTTAAAACAGACAGAAAGATTGTTGGAGAACTTCAGACTTCGTGGAGTCAATTCACCTAGTATCTGCTGTGAAAGTTAAACATGACATTTCTTTTCAGTAAACTTTTTAGTTGACCGAACCTCGAACTTTGACACACACTTACAAACTTGCTCATTGAAGAGAGAAAATCAAGAAATGCATATTAACCTGATTTCTTCTTTGAATGAGGAATAAAAATCATTACTTACTGTTTATGTAAATAAAAATGAGTAGTTCTCTTCAACCTGTAAACATTGTTTGAACTAACACAATTTGATTATCAAAACATTTGTAAAATAGTAATGATCATAGAGAATTGTCATTTCTACTTGATTAATTCAAGAAAGAAAGTCTCAGGATGGGTCAAACTGTTTTCTGGATGCAGATCAATGAAATGACAGTTTCTGTCCCACAAGGTTCTTAAGGTCAAGGGTTTTGACCTTAGGCTTAGTTTTGACATCAGGTTAAGTTCACTACAATTCCAACATTTTTCAGTCAGCTCATCTGGACAGTTTCTTTGTATTGTGCAGAAACATTTCACCTTCGTTCCTGAAGGCTTCATCATTCAAGGAAACACACAGCAAAACTGATTCT
>NC_056498.1:93560755-93561613 GCF_014905685.2 Nematolebias whitei
ACAAAACTGATTCTTCCCCAAACAGCTTACTCCAAAGTGGAACAAACAAGTTCTTCCTGTGATAGGATAATCTCTTTAGTACGCAGCCTCCTCTATTGCCAGCCCTCTTCCTTGTTGACAGTCTTGTCAAACTGGTTGAAAACAACAAAGACCATGCTCGATAAACTAGGTATACAATCCAACATTTTTCAGTCAGCTCATCTGGACAGTGTCTTTGTTTTGTGCAGAAACGTTTTGCCTTCAATCCAGAAGGCTTCACAAGTCAAGGAAACACACAACAAAACTGATTTTTCCCCAGACAGCTTACTCCAAAGTGGAACAAACCAGTTCTTCTTGTGATAGGATAATCTCTTTGTTACGCAGCCTCCTCCATTTCCAGCCCTCTTCCTTGTTGACAGTTGTCGAACTGGTTTAAAACAACAAAGTCCATGCTCAATAATCCAGGTATACAATCCAATATTTTTCAGTCAGGTCATCTGGAAAGTTTCTATGTTTTGTGCAGAAAAGTTTCGTCTTCGATCCAGAAGGCTTCATTATTCAAGCAAACACACAGCAAAACTGATTCTTCCCCCAACAGCTTACTCCAAAGTGGAACAAAGTAGTTCTTCTTGTGATAGGATAATCTCTTTGGTGCGCAGCCTCCTCCATTGCCAGCTCTCTTCTTTGTTGACAGTCTTGTCAAACTCGTTGAAATCCACATAGTCCATGCTCAATATTCCAGGTTTACAATCCAACATTGTTCAGTCAGGTCATCTGGACAATGTCATGGTTTTGTGCAGAAATGTTTTGCCTTCGATCCGGAAGCCTTCACCAGTCAAGGAAACACACCACAAAACTGATTCTTCGCCCAACAGCTTA
>NC_056498.1:93561713-93565628 GCF_014905685.2 Nematolebias whitei
CAGTCAAGGAAACACACCACAAAACTGATTCTTCGCCCAACAGCTTACTCCAAATTGGAACAAACCAGTTCTTCTTGTGATTATATATTTTTTTCAAATCCCCCTCCTACATTGCCGGCCCTCTTCCTTGTTAGCAGTCTTGTAAAACTGGTTGAAAACAACAAAGTCCACGCTCAATAATCCAGGTATACAATTCAACATTTTTCAGTGAGGTCATCTGGACAGTTTCTTTGTTTTGTGCAGAAATGTTTCGCCTTCGATCTGGAAGGCTTCATCAGTCAAGGAAACACATAGCAAAACTGATTCTTCCCCAAACAGCTTAATCCAAAGTGGAACAAACCAGTTCTTCTTGTGATAAGATTTTTTTTGGAACACCCCCTCCTCCATTGCCAGCCCTCTTCCTTGTTGACAGTCTTGTCAAACTGGTTGAAAACAACAAAGTCCATGCTCAATAATCCAGGTATACAATCCAACATTTTTCAGTCAGCTCATCTGGACAGTTTCTTTGTATTGTGCAGAAACATTTCGCCTTCGATCCTGAAGGCTTCATCATTCAAGGAAACACACAGCAAAACTGATTCTTCCCCCAACAACTTACTCCAAAGTGGAACAAACCAGTTCTTCTTGTGATAGGATAATCTCTTTGTTACACAGCCTCTTCCATTGCCAGCCCTCTTCCTTGTTGACAGTCTTGTCAAACTGGTTGAAAACAACAAAGTCCATGCTCATTAATCCAGGTATACAATCCAACAGGTTTCAGTCAGGTCATCTCAACAGTGTCATGGTTTTGTGCAGGAATGTTTCGCCTATGATCCAGAAGGCTTCATCAGTCAAGGAAACACACAGCAAAACTGATTATTTCCCCAACAGCTTAATCCAAAGTGGATTAAACCAGTTCTTCTTGTGATAAGATTTTTTTTTTGGTAATCCCACTCCTCCATTGCTGGCCCTATTCCTTGTTGACAGACTTGTCAAACAGGTTGAAAACAACAAAGTCCATGCTCAATAAACCAGGTATTCAATCCAACATTTTTCTGTCAGGTCATCTGGACAGTGTGTTGGTTTTAGGCAGAAACATTTCGCCTTGGATCTGGAAGGCTTCATCAGTCAAGGAAACACACAGCAAAACTGATTCTTCCCCCAACAGCTTACTCCAAAGTGGAACAAACCAGTTTTTCTTGTGATAGGATAATCTCTTTGGTATGCATTCTCCTCCATTGCCAGCCTTCTTCCTTGTTGACAGTCTTGTTGAACTGTTTGAAAACAGCAAAGTCCATGCTCAGTATTCCAGGTATACAATCCAACATTTTTCAGTCAGCTCATCTGGACAGTCTCTTTGTATTGTGCAGAAACATTTTGCCTTCGTTCCTGAAGGCTTCATCGTTCAAGGAAACACAAAGCAAAACTGATTCTTCCCCCAACAACTTTTACCAAAGTGGAACAAACCAGTTCTTCTTGTGATATGATAATCTCTTTGTTACACAGCCTCCTCCATTGCCAGCCCTCTTCCTTGTTGACAGTCATGTCAAACTGGTTGAAAACAACAAAGTCCATGCTCAATAATCCAGGTATACAGTCCAACATTTCTCAGTCAGTTCATGTGGATAATGTCTTGATTTTAGGCAAAAATGTTTCGCCTTTGATCCAGAAGACTTCATCAGTCAACGAAACACACAACAAAACTGATTCTTCCCCCAACAGCTTACTCCAAAGTGGAACAAATCAGTTCTTCTTGTGATAAGATTTTTTTTGGTACACCCCCTCCTACATTGCCAGCCCTCTTCCTTGTTGACAATCTTCTCAACCTGGTTGAAAACAACAAAGTCCATGTTCATTAATCCAGGTTTACAATCCAACATGTTTCAGTCAGGTCATCTCAACAGTGTCATGGTTTTGTGCAGAAATGTTTCGCCTTCGATCCAGAAGGCTTTATCAGTCAAGGAAACACACAGCAAAACTAATTCTTCCCCCAACAGCTTACTCCAAAATAGAACAAACCAGTTCTTCTTGTGATAGGATAATCTCTTTTGTTACGCAGCCTCCTCCATTGCCAGCCCTCTTCCTTGTTGACAGTCTTGTCAAACTGATTTAAAACAACAAAGACCATGCTCGATAAGCCAGGTATACAATCAAATATTTTTCAGTCAGCTCATCTGGACAGTGTCATTGTTTTGTGTAGAATCGTTTCACCTTCGATCCAGAAGCTTCATAAGTCAAGGAAAAACACAACAAAACTGATTCTTCCCCCAACAACTTACTCCAAAGTGGAACAAACCAGTTCTTCTTGTGATAAGATTTTTTTTGGTAGAACCCTCCTACATTGCCAGCTCTTTTCCTCGTTGACAGTCTTGTTAAACTGGTTGAAAACGACAATGTCCATGCTCAATAATCCAAGTATACAGTTCAACATTTTTCAGTGAGGTCATCTGGACAGTTTCTTTGTTTTGTGCAGAAACGTTTCGCCTTTGATCCGGAAGGCTTCAACAGTCAAGTAAACACACAGCAAAACTGATTCTTACCCAAACAGCTTAATCCAAAGTAGAACAAACCGTTCTTCTTGTGATAGGATAATCTCTTTAGTACTCAGCCTCCTCCATTTCCAGCACTCTTCCTTGTTGACAGTCTTGTCAAACTGGTTTAAAACAACAAAGATCATGCTCGATAAACCAGGTATACAATCCAAGATTTTTTTAGTCAGCTTATCTGGACAGTGTCTTTGTTTTGTGCAGAAACGTTTTGCCTTCGATCCAGAGGGCTTCATAAGTCAAGGAAACACAAAAAAAAACTGATTCTTCCCCAAACAGCTTACTCCAAAGTGGAACAAACCAGTTCTTCTTGTGATAGGATAATCTCTTTGTTACTCAGCCTCCTCCATTGCCAGCCCTCTTCCTTGTTGACGGTCTTGTTGAACGGGTTTAAAACAACAAAGTCCATGCTCAAATATCCAGGTATACAATACAAAATTTTTCAATCAGCTCATCTGGACAGTGTCTTTGTTTTGTGCAGAAACGTTTTGCCTTCGATCCAGAAGGCTTCATAAGTCAAGGAAACACACAACAAAACTGACTCTTCCCCAAACAGCTTACTCCAAAGTGGAACAAACAAGTTCTTCCTGTGATAGGATAATCGCTTTAGTACGCAGCCTCCTCCATTGCCAGCCCTCTTCCTTGTTGACAGTCTTGTCAAACTGGTTGAAAACAACAAAGACCATGCTCGATAAACCAGGTATACAATCCAGAATTTTTATTCAGCTCATCTGGACAGTGTCTTTGTTTTGTGCAGAAACGTTCTGCCTTCGATCCAGAGGGCTTCAAAAGTCAAGGAAACACACAAAAAAACTGATTCTTCCCCAAACAGCTTACTCCAAAGTGGAACAAACCAGTTCTTCTTGTGATAGGATCATCTCTTTGGTACGCAGCCTCCGCCATTGCCAGCCCTCTTCCTTGTTGACAGTCTTGTCAAACTGGTTAAAAACAACAAAGATCATGCTCAATAAACCAGGTACACAATCCAACATTTTTCAGTCAGCTCATCTGGACAGTGTTTTTGTTTTGTGCAGAAACGTTTTGCCTTAGATCCAGAGGGCTTCATAAGTCAAGAAATCACACAACAAAACTGATTCTTTCCCAAACAGCTTACTCCAAAGTGGAACAAACCTGTTCTTCTTGTGATACGATAATCTTTTTGGTGCGCAGCCTCCTCCATTGCCAGCCCTCTTCCTTATTGACAGTCTTGTCAAACTGGTTGAAATCCACATAGTCCATACTCAAGATTCCAGGTTTACAATCCAACATTGTTCAGTCAGGTCATCTGGACAATGTCATGGTTTTGTGCAGAAATGTTTTGCCTTCGATCCGGAAGCCTTCATCAGTCAAGGAAACACACCACAAAACTGATTCTTCGCCCAACAGCTTA
>NC_056498.1:93565728-93568444 GCF_014905685.2 Nematolebias whitei
TCAAGGAAACACACAGCAAAACTGATTCTTCCCCCAACAACTTACTCAAAAGTGGAACAAACCAGTTCTTCTTGTGATAGGATAACCTCTTTTTTACGCAGCCTCCTCCATTGCCAGCCCTCTTCCTTAATGACAGTCTTGTCAAACTTGTTGAAAACAACAAAGCCCATGCTCAATAATCCAGGTGTACAATCCAAAATTTTTCAGTCAGCTCATCTGGACAGTGTCTTTGTTTTGTGCAGAAACGTTTTGCCTTCAATCCAGAAGGCTTCATAAGTCAAGGAAAAACAAAACAAAACAGATTCTTCCCCAAACAGCTTACTCCAAAGTGGAACAAACCAGTTCTTCTTGTGATAGGATAATCTCGTTGGTACGCAGCCTCCTCTATTGCCAGCCCTCTTCCTTGTTGACAGTCTTGTCAAACTGGTTGAAAACAACAAAGATCACGCTCAATATTCCAGGTATACAATCCATTATTTTTCAGTCAGCTCATCTGGACAGTGTCTTTGTTTTGTGCAGAAACGTTTTGCCTTCGATCCAGAGGGCTTCATAAGTCAAGGAAACACATAGCAAAACTGATTCTTCCCCAAACAGCTTACTCCAAAGTGGAACAAACCAGTTCTTCTTGTGATAGGATAATCTCTTTGTTACGCAGCCTCCTCCATTTCCAGATCTCTTCCTTGTTGACAGTCTTGTCGAACTGGTTTAAAACAACAAAGTCCATGCTCAATAATCAAGGTATACAATCTAACATTTTTCAGTCAGGTCATCTGGAAAGTTTCTTTGTTTTGTGCAAAAAAGTTTTGCCTTGGATCCGGAAGGATTCATCAGTCAAGCAAACACACAGCGAAACTGATTCTTCCCCCAACAGCTTACTCCAAAGTGGAACAAACAAGTTCTTCTTGTGATAGGATAGTCTCTTTAGTACGCAGCCTCCTCCATTGCCAGCCCTCTTCCTTGTTGACAGTCTTGTCAAACTGGTTGAAAACAACAAAGACCATGCTCGATAAACTAGGTATACAATCCAACATTTTTCAGTCAGCTCTTCTGGACAGTGTCTTTGTTTTGTGCAGCAACGTTTTCCCTTCAATCCAGAAGGCTTCATAAGTCAAGGAAACACATAACAAAACTGATTCTTCCCCAAACAGCTTACTCCAAAGTGGAACAAACCGGTTCTTCTTGTGATAGGATAATCTCTTTGGTGTGCAGCCTCCTCCATTGCCAGCCCTCTTCCTTGTTGACAGTCTTGTCAAACTGGTTGAAATCCACATTTTCCATGCTCAATATTCCATGTTTACAATCCAACATTGTTCAGTCAGGTCATCTGGACAATGTCATGGTTTTATGCAGAAATGTTTTGCTTTCGATCAGGAAGCCTTCATCAGTCAAGGAAACACACCACAGAACTGATTCTTCGCCCAACAGCTTATTCCAAATTGGAACAAACCAGTTCTTCTTGTGATAATAATTTTTTTTGGAAATCCCCCTCCTCCATTGCCGGCCCTCTTCCTTGTTGGCAGTCTTGTAAAACTGGTTGAAAACAACAAAGTCCACGCTCAATATTCCAGGTATACAATCCAACAGTTTTTCAGTCAGGTCATCTAGACAGTGTCTTTGTTTTGTGCAAAAACATTTCGCCTTCGATCCGGAAGGCTTCATCAGTCAAAGAAACACACAGCAAAACTGATTTTTCCCCAACAGCTTACTCCAAAGTAGAACAAACCAGTTCTTCTTGTGATAAGATTTTTTTGGACCACCCCCTCCTCCATTGCCAGCCCTCTTCCTTGTTGACAGTCTTGTCAAATTGGTTGAAAACAACAAAGTCCATGCTCAATAATCCAGGTATACAATCCAACATTTTTCAGTCAGCTCATCTGGACAGTTTCTTTGTATTGTGCAGCAACATTTCGCCTTCAATACTGAAGGCTTCATCATTCAAGGAAACACACAGCAAAACTGATTCTTCCCCCAACAACTTACTCCAAAGTGGAACAAACCAGTTCTTCTTGTGATAGGATAATCTCTTTGTTACGCAGCCTCCTCCATTGCCAGCCCTCTTCCTTGTTCACAGTCTTGTTGAACTGGTTTAAAACAACAAAGCCCATGCTCAATAATCCAGGTATACAATCCAAAATTTTTCAGTTAGCTCATCTGGACAGTGTCTTTGTTTTGTGCAGAAACGTTTTGCATTCGATCCAGAAGGCTACATAAGTCAAGGAAACACACAACAAAACTGACTCGTCCCCAAACAGCTTACTCCAAAGTCGAACAATCCAGTTCTTCTTGTGATAGGATAATCTCTTTAGTACGCAGCCTCCTCCATTGCCAGCCCTCTTCCTTGTTGACAGTCTTGTCAAACTGGTTGAAAACAACAAAGACCATGCTCGATAAACTAGGTATACAATCCAACATTTTTCAGTCAGCTCATCTGGACAGTGTCATTGTTTTGTGCAGAAACGTTTTGCCTTCAATAAAGAAGGCTTCATAAGTCAAGGAAACACACAACAAAACTGATTCTTCCCCAAACAGCTTACTCCAAAGTGGAACAAACCAGTTCTTCTTGTGATAGGCTAATCTCGTTGGTACGCAGCCTCCTCTATTGCCAGCCCTCTTCCTTGTTGACAGTCTTGTCAAACTGGTTGAAAACAACAAAGATCATGCTCAACAAACCAGGTATACAATCCAACATTTTTCAGTCAGCTCATCTGGACAGTGT
>NC_056498.1:93568544-93571390 GCF_014905685.2 Nematolebias whitei
CAGACTCTGTTTCCAAGGGGTTAAAGCATTGCTACAATGGAATTACCAACAACATTATGGAATTATCATCAACACAATGGAATTACCAAGAACATTGTGGAATTACCTTGACTTTGTTTTCCTTGCTGGATTACTTCTGACTTTGGTCTTCCTTGCTGGATTACTTTTGACTTTGGTCTTCCTTGCTGGATTACATCAAGTTCAAGGACATTTGAAGGCGTAAGTTCACGGTTGGAATTCATCCCCATGGACAGGTGATGATTTCCAAAGGGGGGACTGTAGTGAACTTAACCTGATGTCAAAACTAAGCCTAAGGTCAAAACCCTTGACCTTAAGAACCTTGTGGGACAGAAACTGTCATTTCATTGATCTGCATCCAGAAATACAGTTTGACCCATCCTGAGACTTTCTTTCTTGAATTAATCAAGTAGAAATGACAATTCTCTATGATCATTACTATTTTACAAATGTTTTGATAATCAAATTGTGTTAGTTCAAACAATGTTTACAGGTTGAAGAGAACTACTCATTTTTATTTAAATAAACAGTAAGTAATGATTTTTATTCCTCATTCAAAGAAGAAATCAGGTTAATATGCATTTCTTGATTTTCTGTCTTCAATGAGCAAGTTTGTAAGTGTGTGTCAAAGTTCGAGGTTCGGTCAACTAAAAAGTTTACTGAAAAGAAATGTCATGTTTAACTTTCACAGCAGATACTAGGTGAATTGACTCCACGAAGTCTGAAGTTCTCCAACAATCTTTCTGTCTGTTTTAAACAATCTTAATCTCTATCCTTGACTTTCCATAACACCTTACATCACAAACCACACCTCTGTTCTGGTCTATCCACCAATCAAAAAGCTCTCAAATGAACCGGGAGTCGAACCCATTTAAATGTGGCAACTTCCCAGTTCTCTGTGTGTGTCGAGATGAGACGAGACGAGATGAGAAGAGCTTGAAAGAGTGGGAGACAAAGAGTTCAGAGTTCTTGGATGCAAACGCAGGCATTCAAGCTGATCCAGAGACGATGTTGGGAATTATAACTTCTGTTTGGATAACCTCACATGACTCCTAAGGGTTCTTAGCTGTCCTCACAGAGACGCTGGAAAGAGTCAAAAGGAGAACTCTACACCGACGCTGATTATATCATCTGCCAGGTAAAAGTTCTATTTCGACCAAGCGTACCGTTGGCCAAGCTGATTTTCCAAAGAGCGTGTTGTTCTGGTACTACAGATAAATTCCCTCACACATCTCTCTGTAAGATAAATCTCCATTTTCCATCTTTAAACTCTCCTTTCTGCTAGAAAATTAATCCAGATGTTTTCATTAATATCTGTGGTGATGCAACGGAAAATCATGGCCGTATGGTTTTCCTGATTGTAAAACTGATTAATTGATGTCTGCCGTTTTAGCTGAAAAGTGAAAACAATCGCCGTATTGTTCTCACTTCCTGTAAAACTATGCTGTTGTTATTTTCATATTTTGCCAAATTAATGTAAATGTTTGATGTTAAACTTTGATTCTGTAAATAAATGACCGCATTCATTTTGATGGGTCAAAGATAAATAACGTCTCTCGTTACATTTCTGTTAAATTCAATGCACGACATTTACACAGTCCAGAAAAATGAAGAACCCGTTAAATGTATGAATATATCTCAGCATATGTCATACTACAGAATGTATACCTGGTTATTGAATATGGACTTTGTTGTTTTCAACAAGTTTTACAAGACTGTCAACAAGGACGAGGGCCGGCAATGGAGGAGGCTGCGCAACAAAGAGATTATCCTATCACAAGAAGAACTGGTTTGTTCCACTTTGGAGTAAGTTGTTGGGGGAAGAATCAGTTTTGTGGTGTATTTCCTTGACTGATGAAGCCTTCTGGATCTAAGGCGAAACATTTATGCACAAAACAGTAACACTGTCCAGAAGACCTGACTGAAAAATGTTGGATTGTATACCTGGAATGTTGAACATGGACTTTGTTGTTTTCAACCAGTTTTACAAGACTGCCAACAAGGAAGAGGGCCGGCAATGGAGGAGGGGGATTTCCAAAAAAAATATTATCACAAGAAGAACTGGTTTGTTCCACTTTGGAGTAAGCTGTTCGGGGAAGATTCAGCTTTGTGGTGTGTTTCCATGACTGATGAAGCCTTCTGGATCTACGGCGAAACATTTCTCCACAAAACCATGACACTGTCCAGATGACCTGACTGAAACATGTTGGATTTTGTACCTGGATTTTAAAACATGGACTTTGTTGTTTTCAACAAGTTTTACAAGACTGTCAACAAGGAAGAGGGCCGGCAATGGAGGAGGCTGCAGCCCAAAGAGATTATCCTATTACAAGAAGAACTGGTTTGTTCCACTTTGGAGTAAGTTGTTGGGGGAAGAATTAGTTTTGCTGTGTGTTTCCTTGACTGATGAAGCCTTCCGGATCGAAGGCGAAACGTTTCTGCCTAAAACCAAGACACTGTCCAGATGAACTGACTGAAAAATTTTGGATTGTATACCTGGATTATTGAGCATGGACTTTGTTGTTTTCAACCAGTTTGACAAGACTTTCAACAAGGAAGAGGGCTGGCAATGGAGGAGGGGGTGTTCCAAAAAAAATCTTATCACAAGAAGAACTGGTTTGTTCCACTTTGGAGTAAGCTGTTGGGGAAGAATCAGTTTTGCTGTGTGTTTCTTTGACTGATGAATGCTTCCGGATCGAAGGTGAAATGTTTCTGCACAAAACATAGAAACTGTCCAGAAGACCTGACTGAAAAATGTTGGATTGTATACCTGGAATGTTGAGCATGGACTTTGTTGTTTTCAACCAGTTTTACAAGACTGCCAACAA
>NC_056498.1:93571400-93578887 GCF_014905685.2 Nematolebias whitei
TGGATTTTGTACCTGGATTTTTAAGCATGGACTTTGTTGTTTTCAACAAGTTTTACAATACTGTCAACAAGGAAGAGGGCCGGCAATGGAGGAGGCTGCGCACCAAAGAGATTATCCTATGACAAGAAGAACTGGTTTGTTCCACTTTGGAGTAAGTTGTTGGGGGAAGTATCGGTTTTGTGGTGTATTTCCTTGACTGATGAAGCCTTCTGGATCTAAGGCGAAACATTTATGCACAAAACAGTGACACTGTCGAGATGACCTGACTGAAAAATGTTGGATTGTATACCTGGAATATTGAGCACGGACTTTGTTGTTTTCAAGCAGTTTTACAAGACTGTCAACAAGGAAGAGGGCCAGCAAGGGAGTGGGATTTAAAAAATATATATATCACAAGAAGAACTGGTTTGTTCCGATTTGGAACAAGTTGTTGGGAGAAGAATCAATTTTGATGTGTATTTCCTTGACTGATGAGGCTTCTGGATCGAAGGCGAAACGTTTCTGCACAAAACAATGACAATGTCCAGATGACCTGAATGAAAATTATTTGGATTGTATACCTGGTTTATTGAACATGGGCTTTGTTGTTTTCAACCAGTTTGACAAGACTGTCAAAAAGGAAGAGGGCTGGCAATGGAGGAGGCTGCGTACCAAAGAGATTATCCTATCACAAGAAGAACTAGTTTGTTCCACTTTGGATTAAACTTTTGGGGGAAGAATCAGTTTTGCTGTGTGTTTCCTTGACTGATGAAGCCTTCCGGATCAAAGACGAAACGTTTCTGCACAAAACAAAGAAACTGTCCAGATGACCTCACTGAAAAATGTTGGATTGTACACCTGGATTATTGAGCATGGACTTTGTTGTTTTAAACCAGTTCGACAAGACTGTCGACAGGGAAAAGGGCTGGCAATGTAGGAGGGGGCTACCAAAAAAAATCTTATCACAAGAAGAACTGGTTTATTCCTCTTTGGAGTATTTTGTTGGGGGAATATTCAGTTTTGTTGTGTGTTTCCTTGACTAATGAGAATTCTGGATCGAAGGCGAAACGTTTCTGCACAAAACAATGACACTGTCCAGAATACCTGACTGAAAATTTTTGGGATTGTATACCTGTTTTATTGAGCATTGACTTTGTTGTTTTAAACAAGTTCTACAAGACTGTCAACAAGGAAGAGGGCTGGCAATGGAGGAGGCTGCGTACAAAAGAGATTATGCTATCACAAGAAGAACTGGTTTGTTCTATTTTGGAGTAAGCTGTTGGGGGAAGAATTAGTTTTGCTGTGTGTTTCCTTGACTGATGAAGCCTTCTGGATCAAAGGCAAAACATTTCTGCACAAAACCATGACACTGTCGAGATGACCTGACTGAAACATGTTGGATTGTATACCTGGATTAATGAGCATGGACTTTGTTGTTTTCAACCAGTTTGACAAGATTGTCAACAAGGAAGAGGGCTGGCAATGTAGGAGGGTTTGTACCCAAAAAAATCGTATCACAAGAAGAACTGGTTTGTTCCACTTTGGAGTAAGCTGTTGGGGGAAGAATCAGTTTTGTTGTGTGTTTCATTGACTGATGAAGCCTTCTGGATCGAAGGTGAAACGTTTCAACCTAAAATCAAGACACTATCCACATTAACTGACTGAGAAATGTTGGACTGTATACCTGGATTATTGAGCATGGACTTTATTGTTTTCAACCAGTTTGACAAGACTGTCAACAAGGAAGAGGGCTGGCAATGGAGGGGGGGGGGGGTACCAAAGAGACACTCTTATCACAAGAAGAACTGGTTTGTTCCACTTTGGAGTAAGTTGATTGGGGAATAATCAGTTTTGTTGTGTGTTTCCTTGACTGATGAAGCTTCTGGATCGAAGGTGAAACGTTTCTGCACAAAACAAAGACACTGTCCAGAATATTTGATTGAAATTTTTTTGGATTGTATATTTGGTTTTTTGAGCATGGACTTTGTTGTTTTCAACCAGTTTGACAAGACTTTCAACAAGGAAGAGGGCTGGCAATGGAGGAGGCTGCGTACCAAAGAGATTATCCTATCACAAAACGAACTGGTTTGTTCCACTTTGGAGTAAGCTGTTTGGGGAAGAATCAGTTTTGTTGTGTGTTTCCTTGACTTATGAAGCATTCTGGATTGAAGGCAAAACGTTTCTGCACAAAACAAAGACACTGTCCAGATGAGCTGACTGAAAAATGTTGGATTGTATACCTAGTTTATGGAGCATGGTCTTTGTTGTTTTCAACCAGTTTGACAAGATTGTCAACAAGGAAGAGGGCTGGCAATGTAGGAGGGTTTGTAACAAAAAAAATCTTATCACAAGAAGAACTGGTTTGTTCCACTTTGGAGTAAGCTGTTGGGGGAAGAATCAGTTTTGTTGTGTGTTTCATTGACTGATGAAGCCTTCTGGATCGAAGGTGAAACGTTTCTACCTAAAATCAAGACACTATCCACATGAACTGACTGAGAAATGTTGGACTGTATACCTGGATTATTGAGCATGGACTTTGTTGTTTTCAGCCAGTTTGACAAGACTGTCAACAAGGAAGAGGGCTGGCAATGGAGGAGGCTGCATACTAAAGAGATTATCCTATCACAAGAAGAACTGATTTATTCCACTTTGGATTAAGCTGTTTGGGGAAGAATCAGTTTTGCTGTGTGTTTCCTTGACTGATGAAGCCTTCCGGATCAAAGGTGAAACGTTTCTACACAAAACAAAGAAACTGTCCAGATGACCTCACTGAAAGATGTTGAATTGTATACCTGGATTATTGAGCATGGACTTTGTTGGTTTAAACCAGTTCGACAAGACTGTCAACAAGGAGAAGGGCTGGCAATGTAGGAGGGGTCTACCAAAAAAAATCTTATCACAAGAAGAACTGGTTTGTTTCACGTTGGAGTAAGTTGTTGGGGGAAGAATCAGTTTTGTTGTGTTTTTCCTTGACTTATGAAGCTTCTGGATTGAAGGTGAAACGTTTCTGCACAAAACAATGACACTGTCCAGATGAGCTGACTGAAAAATGTTGGATTGTATACCTGGTTTATCGAGCATGGTCTTTGTTGTTTTAAACCAGTTTGACAAGACTGTCAACAAAGAAGAGGGCTGGCAATGGAGGAGGCTGCGTACCAAAGAGATTATCCTATCAGAAGAAGAACTGGTTTGTTCCACTTTGGATTAAGCTGTTTGGGAAAGAATCAGTTTTGCTATGTGTTTCCTTGACTGATGAAGCCTTCCAGATCGAAGGCGAAACGTTTCTGCACAAAACAAAGAAACTGTCCAGATGACCTCACTGAAAAATGTTGAATTGTATACCTGGATTATTGAGCATGGACTTTGTTGTTTTAAACCTGTTCGACAAGACTGTGAACAAGGAAGAGGGCTGGCAATGGAGGAGAATGCGTACCAAAGAGATTATCCTATCACAAGAAGAACTGGTTTGTTCCACTTTGGAGTAAGCTGTTGGGGGAAGAATCAGTTTTGTTGTGTGTTTCATTGACTTGTGAAGCTTCTGGATTGAAGGTGAAACGTTTCTGCACAAAACAATGACACTGTCCAGATGAGCTGACTGAAAAATGTTGGACTGTATACCTGGATTTTTGAGCATGGACTTTGTTGTTTTCAACCAGTTTGACAAGACTGTCAACAAGGAAGAGGGCTGGCAATGGAGGAGGCTGCGTACCAAAGAGATTATCCTATCAGAAGAAGAACTGGTTTGTTCCACTTTGGATTAAGCTGTTTGGGGAAGAATCAGTTTTGCTATGTGCTTCCTTGACTGATGAAGCCTTCCGTATCGAAGGCGAAACGTTTCTGCACAAAACATAGAAACTGTCCAGATGACCTCACTGAAAAATGTTGAATTGTATACCTGTATTATTGAGCATGGACTTTATTGTTTTAAACCTGTTCGACAAGACTGTCAACAAGGAAAAGGGCTGGCAATGTAGGAGGGGGTGTACCAAAAAAATCTTATCACAAGAAGAACTGGTTTGTTCCACTTTGGAGTAAGCTGTTGGGGGAAGAATCAGTTTTGTTGTGTGTTTCGTTGACTGATGAAGCCTTCTGGATTGAAGGCAAAATGTTTCTGCCTAAAATCAAGACACTATCCATATGAACTGACTGAGAAATGTTGGACTGAATACCTGGATTATTGAGCATGGACTTTGTTGTTTTCAACCAGTATGACAAGACTGTCAACAAGGAAGAGGGCTGGCAATGGATGAGGCTGCGTAACAATGAGATTATCCTATAACAAGAAGAACTGGTTTGTTCCAGTTTGGAGTAAGTTGTTGGGGAAAGAATCAGTTTTGCTGTGTGTTTCCTTGAATGATGAAGCCTTCAGGAACGAAGGCGAAATGTTTCTGCACAATTCAAAGAAACTGTCCAGATGAGCTGACTGAAAAATGTTGGATTGTATACCTGGAATATTGAGCATGGACTTTGCTGTTTTCAACCAGTTCAACAAGACTGTGAACAAGGAAGAGGGCTGGCAATAGAGGAGAATGCGTACCAAAGAGATTATCCTATCACAAGAAGAACTGGTTTGTTCCACTTTAGAGTTAGCTTTTGGGGGAAGAATTAGTTTTGCTGTGTGTTTCCTTGACTGATGAAGCCTTCCGGATCGAAGGCGAAACGTTTCTGCCTAAAACCAAGACACTGTCCAGTTGAACTGACTGAAAAATTTTGGATTGTATACCTGGATTATTGAACATGGACTTTGTTGTTTTCAACCAGTTTGACAAGACTGTCAACAACGAAGAGGGCTGGCAATGGAGGAGGGGGTGTTCCAAAAAAAATCTTATCACAAGAAGAACTGGTTTGTTCCACTTTTGAGTAAGCTGTTGGGGAAGAATCAGTTTTGCTGTGTGTTTCTTTGACTGATGAATGCTTCCGGATCGAAGGCGAAATGTTTCTGCACAAAACATAGAAACTGTCCAGAAGACCTGACTGAAAAATGTTAGATTGTATACCTGGAATATTGAGCATGGACTTTGTTGCTTTCAACAAGTTTTACAAGACTGCCAACAAGAAAGAGGGCCGGCGATTGAGGAGGGGTATTTCCAAAAAAATATATTATCACAAGAAGAACTGGTTTGTTCCAATTTGGAGTAAGCTGTTGGGTGAAGAATAAGTTTTGTGGTGTGTTTCCTTGACTGATGAAGCCTTCAGGATCGAAGGCGAAACATTTCTGCCTTAAACCAAGACACTGTCCAGATGAACTGACTGAAAAATTTTGGATTGTAAACCTGGATTATTGAGCATGATCTTTGTTGTTTTCAACCAGTTTGACAAGACTGTCAACAAGGAAGAGGGCCGGCGATGGAGGAGTGGTATTTCCAAAAAAATATTATCACAAGAAGAACTGGTTTGTTCCAATTTGGAGTAAGCTGTTGGGCAAAGAATAAGTTTTGTGGTGTGTTTCCTTGACTGATGAAGGCTTCCGGATCGAAGGCAAAACGTTTCTGCACAAAACCATGACACTGTGCAGATGAGCTGACTGAAAAATGTTGGATTGTATACCTGGTTTATTGAGCATGATCTTTGTTGTTTTCAACCAGTTTGACAAGACTGTCAACAAGGAAGAGGGCTGGCAATGGAGGAGGGGGTGTTCCAAAAAAATCTTATCACAAGAAGAACTGGTTTGTTCCACTTTGGAGTAAGCTGTTGGGGGAAGAATCAGTTTTGTTGTGTGTTTCATTGACTGATGAAGCCTTCTGGATCGAAAGTGAAATGTGTAGTATAACATATGCGTATATATTCATACATTTTTCACGAGTTCTTCATCTTTCTGACTGTGTAAATGTCGTGCGTTGAGTTTAACAGAAATGTAACGAGAGAGACGTTAATTATCTTTGACCCATCAAATGAATGCGGTCATTTATTTGCAGAATCAAAGTTTAACATCAAACATTTACATTAATTTGGCAAAATATGAAAACAATAACAATGTCAAGTTCACAGAAAGTGGACAATACGACGATTGTCCTCACTTCTCAGCAGAACAACAGATATCAATCACACGGCGGTGATTGAGAACTTTGCTTCAGATATTTCTAAAATATCTGTAATGATTTTAGGAGAAAGGAGAGTTTAAGATGGAAAATGGAGATTTATCTTACAGAGAGATGTGTGAGGGAATTAATCTGTTTGACCAGAAACGTGCACGCTCTTTGGGGAATCAGCTTGGCCACGGTACACTTGGTCGAAAATAGAACCTTCTACCTGGTTGATGATAAAATCAGCGTCGGCGTAGGGTTCCTTTCTGACTCTTTCAGCGTCTCCATGAGGACAGCCAAACCCTTAGAGAGTCGTGCGAGGTTATCCAAACAGAAGTTATAATTCCCAAATTCCAATCTGCATCTTGTCTCGTCAGAATTCTGAACTCCTTCAGAACTCTCTTCTGAGAGTTAAACTCTGGAACTCTTCTCCAAGAACTGCATCAGAGAGTTTTTCATCTCTCTTACTCTTTAGCTCTTTCACTCTTTTGCTCTGGCGAGAACCGGGAAGTTGCCACATTTAAATGAGTTGACTTCCGGGTCATTTTAGAGCTTTCTGATTGGTGGGTAGACCAGATCAGAGGTGTGGTTTGTGATGTAAGGTGTTATCAAAGTCAAGGGCAGAGAATGAGATTGTTTAAAAACAGACAGGAAGATTATTGGAGAAAACCAGACTTTGTGGAGTCAAACTCTCCTGTATCTTCTGTAAAGATTAAACATGACATTTCTTCTCAGTAAACATTTTAGTTGACCGAAACTCGACCTTTAACATACTTACAAAACTTGCTCATTGAAGACAGAAAAATCAAGAAATGCATATTACCCTGATTTCTTCTTTGAATGAGGAATAAAAATCATTACTTACTGTTTATGTAAATAAAATGAGTAGTTCTCTTCAACCTGTAAACATTGAGTGAACTAACACAATTTGATTATCAAACATTTAGTAATGATCATAGAGAATTGTCTTTTCTACTTGATTACTTCAAGAAAGAAAGTCTCCAGATGGCTCAAACTGTATTTCTGGATGCAGATCAATGAAATAACAGTCTCTGTCCATCTGGTCAGTTTTGACATGGGCCTAGGTTCACTACAGTCCCCCCTTTGGAAATCATTGCCTGTCCATGGGGATGAATTCCAACCGTGAACTTACGCCTTCAAATGTCCTTGAGCTTGATGTAATCCAGCAAGGAAGACCAAAGTCAAAAGTAATCCAGCAAGGAAGACCAAAGTCAGAAGTAATCCAGCAAGGAAAACAAAGTCAAGGTAATTCCACAATGTTCTTGGTAATTCCATTGTGTTGATGATAATTCCATAATGTTGTTGGTAATTCCATTGTAGCAATGCTTTAACCCCTTGGAAACAGAGTCTGTAATCCATTGGAAAAAGTCATATAATCCACAACGGTAAATCCACAACGATTGGAAGTGTTGATTAATCAGCATACAGAGGGGTACCCTTGGATTGAACTGAAGAAGCGGCCAC
>NC_056498.1:93578987-93601027 GCF_014905685.2 Nematolebias whitei
TTCACGCGTTCAGCCTTATCTGTGTAATCTTGGTTTGTCTGAACCGTCAGCACAGCAGAAGCTGTTTCTGAGTGTTCAGCCTGCGATGACTCGTCATCGTTTGTGTGTGTGTTTACCCCCCCTTCTTCTGATGAGGGGTTGTTTGAGGCAACAACAGTTATGTCTTGGTGTGTTCCACCGACATCTGTTATGTTGTCATTCGCGCCCTCAGATGTAATAGGAATTACATTACTGCATAGTGCTCCTGGATGGGTTCCCGTGTCAGTGTGTTTCAAAGTTTCTAACAACCTGCGTATTTTCTCTGTCTCTTCCGAGTTCAGAGGTGTAGGGCCTTGTTTCTGGAACTTTTGTGATTTTTTCGCCTCGGTTCGTTTCGTCCGAGGTGGGGGACGGTCAGGTACGTCTTTCGGGGGTTCCTTTACGTACTGCCCCTGATGATATGGTTTCCCATATCGTTGCGTCCTGCGCTCACCCCTTTTACGATAATCACTGTCATCCTCTGAAAGAGGAGTTTTTTTGTCCCAGCGTGCACCTTCAGGACGCGGTTTGTTATTTTGAACAGACTGTTTTCTCTCAACTTTCTTAGGAGGAGGTGGCGAAGCACGTCGTCCTTCCAGTTCAAGAGGGAGGGGTTTAACCTTTACACTGGGAAACACTTCTATGGGCGTCTTAGCATGAGAACTCGCTTCAAACACATTCATAGCACACTGCTTAATCTCACTGATGGATTTTTCTCTGAAATTTGCCATCATTTGTACTGATTGTTTAAAATCAGTGTGGAGATTTTTGCTGAAAACAAACTTAAAACCTTTATCTTCTTCCATTCCGGTTTCATTTCTGTTACCAAAATAAGCTTGGAAGATTCTTTTGTAATAAACTTTTGGATGTTCAGTTTTACCCTGCGTGACCTTGTCTGCAGCTGGGAAACCAGCAGGTCCCGTGCAGGAGTCGTATTCTCTGATCAAAGCTTCACACAGAAGGTTGTAATTCCTTCTCGTTGCATCTGGTAGACACTCGATGAAGGTGAACACCTCTCTGTCCGAAGTGAGCCGTATCAGACGTATCTTATCCTCTACCGTAGCATTAGGATAAGATCTCAATCTGAACTCCAGATCTTTGAGGTACGCTTTTGTTCCAGATGATCCCATCGGTCCAGGCACAAAGCGTTGTACATATTTTGAGATTTTCTGCAAATCATCCATTGAAGGAGACAGTATCAACGGTCTCTCTTGTGTGTGTGATGGTACAGATTGGTCAAGGACTGCCCCTACCGCCCAAGATGGGGGTGGGGGTGGCTGATAAGGGTTGGGAGGAAGAGGTGCATATCGGTGCAGGTCTGTCCCTACCGCCCATAATGGGGGTGGAGGTGGCTGCATGGTGTCAGGAGGAAGAGGTGCATATTGGTGCAGGTCTGTCTGGGGTGGTTGTGGCTGACCCGGGCCCTGATACTGTTCGTCTCTGAGTCTCAGACCAGCTCGCCCCATTTCAGAAATCTGGTTTGTAGCTGTAGCTAGTTTCTCCTCACAAGCTGTCAGGCGCTCCTGTGATGTCCGACATTCACTTTGTAAATTCAGACATTGTTGGAGTATCATCTTTTCCTCTTTGCAATCCTTCAGCTCCTTTAATGCGATCTGCAACTGTCGTTGTAGCACACCGTTGTCTGAACACACGGATTGGTACACACGGTCTTTATCCCTGGCTTCCGATAGTGATGTCTCAAGTAATTGTATTTTGCTGTTCAGCGAATCAACTTCTGCATTTGCATTTTGCTGTAAATGAAACATCTGATCATAATGTTTTCTTATGCGGGCCTCGTGTTCACTTTTAAATTGAAGGACGTATTCTTCAATTTCCTGAACCACCTCTTTTTCACTGTTTAACCTTATTGCAAGGTAATCAGCTTTCTCAACAACTGCATAGAATAATTCTTTCAGCAAAATTGCGATTTTAGCCAGCTTTTCATAGTTTGACTTTGTAATTTCTGTAGAGGTCACACTTTCTGCGACCTCCTTCAGATTGTCCAATAACTCTTTTGGGTTCATGCTCTCTGCCTGTTTCATCTGTGAATGTACAGGTGCTGTCAGAAGCGCTAACGCATTCTCCAGGCAGTCCGTCATCCCGTAAGGATCAAAGTCTTTTTCTAACACACCTGTCATGTTTTTCACTGTGTAGCACTTTATCTGTTTAAAACAGTTGCAAGCTTCAGATATTTTACAGGTAAATATTTGTATTCGAGTCAATGAGTTTTCACACTATTTTAGCTTTTTGGGTTTACACAGAAGTACTGTTATAAGTCAGCTTATTCAAATGTGGGTACCTCTCTGTAGGTTTTACCCCAATTCATGAATATTTAAGTAAATGCTCTCTGGCAGTGTTACTTTTATGTGCTTATTTCTCAACAGACTAGTTACCAAGCTATTTTTAGTGTATCTTACTCTAAAGCACTGAATTTTTATAAACCTGCAATTTTTCTTTTTAGTCTCACAGCAACATTAGTTTAAAATATTTTTTAAACCGTTCTGTTCCAGAAATTCGCTATTTTAAACAGTTACTCATCAACCAAGTGGTGAAAAGAAAAAGAAAAGTTGATGATGTGTCAGGATTAATCAGTCCTTCCTCAGAAAAACTGTTATTCCTGTTGTCCTCCTGTCAGTGACTTCTATTTAAAATTAAATAGGAAGATTTATTTTTAGGTGGCAACTTAAACAGAAAAGTTTCTTTTTCCTGATAAGTTTACTCTTATTTAGTGATCTAGCAATTAAACGTGTATTATCTCTCCAGCAAATGAGTAAACTGTTCAACTCTGTGAATATTTGAACCGTATTTTTTAAAAAGTTTCTAATTTTATTTTGTACCTTTTTCTTAAGGAATTATCAGTGAATAAAAATGTGTTCGGTAAATGCTCTTTGCATAAATACCTTTATAACTTTTAAAATGCAAGACAACAGTGATTATTCAGCTTTGAGGAACGTTTATTTACTCAAAAATGCCTTACAGAAAAATAAAAACGTTTAATTTCACTCTTTAAACCTAAAAAGCGAAGTGAAAACCTGTGATCTCACGTTTATCCAGAAGGTGTCAGTACAACCTTATTAATTTTAACTCAGACACTGTTAGTGTTGTCCAGTAGGGGAGCTATAACTTCCTGTGGCGTCCGGTCGTTAGCTGTTAGCTAAAAATTAGCATCGGCTAGACTCGGATAAAACCAACATTTCTGAACGGATTTTTTACACAAGCGTGGCAAAATTTTAGCAATTAGACTTCGAAGAACCTAAACAGCGTTTCAGAACACAGCTTTAAAGCGCTTTTCAGCTTTAAAAAGCAGATTTTATTTCCCTATGAAAACGAGTTTCATTTCCGGGTCACGTGACTGAAATCACCAATGACAGAGCAGCGCGGGGTTGAGAGGAAATGGCGTAGACACGTCATTCAACTTCTCAGCGAATCAGAGCGCTCCGCAGCAGCAAAATTTCACCAATCACAAAACGTTTCAGCAACTAGCATGATAGATTAGCATGAAATAAGTTCGTCGACTTTTCGTCTTTTAAACTGTCAAAATGCACTTTTTCTGTTAAAAACTGTAACGAATCAACTCTGAGCAGTACGGAGTCTGCTACTCCGGTCTCAAAAACGTTTTTCTAGCTATTTAAACAACTCGTCCGAACCTTTTTCAGAACCGAGCCGGTCCAACAGAACCTCTGTCCGTTTGGACCACAGTTTAAACAGAATAACGTTTTCCACAAAACCCAGCTTTTAGTTACCATAACAGGCGTACAATTTCAGCTTTCATAAAGACATATGACACTATTTCAGCTTTCAAAACATCACTAGCCCAACACGCTTAAACATGCAGCGTTTTGACTTCAAAGCGGCGCAGCTTGAGCTGCGTTTCAGCACAGCTGATAAACTGTTACTTTTCTTCATGCCAACATGTAAAAAACAATCTTTACACGAAATACACAGTCATTTATGAGCACGTAACGGGCCACCAGTTGTAGTATAACATATGCGTATATATTCATACATTTTTCACGAGTTCTTCATCTTTCTGACTGTGTAAATGTCGTGCGTTGAGTTTAACAGAAATGTAACGAGAGAGACGTTAATTATCTTTGACCCATCAAATGAATGCGGTCATTTATTTGCAGAATCAAAGTTTAACATCAAACATTTACATTAATTTGGCAAAATATGAAAACAATAACAATGTCAAGTTCACAGAAAGTGGACAATACGACGATTGTCCTCACTTCTCAGCAGAACAACAGATATCAATCACACGGCGGTGATTGAGAACTTTGCTTCAGATATTTCTAAAATATCTGTAATGATTTTAGGAGAAAGGAGAGTTTAAGATGGAAAATGGAGATTTATCTTACAGAGAGATGTGTGAGGGAATTAATCTGTTTGACCAGAAACGTGCACGCTCTTTGGGGAATCAGCTTGGCCACGGTACACTTGGTCGAAAATAGAACCTTCTACCTGGTTGATGATAAAATCAGCGTCGGCGTAGGGTTCCTTTCTGACTCTTTCAGCGTCTCCATGAGGACAGCCAAACCCTTAGAGAGTCGTGCGAGGTTATCCAAACAGAAGTTATAATTCCCAAATTTCAATCTGGATCTTGTCTCGTCAGAATTCTGAACTCCTTCAGAACTCTCTTCTGAGAGTTAAACTCTGGAACTCTTCTCCAAGAACTGCATCAGAGAGTTTTTCATCTCTCTTACTCTTTAGCTCTTTCACTCTTTTGCTCTGGCGAGAACCGGGAAGTTGCCACATTTAAATGAGTTGACTTCCGGGTCATTTTAGAGCTTTCTGATTGGTGGGTAGACCAGATCAGAGGTGTGGTTTGTGATGTAAGGTGTTATCAAAGTCAAGGGCAGAGAATGAGATTGTTTAAAAACAGACAGGAAGATTATTGGAGAAAACCAGACTTCGTGGAGTCAAACTCTCTTGTATCTTCTGTAAAGATTAAACATGACATTTCTTCTCAGTAAACATTTTAGTTGACCGAAACTCGACCTTTAACATACTTACAAAACTTGTTCATTGAAGACAGAAAAATCAAGAAATGCATATTACCCTGATTTCTTCTTTGAATGAGGAATAAAAATCATTACTTACTGTTTATGTAAATAAAATGAGTAGTTCTCTTCAACCTGTAAACATTGAGTGAACTAACACAATTTGATTATCAAACATTTGTAAAATAGTAATGATCATAGAGAATTGTCTTTTCTACTTGATTACTTCAAGAAAGAAAGTCTCCAGATGGCTCAAACTGTATTTCTGGATGCAGATCAATGAAATAACAGTCTCTGTCCATCTGGTCAGTTTTGACATGGGCCTAGGTTCACTACAAATGTTTCTGCCTAAAATCAAGACACTATCCACATTAACTGACTTAGAAATGTTGGACTGTATACCTGGATTATTGAGCATGGACTTTGTTGTTTTCAACCAGTTTGACAAGACTGTCAACAAGGAAGAGGGCTGGCAATGGAGGGGGGGGGTGGTACCAAAGAGACACTCCTATCACAAGAAGAACTGGTTTGTTCCACTTTAGAGTAAGTTGTTTGGGGAATAATCAGTTTTGTTGTGTGTTTCCTTGACTGATGAAGCTTCTGGATCGAAGGTGAAACGTTTCTGCACAAAACAAAGACACTGTCCAGAATATTTGATGGAAAATTTTTTGGATTGTATACTTGGTTTTTTGAGCATGGACTTTGTTGTTTTCAACCAGTTTGACAAGACTGTCAACAAGGAAGAGGGCTGGTTAATGGAGGAGGCTGCGCACCAAAGAGATTATCCTATCACAAGAAGAACTGGTTTGTTCCACTTTGGAGTAAGCTGTTTGGGGAAGAATCAGTTTTGTTGAGTGTTTCCTTGACTTATGAAGCCCTCTGGATCGAAGGCAAAACGTTTCTGCACAAAACAAAGACACTGTCCAGATGAGCTGACTGAAAAATGTTGGATTGTACACCTGGTTTATTGAGCATGATCTTTGTTGTTTTCAACCAGTTTGACAAAACTGTCAACAAGGAAGAGGGCTGGCAATGTAGGAGGGTTTGTAACAAAAAAAATCTTATCACAAGAAGAACTGGTTTGTTCCACTTTGGAGTAAGCTGTTGGGGGAAGAATCAGTTTTGTTGTGTGTTTCATTGACTGATGAAGCCTTCTGGATCGAAGGTGAAACATTTCTACCTAAAATCAAGACACTATCCACATGAACTGACTGAGAAATGTTGGACTGTATACCTGGATTATTGAGCATGGACTTTGTTGTTTTCAACCAGTTTGACAAGACTGTCAACAAGGAAGAGGGCTGGCAATGGAGGAGGCTGCATACTAAAGAGATTATCCTATCACAAGAAGAACTGATTTATTCCACTTTGGATTAAGCTGTTTGGGGAAGAATCAGTTTTGCTGTGTGTTTCCTTGACTGATGAAGCCTTCCGGATCAAAGGTGAAACGTTTCTGCACAAAACAAAGAAACTGTCCAGATGACCTCACTGAAAAAAGTTGAATTGTATACCTGGATTATTGAGCATGGACTTTGTTGGTTTAAACCAGTTTGACAAGACTGTCAACAAAGAAGAGGGCTGGCAATGGAGGAGGCTGCGTACCAAAGAGATTATCCTATCAGAAGAAGAACGGGTTTGTTCCACTTTGTATTAAGCTGTTGGGGAAAGAATCAGTTTTGCTGTGTGTTTCCTTGAATGATGAAGTCTTCAGGAATGAAGGCGAAATGTTTCTGCACAATACAAAGAAACTGTCCAGATGAGCTGACTGAAAAATGTTGGATTGTATACCTGGAATATTGAGCATGGACTTTGCTGTTTTCAACCAGTTCAACAAGACTGTCAACAAGGAAGAGGGCTGGCAATGGAGGAGGGGGTGTTCCAAAAAAAATCTTATCACAAGAAGAACTGGTTTGTTCCACTTTGGAGTAAGTTGTTGGGCGAAGAATCAGTTTTGCTGGGTGTTTCTTTGACTGATGAAGCCTTCTGCATCGAAGTCGAAACGTTTCTGCACAAAACAAAAACACTGTCCAGATGAGCTGACTGAAAAAGTTTGGATAGTATACCTGGTTTATCGAGCATGGTCTTTGTTGTTTTAAACCAGTTTGACAAGACTGTCAACAAGGAAGAGGGCTGGCAATGTAGGAGGGGGTGTACCAAAGAGATTATCCTACCACATGAAGAACTGGTTTGTTCTATTTTGGAGTAAGCTGTTGGGGGGAAGAATTAGTTAAGCTGTGTGTTTCCTTGACTGATGAAGCCTTCTGGATCGAAGGCGAAACATTTCTGCACAAAACCATGACACTGTCGAGATGACCTGACTGAAACATGTTGGATTGTATACCTGGATTATTGAGCATGGACTTTATTGTTTTCAACCAGTTTGACAAGATTTTCAACAAGGAAGAGGGCTGGCAATGTAGGAGGGGGTGTACAGAAAAAAATCTTATCACAAGAAAAACTGGTTTGTTCCACTTTGGAGTAAGCTGTTGGGGAAGAATCAGTTTTATTGTGTGTTTCGTTGACTGATGAAGCCTCCTGGATCGAAGTCGAAACGTTTCTTCCTAAAATCAAGACACAGTCCACATGAACTGACTGAGAAATGTTGGATTGTATACCTGGATTACTGAGCATGGACTTGGTTGTTTTCAAAGAGTTTGACAAGACTGTCAACAAGGAAGAGGGCTGGCAATGGAGGAGGCTGCGTAACAAAGAGATTATCCTATCACAAGAAGAACTGGTTTGTTCCACTTTGGAGTAAGCTTTTGGGGGAAGAATTAGTTTTGCTGTGTGTTTCCTTGACTGATGAAGCCTTCCGGATCGAAGGCGAAATGTTTCTGCCTAATACCAAGACATTGTCCAGATGAACTGACTGAAAAATGTTGGATTGTATACCTGGTTTATCGAGCATGGTCTTTGTTGTTTTAAACCAGTTTGACAAGACTGTCAACAAGGAAGAAGGTTGGCAATGGAGGAGGGGGTGTTCCAAAAAAAATCTTATCACAAGAAGAACTGGTTTGTTCTACTTTGGAGTAAGCTATTGGGGAAGAATCAGTTTTGCTGTGTGTTTCTTTGACTGATGAAGCCTTCCGGATCGAAGGCGAAATGTTTCTGCACAAAACATACAGACTGTCCAGAAGACCTGACTGAAAAATGTTGGATTGTATACCTGGTTTATTTAGCATGATCTTTGTTGTTTTCAACCAGTTTGACAAGACTGTCAACAACGAAGAGGGCTGGCAATGGAGGAGGCTGCGTACTAAAGAGATTATCCTATCACAAGAAGAACTGGTTTGTTCCACTTTGGAATCAGCTTTTTAGGGAAGAATCAGTTTTGTTGTGTGTTTCCTTAACTTATGAAGCCTTCTGGATCGAAGTCGAAACGTTTCTGCACAAAACAAAGACACTGTCCAGATGAGCTGACTGAAAAATTTTGGATTGTATCCCTGCATTATTGAGCATGGACTTTGTTGTTTTAAACCAGTTCGACAAGACTGTCAACAAGGAAGAGGGCTGGCAATGGAGGAGGCTGCGTACCAAAGAGATTATCCTACCACAAGAAGAACTGGTTTGTTCTATTTTGGAGTAAGCTATTGGTTGAAGAATTAGTTAAGCTGTGTGTTTCCTTGACTGATGAAGCCTTCTGGATCAAAGGCAAAACATTTCTGCACAAAACCATGACACTGTCGAGATGACCTGACTGAAACATGTTGGATTGTATACCTGGATTAATGAGCATGGACTTTGTTGTTTTCAACCAGTTTGACAAGATTTTAAACAAGGAAGATGCCTGGCAATGTAGGAGGGGGGTACCAAAAAAAATCTTATCACAAGAACAACTGGTTTGTTCACCTTTGCAGTAAGCTGTTGGTGGAAGAATCAGTTTCTTGTGTGTTTTCTTGACTGATGAAGCCTTCTGGAACAAAGGCAAAACATTTCTGCACAAAACCATGACACTGTCGAGATGACCTGACTGAAACATGTTGGATTGTTTACCTGGATTAATGAGCATGGACTTTGTTGTTTTCAACCAGTTTGACAAGACTGTCAACAAGAAAGCAGGCTTGCAATGGAGGAGGGGGCGTACCAAAAAAAAATCTTCTTCACAAGAAGAACTGGTTTGTTCCACTTTGGAGTAAGCTGTAGGGGGAAGAATTAGTTTTTTTGTGTGTTTCCTTGGCTGATGAAGGCTTCCAGATCAAAGGCGACACATTTCTGCACAAAACCATGACACTGTCCAGATGACCTGACTGAAACATGTTGGATTGTAAACCTGGTTTATTGAGCATGGACTTTGATGTTTTAAACCAGTTTGACAAGACTGTCAAAGAGGAAGAGGGCCGGCAATGGAGGAGGGGACATATTAAAAAAAAATCTTATCACAAGAAGAACTGGTTTGTTCCCCTTTGGAGTAAGCTGTTGGTGGAAGTATCAGTTTCTTGTGTGTTTCCTTGACTGATGAAGCCTTCTGGATCGTAGGCTAAACGTTTCTGCACAAAACAAAGACACTGTCCAGATGAGCTGACTGAAACATGTTGGATTGTAAACCTGTATTATTGAGCATGGACTTTGTTGTTTTCAACCAGTTTGACAAGACTGTCAATAAGTTAGAGGGCCGGCAATGGAGGAGGGGACATTTAAAAAAAAATCTTATCTCAAGAGGAATTGGTTTGTTCTCTTTGGAGTAAGCTGTTGGGGGAAGAATCCGTTTTGCTGTATGTTTCCTTGACTGATGAAGCCTTCCGGATCAAAGGCAAAACATTTCTGCCTAAAACCAAGACACTGTCCAGATGAACTGACTGAAAAATGTTGGATTGTATACCTGGATTGTTGAGCATGGACTTTTTTGTTTTCAACCAGTTTGACAAGATTGTCAACAAGGAAGAGGGCTGGCAATGTAGGAGGGGGTGTTCCAAAAAAATCTTATAACTAGAAGAACTGGTTTGTTCCACTTTGGATTAAGCTGGTGGGGTAAGAATCAGTTTTGTTGTGTGTTTCCTTGACTGATGAAGCCTTCCGGATCGAAGGCGAAACGTTTCTGCCTAAAACCAAGACAGTGTCCAGATGAACTGACAGAAAAATTTTGGATTGTATACCTGGACTATTGAGCATGGACTTTGTTGTTTTCAACCAGTTTGACAAGATTGTCAACAAGGAAGAGACCTGGCAATGGAGGAGGGGGGTACCAAAAAAAATCTTATCACAAGAAGAACTGGTTTGTTCCCCTTTGGAGTAAGCAGTTGGTGGAAGAATCAGTTTCTTGTGTGTTTCCTTGACTGATGAAGGCTTCCAGATCAACTGCGACACATTTCTGCACAAAACCATGACACTGTCCAGATGACCTGACTGAAACATGTTGGATTGTAAACCTGGTTTATTGAGCATGGACTTTGTTGTTTTCAACCAGTTTGACAAGACTGTCAAAGAGGAAGAGGGCCAGCAATGGAGGAGGGGACATATTAAAAAAATCTTATCACAAGAAGAACTGGTTTGTTCCACTTTGGAGTAAGCTGTTCGGGGAAGAATCAGTTTTGTTGTATGTTTCATTGACTGATGAAGCCTTCTGGATCGAAAGTAAAACGTTTCTGCACAAAGCAAAGATACTGTCCAGATGAGCTGACTGAAAAATGTTGGATTGTATACCTGGTTCATTTAATATGGACTTTGTTTTTTTTTCAACCAGTTTGACAAGACTGTCAAAGAGGAAGAGGGCCGGCAATGGAGGAGGGGACATATTAAAAAAAAATCTTATAACAAGAAGAATTGGTTTGTTCCACTTTGGAGTAAGCTGTTGGGGGAAGAATTAGTTTTGTTGTGTGGTTCCTTGACTGAAGAAGCCTTCTGGATCGAAAGCGAAACGTTTCTGCCTAAAACCAAGACACTGTCCAGAAGAACTGACTGAAAAATTTTGGATTGTATACCTGGACTTTTGAGCATGGACTTTGTTGTTTTCAACCAATTTGACAAGATTGTCAACAAGGAAGAGACCTGGCAATGTAGGAGAAGGGGTACCAAAAAAAATCTTGTTACAAGAAGAACTGGTTTGTTCCCCTTTGGAGTAAGCAGTTGGTGGAAGAATCAGTTTCTTGTGTGTTTCCTTGACTGATGAAGCCTTCTGGATCGTAGGCAAAACGTTTCTGCACAAAACCATGAAACTGTCAAGATGACCTGACTGAAACATGTTGGATTGTATACCTGGATTATTGAGCATGGATTTTGCTGATTTCAACCAGTTCGACAACACTGTCAACAAGGAATAGGGCTGGCAGAGGAGGAGAATGCGTACCAAAGAGATTATCCTATCACAAGAAGAACTGGTTTGTTCCAATTTGGAGTAAGCTGTTGGGGGGAAGAATTAGTTTTGCTGTGTGTTTCCTTGACTGATGAAGCCCTCCGGATCGAAGGCGAAACGTTTCTGCCTTAAACCAATACACTGTCCCGATGAACTGACTGAAAAATTTTGGATTGTATACCTGGATTATTGAGCATGGACTTTGTTGTTTTCAACCAGTTTGACAAGATTGTGAATAAGGAAGAGGGCTGGCAATGTAGGAGGGGGTGTACCAAAAAAACCTTAATACAAGAAGAACTGGTTTGTTCCACTTTGGAGTAAGATGTTGGAGGAAGTATCAGTTTTGTTGTGTGTTTCCTTGACTGATGAAGGCTTCCAGATCAAAGGCGACATAATTCTGCACAAAACCATGACACTGTCCAGATGACCTGACTGAAACATGTTGGATTGTAAACCTGGTTTATTGAGCATGGACTTTGTTGTTTCCAACTAGTTTGACAAGACTGTCAAAGAGGAAGAGGGCCGTCAATGGAGGAGGGGACATATTAAAAAAAAATCTTATCACAAGAAGAACTGGTTTGTTCCACTTTGGAGTAAGCTTTTGTTGGAAGAATCAGTTTCTTGTGTGTTTCATTGACTGATGAAGCCTTCTGGATCGTAGGCTAAACATTTCTGCACAAATCAAAGACACTGTCCAGATGAGCTGACTGAAAAATGTTGGGAGGTATAGCTGGTTTATTGAATATGGAATTTGTTGTTTTCAACCAGTTTGACAAGATTGTCAACAAGGACGAGACCTGGCAATGTAGGAGGGGGGTACCAAAAAAAATCTTATTAAAAGAAGAACTGGTTTGTTCCCCTTTGGAGTAAGCAGTTGGTGGAAGAATCAGTTTCTAGTGTGTTTCCTTGAATGATGAAGGCTTCCAGATCAAAGGCGACACATTTCTACACAAAACCATGAGACTGTCCAGATGAGCTGACTGAAACATGTTGGATTGTAAACCTGGTTTATTGAGCATGGACTTTGTTGTTTTCAACCAGTTTGACAAGATTGTCAACAAGGAAGAGGGCTGGCAATGGAGGAGGGGGTGTTCCAAAAAAAATCTTATCACAAGAAGAACTGGTTTGCTCCATTTTGGAGTAAGATGTAGGGGGAAGAATTAGATTTGTTGTGTGTTTCCTTGACTGATGAAGGCTTCCAGATCAAAGGCAACACATTTCTGCACAAAACCACGACACTGTCCAGATGACGTGACTGAAACATTTTGGATTGTAAACCTGGATTATTGAGCATGGTGTAGTATGACAATATATGAGATATATACATACGATTTCACGAGTTCCTCATCTTTCTGACTGTGTAATGTCGTGCATTGAATTTTAACAGAAATGTAACGAGAGACGTTATTTATCTTTGACCCATCAAAATGAATGCGGCCATTTATTTTCAGAATCAAAGTTTAACATCAAACATTTACATTAATTTGGCAAAATATGAAAATAATAACAGACAAATTTCACAGAAAATGAACTTCAATCACGCTGCGGTGACTGAGGACTTTGCTTCAGATATTTCTAAAATATCTGTACTGATTTTATGAGATAGAGGAGAGTTTTAAGATGAAATGGAGATTTATTTTACAGAGAGATATGTGAGGGAATTAATCTGTTTGTCCAGAACGTGCACGCTTCATCAGATCTCAGCTTGCCTCCGGTACACTTTAGTCAAATAGAAACTGTTACCTGGTTGACGTAGATCAGCTCGGTATAGAATCCTTCCGACTATTTCAGCGTCTCCGTTGAGAGCAGCTGAAATCCTTCGAGAGTCGTGCGTGGTTTGTTCAAACAGAAATTATAATCCCAAAACGTCTCTGGATCATCCTGAACGCGTTTGCACCCAAGAACTCTGAACTCCTTTCATTCTTCAGAACTTCTCAGACTCTAACAGAATCTTTCAACTCCAGCAACTCTCTAGTTCTTCATCTCCTCAGCCTCTGGAATTCTCTGGAATTCTACTGAATTCTCACATGAACTGGGAAGTTGCCACATTTTAAATGGGTCGACTTCCGGTTCATTTGAGAGCTTTTGATTGGTCGATGGACCAGGAATAGAGGTGTGGTTTATGATGTAAGATGTTATTAAAAGTCAAGGATTGTTTAGTAACAAACAGAAAGATTATTGTAGGACTTCAGACTTCGTGGAGTCTCACACTTATAATCTTCTGCAAAAGTTTAAACATGACATCTTTCTCGGTAAACATTTTAGTTGACCGAAAACCGACCTTTCACATACTTACAAAACTTGGCTCATTTCAGACAGAAAATCAAGAAATGCATATTAACCTGATTTCTTCTTTAAATGAGGAATAAAAATCATTACTTACTGTTTATGTAAAAATAAAAATGAGTAGTTCTCTTCAACCTGTAACTTTGAGTGAACTAACACAATTTTGATTATCAAACATTTGTAAAACAGTGATGATTATAAAGAATTGTCTTTTCTGCTTGATTAATTCAAGAAAGAAAGTCACCATATGGCTCAGACTGTATTCAGATCAATGAAATAACAGTCCCTGTCCATCTGATAGATTTGGGGTCATCAGGGTCAGATCAGGGTCAGATCAGGTTCACTACAGTCCCCCCTTTGGAAATCATCACCTGTCCATGGGGATGAATTCCAACCGTGAACTTAGACCTTCAAATGTCCTTGAACTTGATGTAATCCAGCAAGGAAGACCAAAGTCAGAAGTAATCCAGCAAGGAAGACCAAAGTCAGAAGTAATCCAGCAAGGAAACAAAGTCAAGGTAATTCCACAATGTTCTTGGTATTCCATTGTGTTGATTATAATCCCATATCGTCTCGATAATTCCATTGTAGCAATGCTTTTAACCCCTTGGAAACAGAGTCTGTAATCCACTGGAAAAGTCATATAATCCACAACGGTAAATCCATAACGATTGGAAGTGTTGATTAATCAGCATACAGAGGGGTACCCTTGGGTTGAACTGAAGAAGCGGCCACTGGATGAAGAGTGGAGACCAACGTCAGGATTGCAGGTCGCCTCCAGCGAAGGTTGTCTCCAGCGACGTCCAGCCTGTGCCGTTCTGGTTCAATGTGTCATGCAATTAAGTGGTTTAAGGTGGGCTTATGAAGGGGATTTTACATAAGGCCTTAAACTATATGCATCTGGTGTGTAAGCTATTATGGTTGGGAACAGCTACAACTACCAGTTAAGGGGTGGAGAATGCTGAAAAGGGGTAACTACAGGGGTTTATGCCTATAGAAAAGTGTTCCAAACTATTTTTCCATTTCTAACTTGGTTTAAGTTAGCTTTACATGGTAAAATATAGTTTGGTGCAATTGTCTGTTGTCTTTTAGACGAACGACTTGAGATTGGGTGTTTGGTTTCCCCATAAATGTTTTGGAAGTCTATGGCGAGACTTATCAAAAAGAATTAGCTATCCCCCCGAATAGAATTGTTCGAGTAGGTTCGGCTTAAGCGTTGTGAGATCAATGTAGATTATGGTACTCAAGGTAGCAATAATATACATTGACTCCGCAAAGATTGCAATTTAGTGAATGAACTGCATGTTGGCATGGTTAAAGGCCTCTTAGTCTCTAACTTAACTACACAACAAAATTCATTCTTCCTTCAGAAACAATACCAAAATCAACTAAACAACGTTTCAACACCGACAAGAGTAGTGACTAAGCATCTAGAAACATCGTTTCACTGCCTCTCTTCACCCTGGTTGCCAGATTCAGTCACGCTGTCCCGTTTATTTGTTTGTTTCTTTTTAGACCCGCGTGCGCGAGACATAATCACATTGAGGTGCACTGCATGGAGATCTTGTTGGACTCGGAGTGACCGGAGGCCTCGGAACAGGGATATGAGTATCCCGCATAACACGAGGAGTATCATCGTTTGCAGGGCTACGATCAACGTGTCTGCACTTGACCACGCATAGGCAATCGGTTGGATTGGGTTATTATTCTCGGACCTGAGAGACTTGAGAACTCCGTTTAACGGTTCCACGTCGACGACCTTAGTACCCTCAAACCGGATCCTTCCCAAGGTTCCGGGATCTATGTCTATAGTCATGTTTTTTAGGTACTCTGTGTCGTCCAGAGTCGTTTCCCATTGTCCCGGATCGAGGTGATAGAGCGTCAAATCATCAATGTGTATGGTTGTTCCCTGGGGAACACTGATCCACATTGTTTTGTCCGGTAAGGTCAGGGGTCTATTTGCTCCAGGCTGTCCGTAGGCCATGATCGCATCTCTTTGGGGGGCGTTCACTAGCCAACGTGATCCGACGATTTCAGCCTTTGCGGTCTTAGCCAGGTGTCGCGGCGTTATGGTCGTTGAACACTTAGAATTTTCCGGAATAGGTGTTAATCCGCATATGCCCGCGGTTTTATTCCACATAAACGGTTTGCTCGGGCACAGATAGTGTATCTCCCGAGTGAGAACACACATCTGCAGGTTTGGAGCTAGGTATACTGAGGGGTTGTCGTCGTGGTACGCAACCATCTTTGGTGTGTCAATTTGAACATGGTTTTCGCCGTGCCAATTGCCAACATTTACGACGTCCCTGAGTCTGTATATGCCGTTTGAGGGAATTATCAGTAGGTTGATAATGAATGCCATTTCAAACGTCTTGTGATCAACGTAGATTGGGATCGCGCTACCGAGAGTGTAAGCCAGGTGTGCCTGTGTTTGCGTAACTCTTTCGCGTGTAGCGAAGCTGAGGATGTCGTTCACCATCCGTAGCGAGACTAGATACGGTGGGATCCTACCGGTGGCTAGTGTATCTACCGACGAACTGATATCTCTAAGCATGTCTGCGAAGATTCTATCCATCAGGTGTGCGACAGTGTAATCCATTTCAACCTTAAGGGCCAACTCATTTACCGCTATTACGAGGGCTTTGATCTCTTGGGTGTGAGTCAAGAGGGTGAAGATTACCAGTAGTGGTATCATCATTGTCCTATGGAAACACAAAGAGATAGGTCTTAGCTTCGTAATGGTCAAGGGTAGGTCCTGTGAGTTTAAACTATGGTTAAGTTTATTATCCATTAGTTATCTTCTGCTTGGATGACCCTTGTTCCCACGAGGTCAGATTTGGTGAGATCTTTGTCTCCTAAGGAGTTATTGCACGCCTTGTGTTGTTTAATCTGGTTACGATGTACCCATTTAACAGTTGGCTCTTTTTGGCCTTTACTGATTTTTATCTGGTAGATAATTGGAGACACTTTGTCGACTATCAGATGGGGTCCAGTCCATCTGGGCATCAGCTTACGGGCGAGAGTTCCGGTCCCGGACTCTACTCTCCCAGTTTTGGGTGCAAACGTGTAGTACCAGACCCTGTCTCCCACTTGGAGTTCCTCGTAAGAGGCCTTTTGGTCGTAGTACGCTTTGCGTCCTTCAGCTGATTTTTCCAGGTTTTTCTGTGCGAAAGCAAAAGTGTTCTTAAGGTGTCTTTCCAAGTCTTTCATGTATTGTTGTGTGGTGTAGGCTGTTGCCATGGCAGCATCGCCTGGTTGGTACAACAGGTGCAGAGGGAGAGTCATTTGTCGACCCGTCATCATCTCGAAAGGAGCGATGCCAGTCGACGTGTGTGGAGTGGCCCTTATGGCCATGAGGACCAGAGGGAGTTTCACGTCCCAGTCCTTGTGGTTTGCGGCTACGTATTTTTTCAAAATACTCACCACAGTCCTGTTTGCTCTCTCAACCTGGCCTGAAGCCTGTGGGTGGTAGCCAATATGGAAGTTGGCTTTGACGCCTAGCGTCTTCCACAGTTCCTTCATTACTTCACCTGTGAAGTGTGTACCTTGGTCTGAGTTCACCCTAAGGGGAAGTCCAAACCTTGAAAATACATGATTCATTAATAACATAGCAGTGGTTTGTGCTGTGTCATTAGGGGCTGGTAGACATTCTACCCATTTGGTAAACGCGCAGGTTACCGTGAGAAAATATTTATTTCCTCTAGAGGTCTTAGTGAGTGGTCCGACCCAGTCAATCTGAAGGTCCGACCATGGAAATGCAATGCCTCTACTATGCAGTGGTGCTCTGTGAAGTGGTCTGGATGGTTGAAACTGGCCACAGATCAGGCACCCTTTTATGTAGTCCTTGACATCCTTTTTCATTCCAGGCCAATAAGCAATTTGTTTTAATGCTTTCAGCGTGGCATTGTCACCCTTATGTCCTGCGGACGGAAGGTCATGTGCATGGACTAACATCACCCCCCTGTGGTCATGGGGGACCACGAACACAGGTGAGGACGTCCGTCCATGAGCGAAAGTTAGGATGCCTTTAAGTAGTTTTAGCTGTTTTCGCAGCTGAAAGAGGACTTTGAGGTCTGGATTGGAATCCAGCTCGTCTTTCGATGGAGTGTATTTGTCTGGGTCAGTCAGATACAGCATCATCGAGTTAATTGCAGGATCCAACTTCTGAAGTTGGATGATGTCTGGGTCAGTCAGCATTGGGCGCACAGAAACTGTGTTATCAGCAGGTTTAGCTGCAGCTTGTGCACGTGTGACTGCCATTACCTCAGTTGTAGCTTGTGACGACTGAGTGTTGAGTAGCCAGGAGGGGTCAAAGGACCACGTGGGTCCGTCAACGGCTCCTTCTTTGGCTAGGGAGTCTGCAAGGTCATTGTAGTGCTTGTCATCGCCTGGGACTCTAGAGTGTCCTGGAACTTTCTTCCAGAATATCTGTAGATCATGTGATGTCACTAAGTGATCACATGTCATGAAGAGCTCTTTGTGTTTTACCACCTTTTTGTTACTTGTGAGAAAACCGTTCTGTTTCCACAGAGCGAGATGACACAAGAAACTAAGTCGAGCATAGTTAGAGTCAGTGCAGATGACTAGCGTCTGGATGGAGCGTTCTACTGCCATCTGTAGGCCTATTAGGATTGCAGCTATCTCAGCGTACTGAGAAGACTGAGAGCCTAATTTATAGCCAAATGTGACCTGTTCTTGGTCCTGGAGGAGTACTCCTTGACTGATGAAGCCTTCTGGATCGAAGGCAAACATTTCTGCACAAAACCATGACACTGTCAAGATGACCTGACTGAAACATGTTGGATTGTTTATCTAGATTGTTGAGCATGGACTTTGCTGATTTCAACTAGTTCGACAACACTGTCAACAAGGAATAGGGCTGTCAGAGGAGGAGAATGCGTACCAAATAGATTATCCTATCACAAGAAGAACTGGTTTGTTCTACTTTGGATTAAGCTGTTGGGGGAAGAATCAGTTTTGTTGTATGTTTCGTTGACTGATGAAGCCTTCTGTATTGAAGGCAAAATGTTTCTGCACAAAGCAAAAACACTGTCCAGATGAGCTGACTGAAAAATATTGGATAGTATACCTGGTTTATTGAATATGGACTTTTTTGTTTTCAACCAGTTTGACAAGACTGTCAACAAGGAAGAGGGCTGGCAATGTAGGAGGGGGCGTACCAAAAAAGATCTTATCACAAGAAGAACTGTTTTTTTCCACTTTGGATTAAGCTGTTGGGGGAAGAATTAGTTTTGCTCTGTGTTTCCTTGACTGATGAAGCCTTCCGGATCGAAGGTGAAACGTTTCTGCCTAAAACCAAGACACTGTCAAGATGACCTGACTGAAACATGTTGGATTGTTTACCTAGATTGTTGAGCATGGACTTTGCTGATTTCAACCAGTTCGACAACACTGTCAACAAGGAATAGGGCTGTCAGAGGAGGAGAATGCGTACCAAATAGATTATCCTATCACAAGAAGAACTGGTTTGTTCCAATTTGGAGTAAGCTGTTGGGGGGAAGAATTAGTTTTGCTCTGTGTTTCCTTGACTGATGAAGCCTTCCGGATCGAAGGCGAAACTTTTCTGCCTAAAAACCAAGACACTGTCCAGATCAACTGACTGAAAAATGTTGGATTGTATACCTGGACTATTGAGCATGGACTTTGTTGTTTTCAACCAGTTTGACAAGATTGTCAATAAGTTAGAGGGCCGGCAATGGAGGAGGGGACATTTAAAAAAAAATCTTATCACAAGAAGATTTGTTTTGTTCCACTTTGGAGTAAGCTGTTGGGGGAAGAATCCGTTTTGCTGTGTGTTTCCTTGACTGATGAAGCCTTCTGGATGGAAGGCAAAACATTTCTGCACAAAACAAAGACAATGTCCAGATGAGCTGACTGAAAAATATTGGATAGTATACCTGGATTATTGAATATGGACTTTGTTGTTTTCAACCAGTTTGACAAGACTGTCAACAAGGAAGCGGGCTGGCAATGGAGGAGGGGGTGTTCCAAAAAAAATCTTATCACTAGAAGAACTCGTTTGTTCCACTTTGGATTAAGCTGTTGGGGTAAGAATCAGTTTTGTTGTGTGTTTCCTTGACTGATGAAAACTTCCAGATGGAAGGCGAAACGTTTCTGCCTAAAACCAAGACAGTGTCCAGATGAACTGACAGAAAAATTTTGGATTGTATACCTGGATTATTGAGCATGGACTTTGCTGATTTCAACCAGTTCGACAACACTGTCAACAAGGAATAGGGCTGGTAGAGGAGGAGAATGCGTACCAAAGAGATTATCCTATCACAAGAATAACTGGTTTGTTCCAATTTGGAGTAAGCTGTTGGGGGGAAGAATTAGTTTTGCTGTGTGTTTCCTTGACTGATGAAGCCTTCCGGATTGAAGGCAAAACTTTTCTGCCTAAAACCAAGACACTGTCCAGATCAACTGACTGAAAAATGTTGGATTGTATATCTGGACTATTGAGCATGGACTTTGTTGTTTTAAACCAGTTCTACAAGACTGTCAACAAGGAAGACGGATGGCAATGGAGGAGTCTGCGTACCAAAGAGATTATCCTATCACAAGAAGAACTGGTTTGTTCCACTTTGGAGTAAGATGTTGGGGGAAGTATCAGTTTTGTTGTGTGTTTCCTTGACTGATGAAGCCCTCTGAATTGAAGGCAAAACATTTCTGCACAAAACAAAGACACTGTCCAGATGAGCTGACTGAAAAATGTTGGATGGTATACCTGGTTTATTGAATATGGAATTTGTTGTTTTAAACCAGTTTGACAAGACTGGCAACAAGGAAGAGGCCTGGCAATGTAGGAGGGGGGTACGAAAAAAAATTCTTATCACAAGAAGAACTGGTTTGTTCCGCTTTGGAGTACGCTGTTGGTGGAAGAATCAGTTTCTTGTGTGTTTCCTAGACTGATGAAGCCTTCTGGATCATAGGCTAAACGTTTCTGCACAAAACAAAGACACTGTCCAGATGAGCTGACTGAAAAATGTTGGATGGTATACCTGGTTTATTGAATATGGAATTTGTTGTTTTCAACCAGTTTGACAAGTTTGTCAACAAGGAGAGGGCCGGCAATGGAGGAGGGGGCGTACCAAAAAAAAATCTTCTTCACAAGAAGAACTGGTTTGTTCCACTTTGAAGTAAGCTGTTGGGGGAAGATTAGGTTTTGTGGTGTGTTTCCTTGACTGATGAAGGCTTCCAGATCAAAGGCGACACATTTCTGCACAATACAAAGAAACTGTCCAGATGAGCTGACTGAAAAATGTTGGATTGTATACCTGGACTATTGAGCATGGACTTTGTTGTTTTCAACCAGTTTGACAAGATTGTCAACAAGGAAGAGACCTGGCAATGTAGGAGGGGGGTACCAAAAAAATCTTATCACAAGAAGAACTGGTTTGTTCCCCTTTGGAGTAAGCAGTTGGTGGAAGAATCACTTTCTTGTGTGTTTCCTTGACTGATGAAGCCTTCTGGATCGTAGGCAAAACGTTTCTGCACAAATCAAAGACACTGTCCAGATGAGCTGACTGAAAAATGTTGGATGGTATACCTGGTTTATAGAATATGGCCTTTGTTGTTTTCAACCAATTTGACAAGTTTGTCAACAAGGAGAGGGCCGGCAAAGGAGGAGGGGGCGTACCAAAAAAAAATCTTCTTCACAAGAAGAACAGGTTTGTTCCACTTTGAAGTAAGCTGTTGGGGGAAGATTAAGTTTTGTGGTGTGTTTCCTTGACTGATGAAGCCTTCTGGAACTAAGGCAAACATTTCTGCACAAAACCATGACCTGTCAAGATGACCTGACTGAAATATGTTGGATTGTATACCTGGATTATTGAGCATGGACTTTGCTGATTTCAACCAGTTCGACAACACTGTCAACAAGGAATAGGGCTGGCAGAGGAGGAGAATGCGTACCAAAGAGATTATCCTATCACAAGAAGAACTGGTTTGTTCCACTTTGGAGTAAGCTGTTGGGGGAATAATTAGTTTTGCTGTGTGTTTCTTTGACTGATGAAGCCTTCCGGATCGAAGGCGAAACATTTCTGCCTAAAACCAAGACACAGTCCAGATGGGCTGACTGAAAAATGTTGGATGGTATTCCTGGTTTATTGAATATGGACTTTGTTGTTTTCAACCAGTTTGACAAGACTGGCAACAAGGAAAAGGGCTGGCAATGCAGGAGGGGGTATTCCAAAAAAAATCTTATCACTAGAAGACCTGTTTTGTTCCACTTTGGAGTAAGCTGTAGGGAGAAGAATTAGTTTTGTTGTGTGTTTCCTTGACTGATGAAGGCTTCCAGATCAAAGGCGACACATTTCTGAACAAAACCATGACACTGTCCAGATGACCTGACTGAAACATGTTGGATTGTATACCTGGAATATTCAGCATGGACTTTGTTGTTTTCAACCAGTTTGACAAGA
>NC_056498.1:93601127-93607649 GCF_014905685.2 Nematolebias whitei
TGGAATATTCAGCATGGACTTTGTTGTTTTCAACCAGTTTGACAAGATTGTCAACAAGGAAGAGGCCTGGCAATGTAGGAGGGGCGTACCAAAAAAAATCTTATCACAAGAAGAACTGGTTTGTTCCACTTTGGAGTAAGCTGTTGGGGGAAGAGTAAGTTTTGTTGTATGTTTCGTTGACTGATGTAGCCTTCTGGATTGAAGGCAAAACGTTTGTGCACAAAGCAAAGACACTGTCCAGATGAGCTGACTGAAAAATGTTGGATTGTATACCTGGTTCATTGAATATGGACTTTGTTTTTTTTCAACCAGTTTGACAAGACTGTCAAAGAGGAAGAGGGCCGGCAATGGAGGAGGGGACATATTAAAAAAAAATCTTATCACAAGAAGAACTGGTTTGATCCATTTTGAAGTAAGCTGTTTGGGGAAGATTAAGTTTTGTGGTGTGTTTCCTTGACTGATGAAGCCTTCTGGATCAAAGACAAAACATTTCTGCACAAAACCATGACACTGTCAAGATGACCTGACTGAAACATGTTGGATTGTATACCTGGATTGTTGAGCATGGACTTTGCTGATTTCAACCAGTTCGACAACACTGTCAACAAGGAATTTGGCTGGTAGAGGAGGAGAATGCGTACCAAAGAGATTATCCTACCACAAGAAGAACTGGTTTGTTCCACTTTGGAGTAAGCTGTTGGGGGAAGAATTAGTTTTGCTGTGTGTTTCCTTTACTGATGAAGCCTTCCGGATCGAAGGCGACAAATTTCTGCCTAAAACCAAGACACTGTCCAGATCAACTGACTGAAAATTTTTGGATTGTATACCTGGATTATTGAGCATGGACTTTGTTTTTTTCAACCAGTTTGACAAGATTGTCAACAAGGTAAGAGGGCTGGCAATGTAGGAGGGTGCGTACCAAAAAAAATCTTATCACAAGAAGAAATGGTTTGTTCCACTTTGGATTAAGCTGTTGGGGTAAGAATCAGTTTTGTTGTGTGTTTCCTTGACTGATGAAGCCTTCCGGATCGGAGGCGAAACGTTTCTGCCTAAAACCAAGACACTGTCCAGATGAACTGACTGAAAAACTTTGGATTGTATACCTGGACTATTGAGCATGGACTTTGTTGTTTTCAACCAGTTTGACAAGATTGTCAACAAGGAAGAGACCTGGCAATGTAGGAGGGGGGTAAATAAAATAAATCTTATCACAAGAAGAACTGGTTTGTTCCCCTTTGGAGTAAGCAGTTGGTGGAAGAATCAGTTTCTTGTGTGTTTCCTTGACGGATGAAGCCTTCTGGATCGTAGGCAAAACGTTTCTGCACAAAACAAAGACACTGTCCAGATGAGCTGACTGAAAAATGTTGGATGGTATACCTGGTTTATTGAATATGGACTTTGTTGTTTTCAACCAGTTTGACAAGTTTGTCAACAAGGAGAGGGCCGGCAATGGAGGAGGGGGCGTACCAAAAAAAATCTTCTTCACAAGAAGAACTGGTTTGTTCTACTTTGAAGTAAGCTGTTGGGGGAAGATTAAAGTTTTGTGGTGTGTTTCCTTGAATGATGAAGCCTTCTGGATCAAAGGCAAACATTTCTGAACAAAACCATGACACTGTCAAGATGACCTGACTGAAACATGTTGGATTGTATACCTGGATTATTGATCATGGACTTTGCTGATTTCAACCAGTTCAACAACACTGTCAACAAGGTAAGAGGGCTGGCAATGTAGGAAGGGGTGTACCAAAAAAACCTTATCACAAGAAGAACTGGTTTGTTCCTTTTTGGAGTAAGATGTTGGGGGAAGTATCAGTTTTGTTGTGTGTTTCCTTGACTGATGAAGCCTTCTGGATTGAAGGCAAAACATTTCTGCACAAAACAAAGACACTGTCCAGATGAGCTGACTGAAAAATGTTGGATGGTATACCTGGTTTATTGAATATGGAATCTGTTGTTTTCAACCAGTTTGACAAGACAGACAACAAGGAAGAGGGCTGGCAATGCAGGAGGGGGTATTCCAAAAAAAATCTTATCACAAGAAGACCTGTTTTGTTCCACTTTGGAGTAAGCTGTAGGGGGAAGAATTAGTTATGTTGTGTGTTTCCTTGACTGATGAAGGCTTCCAGATCAAAGTGACACATTTCTGCACAAAACCATGACACTGTCCAGATGAGCTGACTGAAAAATGTTGGATTGTATACCTGGAATATTGAGCATGGAGTTTGTTGTTTTCAACCAGTTTGACAAGACTGTCAACAAGGAAGAGGGCCGGCAATGTAGGAGGGGGCATACCAAAAAAATCTTATCACAAGAAGAACTGTTTTTTTCCACTTTGGATTAAGATGTTGTGAGAAGTATCAGTTTTGTTGTGTGTTTCCTTGACTGATGAAGCCTTCTGGATCATAGGCAAAACGTTTCTGCACAAAACAAAGACACTATCCAGATGAGCTGACTGAAAAATGTTGGATGGTATACCTGGCTTATTGAACATGGACTTTGTTGTTTTCAACCAGTTTGACAAGACTGTCAACAAGGAAGCGGGCTGGCAATGGAGGAGGGGACATATTAAAAAAAAATCTTATCACAAGAAGAACTGGTTTGTTCCACTTTGGAGTAAGCTGTTTGGGGAAGAATCAGTTTTGTTGTGTGTTTCGTTGACTGATGAAGCCTTCTGGATCGAAGGCAAAACGTTTCTGCACAAAGCAAACACACTGTCCAGATGAGCTAACTGAAAAATGTTGGATTGTATACCTGGAATATTGAGCATGGACTTTGTTGTTTTCAACCAGTTTGACAAGATTGTCAACAAGGAAGAGACCAGGCAATGTAGGAGGGGGGTACCAAAAAAAATCTCATCACAAGAAGAACTGGTTTGTTCCCCTTTGGAGTAAGCAGTTGGTGGAAGAATCAGTTTCTTGTGTGTTTCCTTGACTGATGAAGCCTTCCGGATCGAAGGCGAAACGTTTCTGCCTAAAACCAAGTCACTGTCCAGATGAACTGACTGAAAAATGTTGGATTGTATACCTGGACTATTGAGCATGGACTTTGTTGTTTTCAACCAGTTTGACAAGATTGTCAACAAGGAAGAGACCTGGCAATGTAGGAGGGGGGTACCAAAAAAAATCTTATCACAAGAAGACCTGTTTTGTTCCACTTTGGAGTAAGCTGTAGGGGGAAGAATTAGTTTTGTTGTGTGTTTCCTTGACTGATGAAGGCTTCCAGATTAAAGGCGACACATTTCTGCACAAAACCATGACACTGTCCAGATGACCTGACTGAAACATGTTGGATTGTAAACCTGGTTTATTGAGCATGGAGTTCGTTGTTTTCAACCAGTTTGACAAGACTGTCAAAGAGGAAGAGGGCCTGCAATGGAGGAGGGGACATATAAAAAAAAAATCTTATCACAAGAAGAACTGGTTTGTTCCACTTTGGAGTAAGCTGTTGGGGGAAGAATCAGTTTTGTTTTATGTTTCGTTGACTGATGAAGCCTTCTGGATCGAAGTCAAAACGTTTCTGCACAAAGCAAAGACACTGTCCAGATGAGCTGACTGAAAAATGTTGGATTATATACCTGGTTCATTGTATATGGACTTTGTTTTTTTCAACCAGTTTGACAAGACTGTCAACAAGGAAGCGGGCTGGCAATGGAGGAGGGGGCATACCAAAAAAATCTTATCACAAGAAGAACTGTTTTTTTCCACTTTGGATTAAGATTTTGTGAGAAGTATCAGTTTTGTTGTGTGTTTCGTTGACTGATGAAGCCTTCTGGATCGAAGGCAAAACGTTTCTGCACAAAGCAAAGACACTGTCCAGATGAGCTGACTGAAAAATGTTGGATTGTATACCTGGAATATTGAGCATGGACTTTGTTGTTTTCAACCAGTTTGACAAGATTGTCAACAAGGAAGAGACCTGGCAATGTAGGAGGGGGGTACCAAAAAAAATCTTATCACAAGAAGAACTGGTTTGTTCCCCTTTGGAATAAGCAGTTGGTGGAAGAATCAGTTTCTTGTGTGTTTCCTTGACTGTTGAAGCCTTCCGGATCGAAGGCGAAACGTTTCTGCCTAAAACCAAGACACTGTCCAGATGAGCTGACTGAAAAATGTTGGATTGTATACCTGGACTATTGAGCATGGACTTTGTTGTTTTCAACCAGTTTGACAAGATTGTCAACAAGGAAGAGACCTGGCAATGTAGGAGGGGGGTACCAAAAAAAAATCTTATCACAAGAAGAACTGGTTTGTTCCCCTTTGGAGTAAGCAGTTGGTGGAAGAATCAGTTTCTTGTGTGTTTCCTTGACATATGAAGCCTTCTGGATCATAGGCTAAACGTTTCTGCACAAATCAAAGACACTATCCAGATGAGCTGACTGAAAAATGTTGGATGGTATACCTGGTTTATTGAATATGGACTTTGTTGTTTTCAACCAGTTTGATAAGTTTGTCAACAAGGAGAGGGCCGGCAATGGAAGAGGGGGCGTACCAAAAAAAAAACTTCTTCACAAGAAGAACTGGTTTGTTCCACTTTGAAATAAGCTGTTGGGGAAAGATTAGGTTTTGTGTTGTGTTTCCTTGACTGATGAAGCCTTCTGGATCGAAGGCAAACATTTCTGCACAAAACCATGACACTGTCAAGATGACCTGACTGGAACATGTTGGATTGTATACCTGGATGATTGAGCATGGACTTTGCTGATTTCAACCAGTTCGACAACACTGTCAACATGGAATAGGGCTGTCAGAGAGGAGAATGCGTACCAAAGAGATTATCCTACCACAAGAAGAACTGGTTTGTTCCAATTTGGAGTAAGCTGTTGGGGGGAAGAATTAGTTTTGCTGTGTGTTTCCTTGACTGATGAAGCCTTCCGGATCGAAGGTGAAACTTTTCTGCCTAAAACCAAGACACTGTCCAGATCAACTCACTGAAAAATGTTGGATTGTATACCTGGACTATTGAGCATGGACTTTGTTGTTTTCAACCAGTTTGACAAGATTGTCAAAAAGGAAGAGACCTGGCAATGTAGGAGGGGGGTAGCAAAAAAAATCTTATCACAAGAAGAACTGGTTTGTTCCCCTTTGGAGTAAGCAGTTGGTGGAAGAACCAGTTTCTTGTGTGTTTCCTTGACTGATGAAGCCTTCTGGATCGTAAGCAAAACTTTTCTGCACAAAACAAAGACACTGTCCAGATGAGCTGACTGAAAAATGTTGGATGGTATACCTGGTTTATTGAATATGGACTTTGTTTTTTTTTTCAACCAGTTTGACAAGACTGTCAACAAGGAAGAGGGCTGGCAATGGAGGAGGCTGCATACTAAAGAGATTATCCTATCACAAGAAGAACTGATTTATTCCACTTTGGATTAAGCTGTTGTGTTAAGAATCAGTTTTGTTGTGTGTTTCCTTGACTGATGAAGCCTTCCGGATCGAAGGCAAAACGTTTCTGCCTAAAACCAAGACACTGTCCAGATGAACTCACTGAAAAATTTTGGATTGTATACCTGGTTTATTGAGCATGGACTTTGTTGTTTTCAACCAGTTTGACAAGATTGTCAACAAGGAAGAGGCCTGGCAATGTAGGAGGGGGGTACCAAAAAATTTCTTATCACAAGAAGAACTGGTTTGTTCCCCTTTGGAGTAAGCTGTTGGGGGAAGAATCAGTTTTGTTGTGTGTTTCGTTAACTGATGAAGCCTTCTGGATTGAAGGCAAAACGTTTCTGCACAAAGCAAAGACACTGTCCAGATGAGCTGACTGAAAAATGTTGGATTGTATACCAGGATTATTGAGCATGGACTTTGTTGTTTTCAACCAGTTTGACAAGATTTTCAACAATGTAAGAGGGCTTTCGATGTAGGAGTTGGCGTACCAAAAAAAATCCTATCATAAGAAGAAATGGTTTGTTCCACTTTGGAGTAAGTTGTTGGGGGAAGAATCAGTTTTGCTCTGTGTTTCCTTGACTGATGAAGCTTTCCGGATCGAAGGCAAAACGTTTCTGCCTAAAACCAAGACACTGTCCAGATGAACTGACTGAAAAATTTTGGATTGTATACCTGGATTGTTGAGCATGGACTTTGTTGTTTTCAACCAGTTTAACAAGATTGTCAATAAGGAAGAGGGCTGGCAATGTAGGAGGGGGCGTACCAAAAAAACCTTATCACAAGAAGAACTGGTTTGTTCCACTTTGGTGTAAGATGTTGGGGGAAGTATCAGTTTTGTTGTGTGTTTCCTTGACTGATGAAGCCTTCTGGATTGAAAGCAAAACATTTCTGCACAAAACAAAGACACTGTCCAGATGAGCTGACTGAAAAATGTTGGATGGTATACCTGGTTTATTGAATATGGACTTTGTTGTTTTCAACCAGTTTGACAAGACTGGCAATAAGGAAGAGGGCTGGCAATGCAGGAGGGGGTATTCCAAAAAAAATCTTATCACTAGAAGACCTGTTTTGTTCCACTTTGGAGTAAGCTGTAGGGAGAAGAATTAGTTTTGTTGTGTGTTTCCTTGACTGATGAAGGCTTCCA
>NC_056498.1:93607749-93609358 GCF_014905685.2 Nematolebias whitei
ATCACAAGAAGAACTGGTTTGTTCCCCTTTGGAGTAAGCAGTTGGTGGAAGAATCAGTTTCTTGTGTGTTTCCTTGACTGATGAAGCCTTCTGGATCGTAGGCAAAACTTTTCTGCACAAAACAAAGACACTGTCCAGATGAGCTGACTAAAAAATGTTGGATGGTATACCTGGTTTATTGAATATGGACTTTGTTTTTTTTTCAACCAGTTTGACAAGACTGTCAACAAGGAAGAGGGCTGGCAATGTAGGAGGGGGCTTACCAAAAAAAATCTTATCACAAGAAGAACTGTTTTTTTCCACTTTGGATTAAGCTGTTGTGTTAAGAATCAGTTTTGTTGTGTGTTTCCTTGACTGATGAAGCCTTCCGGATCGAAGGCGAAACGTTTCTGCCTAAAACCAAGACACTGTCCAGATGAACTGACTGAAAAATGTTGGATTGTATACCTGGATTATTGAGCATGGACTTTGTTGTTTTAATCCAGTTCTACAAGACTGTCAACAAGGACGAGGAATCACCATGGTTGAGGCTGCATACCAAAGAGATTATCCTATCACAAGAAGAACTGGTTTGTTCCACTTTGGAGTAAGATGTTGGGGGAAGAATCAGTTTTGTTGTATTTTTCGTTGACTGATGAAGCCTTCTGGATCGAAGGCAAAACGTTTTTGCACAAAGCAAAGACACTGACCAGATGAGCTGACTGAAAAATGTTGGATTATATACCTGGTTCATTGAATATGGACTTTGTTTTTTTTTTCAACCCGTTTGACAAGACTGTCAAAGAGGAAGAGGGCCGGCAATGGAAGAGGGGACATATTAAAAAAAAAATCTTATAACAAGAAGAACTGGTTTGTTCCACTTTGAAGTAAGCTGTTGGGGGAAGATTAAGTTTTGTGGTGTGTTTCCTTGACTGATGAAGCCTTCTGGATCGAAGGCAAACGTTTCTGCACAAAACCATGACACTGTCAAGATGACCTGACTGAAACATGTTGGATTGTATACCTGGATTATTGAGCATGGACTTTGCTGATTTCAACCAGTTCGACAACACTGTCAACAAGGAATAGGGCTGGTAGAGGAAATGTCTGCGCACCAAAGAGATTATCCTATCACAAGAAGAACTGGTTTGTTCCACTTTGGAGTAAGCTGTTGGGGGGAAGAATTATTTTTGCTGTGTGTTTCCTTGACTGATGAAGCCTTCCGGATTGAAGGCAAAACTTTTCTGCCTAAAACCAAGACACTGTCCACATCAACTGACTGAAAAATGTTGGATTGTATACCTGGACTATTGAGCATGGACTTTGTTGTTTTAAACCAGTTCTACAAGACTGTCAACAAGGAAGACGGATGGCAATGGAGGAGTCTGCGTACCAAAGAGATTATCCTATCACAAGAAGAACTGGTTTAAAACAACAAAGTCCATGCTCAATAGTCCAGGTATACAATCCAACATTTTTCAGTCAGTTGATGTGGACAGTGTCTTGGTTTTAGGCAGAAAAGTTTTGCCTTCAATCCGGAAGGCTTCATCAGTCAAGGAAACACACAGCAAAAATAATTCTTCCCCCCAACAGCTTACTCCAAAGTGGAACAAACCAGTTCTTCTTGTGA
>NC_056498.1:93609458-93613055 GCF_014905685.2 Nematolebias whitei
TAATTCAAACAAATCAGAATCGTTTTTCCGTCACAGCATTGTTAGATTCGGGTGCTGAGCAAAATCTTATCAGCCAAAAATTAGTTAATGAATTCGCACTTCCCGTAGTAGAGATTCAGCCCCTCAAGATTGCCGGTGTTACAGACGAAACCCTCGCCCAGATCAAATATAAGACCACCGATCTTCATTTAATCACGTCCGGTAATCACCACGAGCACACCAGTTTCCTCGTTTTCGAATCCCCTTCCACGCAAGTCATTTTGGGTTATCCGTGGTTTAAAAAACATAATCCACACATTAATTGGGAACTGGGTAGGATCGAGAAATGGAGCGACAAGTGTCTAAAGAACTGCCTTCGCTCCGGTATCGCGAAACCTTCCCAGAACCCCAGTCCCGACGATGAGATCGACACGTCCCAGGTCCCCTCCGAGTATCGAGATTTAACCCCGGTTTTTAGTAAAAGGAAGGCTCTATCTCTCCCGCCTCATCGCCCATATGATTGCGCTATTGACCTTCTTCCTGGTGCCCCTTTACCCGCCAGTCGGCTGTTTAACATCTCTGGCCCAGAGAGAGAGTCAATGAAAACTTACATCGAGGAGTCATTGGACTCCGGAATTATTAGACCATCCACCTCTCCGTTAGGAGCAGGGTTCTTCTTCGTCACTAAGAAAGATAAGACCCTGCGTCCATGTATTGACTATCGCGGTTTAAATAACATAACAGTAAAGAACAAATATCCCCTTCCTCTCATAGACTCAATTCATGAACAGCTTCAGTCCGCAACCATTTTCACGAAACTCGATCTTCGTAACGCCTATCATCTCGTGCGAATTAAAAGCGGTGATGAATGGAAGACTGCTTTTAGGACTCCTCTAGGTCACTTTGAGTATTTGGTAATGCCTTTCGGCCTTACCAACGCCCCTTCAGTGTTCCAGGCTCTAATAAATGACGTCCTTAGATACTTTCTCGGTGATTTCATATTAATCTATCTTGATGACATCCTCATTTACTCCAAAGACCCCGAACAGCACATTACCCATGTTAGAGCGGTGTTACAACGTCTTTATGAGAATCAACTGTTTGTCAAACATGAGAAATGCGAGTTTCATGTCTCCTCTGTGTCTTTCCTTGGGTTCATTTTTGGTAAAGGCCACTATCGCAAGGATCCTGAAAAGACCCGAGCGGTAGTGGATTGGCCCACCCCGGAGACTAGGAAACAACTTCAACGTTTTCTGAGGTTTGTCAACTTTTATAGGCGTTTCATATGAAACTATAGTAGAGTTGCAGCCCCCCTGTCACAACTCACCTCCATAAATAAAATTTGCAAATGAAACCCCGAAGCAGATACCGCTTTTAAGAAAGAACTTTTTTCTTCACCTCCCATCCTTTCTCATCCAGACCCGAGCCATCAATTCATCTTAGAAGTCGACGCCTCTGATTCTGGCGTCGGGGCCGTACGTTCCAGAGGTCCCCAGAGGACAACAAGGTTCACCCGTGCGCTTTCTTTTCTCAAAGTCTTTCCCAAGCTGAGAGGAACTACGATGTGGGCAATCGTGAGTTCTTTGCCGTCAAGTTGGCCCTCCAAGAGTGGAGGCACTGGTTAGAGGGAACAGAGACTCCTTTCTTAATCTGGACCGATCACAAGAATTTAACCTATTTGAGAGATGCTAGACGTCTGACTCCCCGACAGGCCCGTTGGTCACTCTTCTTCAATAGGTTCAACTATACACTCACGTTCAAGCCGGGATCCAAGAATGTGAAGACTGACGCACTCTCCCACCAGTTTTCACCTCCAGATACCCCCGACCGTCAAGAATCTATCGTACCCTCAACCTGCATTATTGGGGCACTCACTTGGCCTACAGAGAGAGAGATCAGAGAGGCACATGAGCACGAACCTGACCCTGGTCTTGGACCCCCCGGAACCTTATTTGTTCCCTCTTCCATGAGGGCCAAGGTTCTGGAGTGGGTTCACACCAATAGACTTTCTTGCCATCCTGGCATAACTCGCATGCTCGCACTTACTAAGAAACATTTTTGGTGGCAAACCCTTTCCCAAGATGTGAAGGAGTTTGTCGTGGCATGTTCCACCTGTGCCAGGAATAAAACAGGGAACCAACCCCCGGCTGGCCTCCTTCATCCTCTACCGTCACCCAGTCGCCCTTGGTCACACATATCCATTGACTTTGTTACAGGCTTACCTCCCTCAGAGGGGAACACCACTATACTGACCGTCGTCGACAGGTTTTCTAAGGCAGCCCATTTCATTCCTCTTCCTAAGTTACCTTCAGCCCTTGAGACTTCACAGCTCCTTGTCCAACACGTCTTCAGAATCCACGGCATCCCCTCAGACATAGTTTCCGACCGAGGCCCCCAGTTTATCTCTCAAGTATGGCGATCGTTCTGCAAGACACTGGGGGCATCCTCGAGTCTCACATCTGGGTACCATCCACAATCTAACGGCCAGGCCGAAAGATGCAATCAAGAACTAGAGGCCACCTTACGCTGCATCGTAGAGGACAATCCTTCGGCCTGGTCCCGTCACCTGGTCTGGGTTGAGTATGCGCACAATTCACACAAGACTTCTGCAACTGGTATGTCTCCCTTTGAAGCGTCACTGGGGTACATGCCTCCTCTGTTTCCCAGTCAGGAAACGGATTGCATGGTACCTTCAGTCCAACACCATTTCAGACGGTGTCGTCGAGTCTGGAGACAGACCAGGTCAGCCCTTCTTCGGACAGCTGCCCAAAATAAGAAATACGCTGACCGCCACCGCTCGAAGGCGCCGCCTTACCAGGTTGGTCAAAGAGTGTGGTTGTCCACCAGGGACATCCACCTTAAGGACCTCTCCAGGAAGATGGCTCCTCGATTCATCTGTCCTTTTCCTATCGAGAGGATCATCAACCCAGCAGCAGTCCGCCTCCTACTTCCTACCTCCATGAAGGTACACCCTACCTTTCACGTTTCCCAGGTTATACCGGTATCCGAGAGCCCATTGAGCCCTCCAACCAACCTCCCTCCTCCCCCCCAGTTAATCGACAATCATCCAGCTTTTACCATCCGGAAGATCTTGGATGTCCGGCGCCGGGGGAGAGGTTTCCAGTACCTGGTGGACTGGGAGGGTTACGGCCCTGAGGAGCGGTCCTGGATTCCACGTTTATTCATCTTGGACCCCAGCCTCATCACTACCTTCTTCCAATCACACCCTGAGAAGCACTCCAGATCACCTGGAGGCGATTCTTGGGGGGGGGGGGGGGGGTACTGTGAGAGTAGCACTTGTTGCAGCTTCCAAGATGGCCACCAATGACCCCCAGCTGACGGCCATCTCCCTGATGAGCTCCTGCTCCTATTTAAGCCTGCAGTCAAGTCTACTCGACGCTGAAGCATTGAGTTTCCCCGGTACTTAATGTTTCTAGCCATTTAGTGTTTCATGGAATACAAGTCTTACCTTGTGATCTTGTTTCTGCAGTTCTTCGTCGCCTCCTGGGTCCAGTCCGGATTCCACAGGTTCCAGCCCTCAGATCTCTCGTGCCTTGCCCAAGCTTTGATCTCTCGTGCCTATCCACTCAGTCTCTGGGAGTTATCATCCTGTTCTGG
>NC_056498.1:93613155-93625301 GCF_014905685.2 Nematolebias whitei
GCAATGGAGGAGGGGCATACGAAAGAGATCATCTTATCACAAGAAGACCTGTTTTTTTACACTTTGCAGTAAGCTATTGGGGGAAGAATCAGTTTTGTTTGTTTGTTTCCTTGACTGAGGAAACCTTCCGGATCGAAGGCGAAACGTTTCTGCACAAAACAAAGAAACTGTCCAGATGAGCTGACTGAAAAATGTTGGATTGTATACCTGGATTATTGAGCATGGACTTTGTTGTTTTCAACCAGTTTTACAAGGCTGTCAACAAGCCAGAGGGCAGGCAATGGAGGAGGGGCATACAAAAGAGATCATCTTATCACAAAAAGAACTGGTTTGTTCCACTTTGGAGTAAGCTGTTGGGGAAGAATAAGATTTGTTGTTTCCTTGACTGATGAAGCCTTCTGGATTGAAGGCAAAACATTTATGCACAAAACAAAGACACTGTCCAGATGACCTGACTGAAAAATGTTGGATTGTATACCTGAATTATTGAGCATGGACTTTGTTTTTTGTTCAACCAGTTTGACAAGACGGTCATCAAGGAAGAGGGTCGGCAAAAGAGAAGTGGGCGTAACAACAAAACCATCTTATCACAAGAAGAACTGGTTTGTTCCACTTTGGAGTAAGTTGTTGGGGGAAGAATCAGTTTTATTCTGTGTTTCCTTGACTGATGAAGCCTTCCAGATCAAAAGCGATACGTTTCTGCACAAAACAAAGAATCTGTCCACATGACTTGACTGAAAAATGTTGGATTGTATACCTGGATTATTGAGCATGGACTTTGTTGTTTTCTACCAGTTTGACAAGTTTGTCAACAAGGAATAGGGCCGGCAATGTAGGACGGAGTGTACCAAAGAGATCATCTTATCTCAAGAACTGGTTTGTTCCACTTTGGAGTAAGCTGTTGGGGGAAGAATCTGTTTTTTTTGTTTGTTTCCTTAACTGATCAAGCTTTCCGGATCGAAGTCGAAATGTTTCTCCACAAAAAATTAAAGTATACAGAAGAACTGTCTGAAAAATGTTGGATCGTATACCTGGATTACTGAGCATGGACTTTGTTGTTTTCAACCAGTTTGACAATGCTGTCTACAATGAAGAGGTCCAGCAATGAAGTAGGGGGCGTACAAAAGAAACCATCTTATCACAAGAAGAACTGGTTTGTTCCACTTTGGAGTAAGCCGTGAGGTAAAAAATCAGTTTTGTTGTGTGTTTCCTTGATTGATGAAACCTTCCGGATCAAAGGCAAAACATTTCTGCACAAAACCATGACACTGTCCAGATGACCTGACTGAAAAATTGTGGATTGTATACCTGGATTACTGAGCATGGACTTTATTGTTTTTGTAGTGTTCTATGGTCTAGGTTAGCTTCGGAGCTTCACTACAGTCATATTTAAATAACGGGTTCTCTCTTTTTAGAGTTAATTACAGCCATGTGACATAGGTAACTGTGTGTAGATGGTTTAATCAGTGACATGAGACGTTAATTTTCTTTGACACATCAAAATAAATTGGTCATTTATTGAACAGAATCAAAATTTAACATCAAAACACTGTACACTTGATGAGACTGATCTGGTTCTGATTAATAAAACTTGGCATGTTTTATTTAATAAAAATAACAGACATTTCTGAAGGCATCTAGATTAATTACTGGCAAGATAGAAGAGTTTTAAAGATGGGAAATATGGAAGAGTTTAAAGGGAGATGTTGAAGGAAGATGTATGTCTGTAGACCAGAACAACATGCTCCTTTCCAACGCATTTTGCCCGCGGTACACTTGGCGTGAAGCTCGTGACTACTCTTTACCTTGGCAGAGGATGGTCCCGCTACGGTCAAGAGGTCCCTGGCACGCTACCTTTCACCGTCTCCTCAGGGTGGCTGCGACTCGGCAGAAGTTGTGAGATACTCCGTTCTACAGGACAAACTTCCTCAGAAGTTGTAGGGCATTCGCCTGGTGATAGTCACAGCGAGGCGCCGTGACCACAGCAGAGATGGATGACTCCATCAGACTGGAAAACTGAGTCCAAAGTTCCACTCAGCAGTGGAAAACTCCAGAACTCCAGAACAGCTAGAGCTGAAGAACAGAACTTCACTCCAGAACTACTCCACAGAACCTCAGAAGACTACATAAGACTATAGTTCCAGGAAGTGTTGACTTTTAAAGAGTTCTGCTTACGGTCACTTTAGTAAGTCCTGATTGGTTGAAGCAACCAACAGGGGGGTGGTTCTAGTGATATCAAATGGTTTTTACAAGTCAAGAAAACAGCAAGAATGTTTTAGGAACATACAAAGAAATGTTTTGGCGAAGTGAGAAACACTGCAGGTGCCCGTTTTCTTATTTACTGTCTGAGGGTTTTAAAAACACGACAGCCCGTTCTAACAACTTGTTTTTGACTGTCTCCGACTTTTGACCGAAATCACTCTTTCTCATTTCAGACAGAAGATCAAAAATGCATAATTACTTTGTAAAATAGACATTTAACTTGATTATTAATTTAAATGAGGATTAAAAAAATCATTAATACTGTTTCACAGTTGATTTAAAATGAGTGGTTCACTACAACATTTAAAAATGGTATGAACTAAACACACTTTTGATTATCAAGATATTGTAAAATACTAATGATAATATAAAAAAGAGTGTTCTTTCAATTGATTACTTCATGATAAAATTAGACAGTCTCTGGATGAGCTAATCTGTATTTCTGGATTCAAATCAATGAAATAACAGTTCCTGTCCCATGAAGGTCTTCAGAGGCAGGTTTTGGTCGGAGGCCTAGTCCACTACAATCCCTCCTTTGGAAATCATCGCCTGTCCATGGGGATGAATTCTAACATGAACTTATGCCTCCGAATGTCTTTGATCTTGATGTAATCCAGCAAGAGGAAAACAAAAGTCAAAGAAGGTAATCCCACAACGGTTTAGGTAATTCCACACTGTTGTTGGTAATTCCATAATGTTTTTGGTAATTCCATTGTAGCAATGCTTTAACCCCTTGGAAACAGAGTCTGTAATCCATTGGAAAAAGTCATATAATCCACAACGATAAATCCACAACGATTGGAGGTGTTGTTTGATCAGCATGCAGAGGGGTTCCCTCGATTGAACTGTAGGGGCTACCACTGGATGAAGATTGGAGACCCACGTTGGAGTTGTAGTCCCTTCCACGAAGGTTGCTGCTGGTGGTTCCCAGTGGGTGCCATTCTGGTTCTATGTGTCATGCATTTATGTGGTTTTAGTTGGGCTTATGAGTGGGATTTTACATAAGACCTTAACCTATATGCACCTGGTGTGTAAGCTATCATGGTTTAGATCAGCTAAAGTTACCAGTTTAAAGGGTGGGTCATGCTGAAAAATTTTCATATAGGGATTTATACCTATAGAAGGGCATTCCAAACTATTTTTCCATTCCTAACTTGGTTTAAGTTAGATTTACATGGCAAAATATAGTTTGGTTCAATTGTCTGTTGTCCTTTTAGACGAACGACTTGAGGTTTGGTTTTTTGGTTTTCCCCTAAATGTTTTGGAGTCTATGGCGATACTCAACTGAAGGATTGGCTACCCCCCCCCCCCCCCCCCCGAATAGGATTGTTCGAGTAGGTTCGGCTTGAGCGTCGTGAGACCAATGTAGATTATGGTACTTAAGGTAGCATTAATCTACATTGACTCCGCAAAGATTGAATTTTAACAAATGAACTGCATGTTGGCATAGTTAAAGTCCTCTTAGTCTCTAACTAAAATACACAAAAAATTCATTCTTGATAGGGGTGTTCAGAAACAATACCAAAAACCAATTAAACGATGTCTCAACATCGACAAAAACAGTGACTAAGCAACCAGAAAAACAACGTTTCAACATTGACAAAAGTAGTGATTAAGCAACTAGAAAACGACGTTTCGGTGTGTCACTCACTCTGATTGTCAGATTCGAGCACGCTGATCTGTCTGGGTGTTTTTCCGCTTGTATCTCGTAGGTGACGATTTACTTCGGCGAGTTGTTTTGTACAACAATCTAGTTGAGCCTGAAGGGAGAAATTGTGGTGGGTTTGGAACACAATCATTCCGATCATCAGGAGGAATAAAGACGTGACTAGAACCACGGTGAAGGTGTTGGCCCTGGACCACGCGTAGGCGAGAAATTGATACGGATGCCGAGGTCCGGATGCGAGGGTCCTGAGGACCTGGTCTATTGGTTTGATCTCTACGACCTTAGTTCCTTCGAATCGGATTTGCTCGATGGTGCCCGGGTCCATCTCTAGGCTCATGTTTGTGAGGTACCCAGGTTCTTCTAGAGCCATTTCCCATTGATCCGGGTTGAGGTGATAGAGCGTCAAGTCGCCAATGTGCATGGTTGTTCCCTGAGAGACATCGATCCACATTGTCTTGTCCGGTAAGACCAATGGTCTATTGGCCTCGGCGTGTTCATAGGCCATGATCGCCTTCCGTTGGGGAGTGCTAACCATCCACCATGAACCGACTCATTCCGCCTGAGTGGCTGTCACTTGCCTTCGCAGTGTTATGGTTGTTGCACATTTTGAATCTCTCGCAATAGGTGTAATACCACAAATGCCTGTGGCATTGTGCCAGATGAAGGGCTTGCTCGGACACAGATAATGTATCTCATGAGTGGGAGTACACATCTGGAGATTTGGAGCTAAATAGACAGTGGGGTTACTATCGTTATAAGCAACCACCTGAGGGGTGTTGATTTTGACGTGGTTATCACCGTGCCAATTTCCAACATTAACGACATCCTTGAGTCTGTAGATGCCATTCGTAGGGATGATCGGTAGGTTGATAATGAACGCAACTTCACGCGCCTTGTGCCTGACGTGAATTGGGATCGCGCTACCGAGAGCATAAGCCAGGTGAGCCTGGATTGGCCTTACTTTTTCGTTTGTGGCGGAACTAAGGATGTCATTCACCATCTGTAAGGAGACGAGATAGGGTGGGATCCTGCCAGTGGCTAACGTATCAACCAACGAGCTGATGTCTCTGAGCGTGTCCGTGAGGATCCTATCTATCAGGTGTACGACGGCGAAGTCCATTTCTATGTCATGTTTTAGTTCACTAACGATATTCGCAAGGGCCTTAATTTCCTGCGTGTGGGTATTCAATACTAAGATAGTATCTTTTACCGTTTAAGTCACCTGTTTGAATTGTGTTTGCTGTTGATCCATCTGTGTTTCAATCCATGGGATCTCCGTCTCGATTTCATTCACATGTTGTTTCAAGGATGTTATTCTGATGGTGTTGACTGCTGATAAGCCTAGGCTAAACAAGGATCTGAGAGAGGAGGCAGCAAGAAGAAGCCCAGCAATGTTACGCTTCTGCCGACTATGGGTTCCACTCACTTTCTCTTGAGTGAGAGTGAACTTATGTAACTGCTTCAAAATGTGTTAGATTTCCTCGTTTGCATTTTGGATCGGTAATGCATACCATAGTTTGTTGAACCATTCGTCTTTGATGTCAATGTGCTGTTTGATAACAGTGTAGGGGTCGAAACGGACAAAGACCTTCTGTGTGTGAAGACGACAGTTTGTGATGAGCAGTCCAGGTTGATCCCTAAGAATGATGCCAGAGGTGGGTCCAAAGGTCACTACCTCGGCTTGTCCTCCTTGGATGGTTCCCAAGAGGCTGAGAATTAAAAGAAGTGGTCCAACCCAGTCTATCTGGAGGTCAGACTATGGGAATGCAATGCCTCTACTTTACAGTGGTGCTCTGTGGAGTGGTCTGGATGGCTGAAACTGACCACAGACCAGGCACCCTTTAATATAGTTCTTGACATCCTTTTTCATTCCAGGCCAATAAGCAACTTGTTTTAATGCTTTCAGCGTGGCGTTATCTCCCTTGTGTCCTGCGGACGGGAGGTCATGCGCATGAACTAACATCACCCCCCTGTGGTCATGGGGGACCACGAACACGGGTGAGGACGTTGGTCCATGAGCAAAAGTTAGGATGCCCTTAAGTAGTTTTAGCTGTTTGCGCAGCTGAAAGATGGCTTCAAGGTCTGGATTGGAATCCAGGTCTGCTTCGGATGGAGTGTTTTTCCCTGGGTCAGTCAAGTACAGCATCATCGAGTTTATTGCAGGATCCAACTTCTGAAGTTGGATGATGTCTGGGTTGGTCAGCACGGGTTGTACAGAGACTGTGTTGTCAGCCGGCTTGGCTGTAGCCTGTGCACGTGTGACTGCCATTACCTCGGCTGTAGGTTGTACTGGCAGAGTTGCAAGCAGCCAGGAGGAGTCAAAGGACCTCTGACGGCCGTCCATGGCTCTGTCCTTGATAGCTGGTTTATATGTCCCTGACGACAGTACAGCATCTTTGGAGTGGGATCCTTGGATCTCTACACCTTGAACTACCAATGGTAGGTAGTATCCGGTGGGCCCTGACTGTTTCAGCTCGCAGAGGAGGCTTTGTAATTCAGTCAGGGTCGGGTTCACCGGTTGGGTGTTTTTGGTTTCACATGCCTTTGAAGGATAACTTACCGGGACTGTGTTCTCTGCTGAGAGGCCCTCGGTACCTTCTGTGGTGCCTGCTGTTGGTCAGTCTGTGACTGTCTCCGGAGTAATGGGTATTGGCAGGGGTTTGCTCACTCTAGCCCACATTGTCTGTGTACCATAATCTATAATCACGTCAAAGCGATTTATAAAATCCTGGCTGACCAAAAATGGGAATGTCAACCATAGACACATATACCAGGTGGTATAGTGTCATCTCGCCAACCTGCAAGTGAACCATAGCTCTAGCTGTTAGGGTTGTCCTCGTCTCTGCGAGGCCCTGCAGTCCTATAGCACATTCTATGAGAGGTATGTCCCTGTGAACACCGTTAGCAGCAGTCCTGAGCTCCTCAAACAGTTTGGCTGACATAATAGTTATGTCGGCTCCACCATCCAGTAGGGCTTCATGTGTGACGACCCCTTCAAGTGTGATTGACAGGTAAGCTTTATTAGTGACCCCCTTTCTGATCAGGATACACAGGAACCTTGTAGGTTTTGGCTGACGTTTCTTCACACGTTTACATTTACCTGTGTAATACCGTTTTTTCCGAACTGTTGGTGCAGTTCCTACTGCTCCTGGGAGTTCGGCTTTTGCCGGGCGTCCGTCATTGATGTATGAGATCACCCCCCCACTTTGTGTTGAGGGGCTCTCATTGTTTGTAACAACAAGGTCCTGGTGGCTGTCCATGACAGCGGCAGCGTTGTTGTTTGTGTCACCCTGGTTTGACTGAACTGTTAGCACAGCAGTTGCTGTTTCTCAGGTTTCAGTTTGTGACGGGTCACCGTCGGTGACGTGTATTGTACCCCCCCCCCCTATCTCAGGTGAGGGCGTATCAGAGTTTAGAACAACAGCGTCATGGTGCCTGCTGACAGCAGTAACGGTGTTGTCTGTGTGCTCTGACTTATCAGCAATTATATCGACAAACAAAGCATTAGGTTGTTTGTCCGTGGCAACACCCTCCAACAAGTCCAACAACCAACGCACCACGGCTGTCTCGTCCAAGCTCAGAGGACTGCGGTTCTTTTTCTGGACCTGCTGCTGTTTCTTTTTCGTGTCAGGCTATTCAGCCCGACGTGGTGGAGAAATAGTACCCCCCCCCCCCTTTGGGTTCCCAGTGGGATCCCTGTTTGTATGGGTCACTTTTGGTGCCATACTTTTTACCCTTAGGGCGTTCGCCCCCCCCCCGGTACATCCGTTCATCCTCTGGTTCCTTGGGAAACCATTTAGGATTTCGTCTGGACCAGGGGGCACTCACCTGTTGTGGTTTGACTGCTGGAAAACCTCGTTTCCTCTCGCCTTTTCTGGGAGGGGGAGTCGAAGCTCTCGTCCCTTCCAATTCTAATGACTGGGCAGTAATCCTCTCACCTGGGTACACCTCAATGGATGTTTCGGCCTGTGAACGTGCTTCAAAAACATTCACAGCACAACTTTTTATCTCACTGATGCATTTCTCTTTGAAATTAGCCATCATTTGCACTGACATCCTTATGTCAGGGTGGAGATTTTTGCTGAACACGTACTTAAACGGTTCCTCTTCTTCCATGCTGGCCTCGTTCCTGTAACCAAAATAAGCCTGCAAAATCCTGGAATAATACGCCCTGGGGTGCTCATCCTTACCTTGCACGACCTTGTCGGCGGCTGAATAACCGCCAGGTCCCGCGCAAGGGGAATACTCTTTCATAAGAGCAGCACATAACAGGCGGTAATCCTTTCTTGTGGCATCAGGTTGACGCTCTAGGAAGGAAAACACCGTCCTGGATGAAGTGAGCCTGATCAAACCTACTTTATCCCAACTGTAGCGTTGGGATAGCTTCTTAATTGGAAGTCCAGGTTGTTCAGATAGGCCTTAGTGTCAGTTGAACCCAACGGCCCTGGCTCAAAGCGATTGACATATTTTGCAATTTTGTGCAAATCCGAAATTGGGAGCAAAGGCTGTATTATCGGTATCGTAGGAACCAAAATGGCACGTGGAGGTGGGTCGCTAGACACATGTGGAGGTGACGGAAGTGGATTAAGAGCAGGAGATACAGCAAAATCCTTCTGAGGTGGTGGTGGGTGACCTGGACACAGACCTTGTTCGTCTTTGAGTTCCAGACAACCTTGCCCCACGTCAGAAATCTCATTTGTTACAGCGGCTAGTTTTGCCTCACAGGCTTTTAAGAGTTCCTGTGATGTATGACATTCACTTTGTAAACGCACGCCTTGTTGGACTAACGCCGCCTTTTCCAATCTGCACTCGTTCAGAGCTTTTGATGTGAGCTACAACTGTTGTTGTAGCGCATCATTGTCTGAACACAGTGCTTGGCACTTAATCTGTCCCTCCCTCAGCTTCTCCTCATATGAGTGAGCTTGCAATGACAGCTGAGCTTGTGAGAGCTCTCTCTCATGTTTTAACTCATTCACACAGGTCTCCTTATCAAATTTAGACTGTGCCTCGAGTTTGAGGTACTCCTCTGTTTCGCTGTTTAACCTTATTGCAAGGTCGTCAGCTTTGCTTACCACAGCATAGAATGTTGTTTTCAACAAGAGTGCCAGTTTAGCCAGCTGGTCATAGCTTGACTTTGTTCTGGCTGTAGAGGTCACACTCCCTGCAACTTCCTTCAGCTCGTCCAATAACTCTGTTGAGTTCATGCTGTCCACCTGTTCACCATATGGATTCAAGGATTCTGTGAGCAGTGTTAACGTTCTCTCCAACCAGTCCTTCTCCTCACAAGGAGTAATATTATTTTCTGTCACATCTGCCATGGTTATTCACTGTTCAGCACTTATCTGGATAAACAGTTGCCAACTTTAGAGTTTTTTAACAGATAAATATTTGTATTTAACTGAGCAGTGAGTTTCACACACTATTTTAGCTCTGGGTTCAATCAACAGTACTGTTATAAGCCAACTTTTTCAAATGAATGGGCACCTATTCGTAGGATTCACCCCAATGCATGAATAATCTAAGTAAATGCCTTTTTAGCTAGTTACTTAATGTGCTTATTTTTGTAACAGATACAAGAGCCAGGCTATTTCAGTGTTCATTTACTCTAAAGCACTTAAAATTAAATAAACCTACAATTTTTCTAAAAGTCTCACAGCAACTTTAGTTTTCAAACGCTTTTTAAGCAGTTTAATTTACCAGAATTTGCTATTTAAACCGTAACTCACAAACCAGGCTGGATTAACAAATATTAAATGAAAGGTAGTGAGCAGCCTCCTTCAGGAAAACTGTTATACCCCTCTTTCAACAGCAGGTGGCGGTGTAAGCTTATTTTTACCAGTAGAAGTCTATGACAACTTCTTGTAGATCGTTCTGTTGACATCCGCTTGTTAACCGTTAGCTAGACGTAGCACACGGTCGAACACGGTCAAATCAGCACTTCCAGAATGGATTTAAAGCTTAAACGTGGCGTTGCTTTAACAAGCACGTCTATCTGCATGAAAACATGAGTTTTGGGAACAGTAGCAGGCTTCATATAGCGATTTTAAACACAGTGGAGGCTTCGGTTGGACCGAGATACATGTCTAGGGTCACGTGACTTTACAGACACGTGAGCAACAGGGTGGGCTTTACAATCTGACATCAGAGGGAGTGGACGCACAGATACGTCACCAGTTTCTCCGTGAATCAGAGCAACCCAAACAGTGGTTTTCAACCAATCACAGCTCGTGAATACTAGTTCTCAGTTAGCAGTTAGCCTGAAAAGTCCGGTCAACAATCGCTCATTAAACCTCCAAAATGTACAATTTACTGTTAAAAATGTAACGGATCAGCATTTAACAGTGGTCTGAGTCAGCGCTCAGCTTTAAAACAGCGTTTTATCCATTTAAAACACCACTCGTTCAACGAGTCCAGTGAACAGAACCGGGACAGACAGCAGAACCCTCTCTGCTACAGTTTAAACAGAATACAGCATTTTTTCCAAAGCATCATCTTAGTTACACGTTACACACGCAGATGTACACTCTATAGCTTTAACACAAACACAATTACATTGATTTCAGCTCTCTGAACACCACAAGCATGAACCATGCCTGTACCAAGCTCAAAAGTACGGACCTTTTCATGCCAACATGAGCGTTATGTCACAATAACACAGACTCCGTCACATATAATCCATACCTCTTTAAACATCCGTATGGCCACAAAATGTCTAAAGAGGAGAATGGGTCCTAAATTATCCCTTTTAGAGACCGTGCGGGCAACAAGAAGCTCTTTAGAGACCCGTCCGGGCCACCAGATGTATTGTTCTATGAGCTAGGTTAGCTTCAGAGCTTCACTACAGTCCAGTCATATTTAAATAACGGGTTCTCTCTTTTTCGAGCTAATTACAGCCATGTGACAGATGTAACTGTGCGTAGATGGTTTAATCAGTGACATGATACGTTAATTTTCTTTGAGCCATCAAAATAAATTGGTCATTTATTGAACAGAATCAAAATTTAACATCAAAACATTGTACACTTGACTAGACAGATCTGGTTCTGATTAATAAAACTTGGCACGTTTTATTTAATAAAAACAACAGACATTTCTGAAGGCATCTGGATTAATTACTGGCAAGATAGAAGAGTTTTAAAGATGGGAAATATGGAGGAGTTTAAAGGGAGATGTATGTCTGTAGACCAGAACAACATGCTCCTTTCCAACACTGTTTGCCCGCGGTACACTTGGCGTGAAGCTCTTCACGACTCTTTACCTTGGCAGAGGATGGGTCCGCTACGGTCAAGAGGTCCCTGACATGCTACCTTTCAGCGCCTCCTCAGGGCGGCTGCGACTCGGCAGAAGTCGTGAGGTACTCCGTTCTACAGAACAATCTTCCTCAGAAGTTGTAGGGCATTCGCCTGGTGATAGTCACAGTGAGACGCCATGACCACAGCAGAGATGGATGACTCCATCAGACTGGAAAACTGAGTCCAAAGTTCCACTCAGCAGTGGAAAACTCCAGAACTCCAGAACAGCTAGAGCTGAAGAACAGAACTTCACTCCAGAACTACTCTACAGAACCTCAGAAGACTACAGACGACTATAGTTCCAGGAAGTGTTGACTTTTAAAGAGTTCTGCTTCCGGTCACTTTAGTAAGTCCTGATTGGTTAAAGCAACCAACAGGGGTGTGGTTTTAGTGATGTGAAAGGGTTTTTACAAGTCAAGAAAACAGCAAGAATGTTTTAGGAACAGACAGAGAAATATTTTGGCGAAGTGAGAAACATTGCAGGTGCCAGTTTTCTTATTTACTGTCTGAGAGTATTAAAAACACGACAGCCCGTTCTAACAACTTGTTTTTGACTGTCTCCGACTTTTGACCGACATCACTCTTTCTCATTTCAGACAGAAGATCAAAAATGCATAATTACTTTGTAAAATAGACATTTAACTTGATTATTAATTTAAATGAGGATTAAAAAATCAATAATACTGTTTCACAGTGTAACGTCTCAGGAGTGACCCATTAGAACGAGACCCGGAACGACACGAGACTCAGAGTAAAAAGAACAGTGTTTATTTATTTACAGTGATAACTTGGCTACACAGGCATCAGGACTGGAACTCCTGGAAACGGAGGACAAGTTCAGCTGGGGCAGGTAAGTTGTTTGGTTCAAACTTGTAGTTTGTTTTCTTATCTTACAGTTGGCGGTTCTTGTAGAAGTGGATCCAAGA
>NC_056498.1:93625401-93629672 GCF_014905685.2 Nematolebias whitei
GGAGATGTGGAGAGCGTCGACCCCTCTGGAGATGTGGAGAGCGTCGAACCCTCTGGAGATGTGGAGAGATGAGGAACGTCTGTCGGGACCCCCTCGGGGTAGGAGAGATGAGGAGCGTCAGCCGGGACCCCCTCGGAGTAGGAGAGATGAGGAGCGTCAGCCGGGACCCCCTCGGAGTAGGAGAGATGAGGATCCACCTCAGAGGCTGCGTGCAGCGTGGAGTCCACCTCAGGAAAGGCTGAGACAGGAGTCTTTAGAGTCTCTATTTCTGTTAACAAAAAATCATACTCGGGGAGCAAAGAAAGGCCTGGGATAGAAAGTAAAAAATCTTCCATCTGGGTAAAAACTAAATCAAAGGAGGACGGGTTTCTTTTAGCTGAACCAAATAGTTTGAGAATTGTCTGATTAATATTAGAAATATCCTCAGGGGAAAAAAAAGGAAGGTCTGTATGAGTGGGTGTGGTGACGGGTGCCGCCCCCACCGGAAACCTGGAAGGTGAGGCGGCGGGACACGCCCCCACGGTGTCACAATGAAAACTCTCCGGAGGTACGGCCAGGCTGGGTCGAACAGCCGCAGCGTGGAGTGGCGGTGAGAGGCCGGATTCCACCCCCACCAGGAACCTGGAAGGTGAGGCGACGGAACCCGCCCCTGTGACGTCAACCGGATCGGACTTACCGAACCGAGCAGGAGTGGACCGGAGCTCCCGCGGGACGCTGGATCTCGCCCCCACCGGAAACCTGGGAGGTGAGGTGGCGAACCCCGCTCCCACGAAAACACCAGAACCAGCTCTGAAGTTCTGCTCGGCAGCGACCGGGCCGGCCGCCGCAGACTGCCTCCGGAACCGTCCACCGCGGCGGCGGCGGGACGGTGGATGGACGGAGATGGAGAGGAGCTCGTCCATAACGGCACGAAGAGGGAAAAAAAACAAAAATGGTGAGTGTTGCCGAGTGAGAACCCTGCCCGCTGGGTTCTGTTCTGGTCGGGTCGTACTGTTAGGATTTGTGTCAGGAGCGAACCCAGAGTGCAGAACAGGGATTCAACTCGGCAGATATAAAAAAATAGGTTTTTAATGATAAATGAAAAGTACAAAATAAACGAGCTGACGGGGCAGCAAAACTTACATAAACAAGGAAGGAGGCACGGGGAACTCAGGAGACACGGGGAACTCGAGGGACCAGGAAGACAAGGAGAGACTCAGGAGACCCAAGGAAGTGTACCCAACGAAGACGACCCGACGAAGAACAAGACAGAATAGGATGACTTAAATACAAGGCGAAGACGAGACATGATGACAAACAGCTGGGACGAGACACAGGTGGCACTAATGGAACTAATGAGGGAGCACGAGGGAAACAGACAAACCGGGTCACAGAAAAGTAACATCCTTACAATTTTATTATGATTTATTTATTTCTTTTCTTTTTTTAAGTTTAAAAGTTCAAATGTTAGTAACTAAAATTGTGTATTTATTTATCACTGATTATTTTATATATTTAATTCAGGCATAAAACCACTTCACATTCATTCACACAACATGAAAATATAGCTTAGCTCTTCAAAAAAACACTTTTACATGTTTTCTGGGATCCGACACAATAGACGTCTCTCATCTTAAAATCAATACACAATATAGACCGACTCTCTTTAGCCGTCTCAAAAACACAAGGACCCTTGTCCTAAATTCCAGAACTCTTGCTGTCACATTGGAAACTTTTTTCCATTCTCTGGCCTCTTTATCACAGCTGAATCTTTTCCCAATTTCACAAGATTGTTGCTGTTCGCTTACACTGCACAAAGCATTACTACTTTTAGATCTCACTTGTAATATTTTCAGCTGCAATCTGTCGATAGATTTAAAGGTTTTTTGCTATCAAAACAGAAACAAACAGTGTCTGGTTATAAGCCTGGGGTCCAGTCATCTCAGCAGCAGACGTGAACAGGAATCTTGTACTTAAAAAAAAAATCATTATTACCTTGAATATGGGCCCAACATCCTGGATTCACGCTGCTGAAGAGAAGACCAGTTTCCCAAAGACTCATTTCACGTTGTTGCACCAATTGTAGTAGCATCTACATCAATACTTGGGTTCATTAAATAAAACAGTAGACACCTTGGTTCAGTTTGATAGCAAATGGGGGTTTATTTGAAGCTTATCACGTAGGCCGAACAGCCAGGGATACCTCCGGGACCTCAAAAGGCAGAACCCATGTCTAAATGTAGTACAGTATCTTTTTTATACCTTCCATTGACGTCAGAAGTCAGAAGGTTGTATAACACTTTAACAGTTTTTTCCCATTTTAGGAAAATGCTTGAGAATAACAAATGCTTCTTAGATCAGCTTGAAATAAGCACAGAACTCATTGCTAAAACAATTCTGAGTTATCAAAACAGTTCTGACGGGAAACAGTCTTATACAACAGTTGATCTTGCACCCAGAAATTCTTGATTTTTAAACAAGTATAGGTCAACTTCAATCACTTCTCAGAATCTGTCAAAAACAAGTTCTGTTGAACACAGTTGTTTGTAAGTTAAAAGACATTTGCTTTTGGCCTCATTAAACAGATTATCAAACTAATAAAGTTTTTAGATTCTACAATAGTTTCTTTATTTTGTGGAGAAACATTTCGACTTCGATACGGAAAGCTTCATCAGTCAAGGAAACACACAACAAAACAGATTCTTCCCCCAACAGCTTACTCCAAAGTGGAAGAAACCAGTTATTCTTGTGATAAGATGGTCTCTTTTGTACGCACCCTCCTCCATTGCCGGCCCTCTTCCTTGTTGACAGTCTTGTCAATCTGGTTGAAAACAACAAAGTCCATGCTCAATAATCCAGGTAAACAATCCAACCTTTTTCAGTCAGGTCATCTGGACAGTGTCATGGTTTTGTACAGAAACGTTTCGCCTTGGATCCGGAAGGCTTCATCAGTCAAGGAAACATACAACAAAACGGATTCTTCCCCCAACAGCTTACTCCAAAGTGGAACAAACCAGTTCTTGTGATAAGATGATCTCTTTGTTACGTTCCCTCCTCCATTGCCGGCCCTCTTCCTTGTTGAATGTATTGTCAAACTGGTTGAAAACAACAAAGTCCGTGCTCAATAATCCAGGTATACAATCCAACATTTTTCAGTCAGGTCATCTGGACAGTGTCATGGTTTTGTGCAGAAATGTTTTGCCTTCGATCCAGAAGGCTTCACCAATCAAGGAAACACACAACAAAACTGATTCTTCCCCCGCAGCTTACTCCAAAGTGGAACAAACCAGTTCTTATGATAAGATGAACTCTTTGGTACGCTCCCTTCTCCCTTGACGGCCCTCTTCCTTGTTAACAGTCTTGTCAAACTGGTTGAAAACAACAAAGTCCATGCTCAATAATCCAAGTATACAATCCAACATTTTTAAGTCAAGTCATCTGGACAGTCTCTTTGTTTTGTGCAGAAACGTATCACCTTCGATCCGGAAGGCTTCATCAGTCAAGGAAACACACAACAAAACTGATTCTTCCACCAACAGCTTACTCAAAAGTGGAACAAACCAGTTCGTCTCGTGATAAGATTGTTTCTTTGATATGCCCCCTCCTCCATTGCTGGCCCTCTTCCTTGTTGACTGTCTTGTCACACTGGTTGAAAATGTAGTGGACTAGGCCGCCGACCAAAACCTGCCTCTGAAGACTTCATGGGACAGGAACTGTTATTTCATTGACTTGAATATAGAAATATAGATTAGCTCATCCAGAGACTGTTTAATTGTATCCTGAAGTAATCAATTGAAAGAACACACTTTTTTATATTATCATTACTATTTTACAATATCTTGATAATCAAATGTGTGTTTAGTTCATACCATTTTTAAATGTTGAAGTGAACCACTCATTTTAAATCAACTGTGTGTGAGAGTAGCACTTGCTACAGCTTCCAAGATGGCCGCCAATCACCCTCAGCTGACGGCCATCTCCCTGATGAGCTCCTGCTCCTATTTAAGCCTGCAGTCAAGTCTACTCGATACTCGCTCGCTGGAGCATTGAGTTTCCCCGGTACTTAATGTTTCTAGCCATTTAGTGTTTCATGGAATACAAGTCTTACCTTGTGATCTTGTTTCTGCAGTTCTTCGTCGCCTCCTTGGTCCAGTCCTGATTCCACAGGTTCCAGCCCTCAGATCTCTCGTGCCTTGCCCAAGCTCTGATCTCTCGTGCCTATCCACTCAGTCTCTGGGAGTTATTATCCTGTTCTGGAACTGCTGCACAGTGCCTCGGTCTCACCATCTCCT
>NC_056498.1:93629772-93639778 GCF_014905685.2 Nematolebias whitei
GCAGGTCGCCGGCCCTGACGTAAACCCAACAGGCGTTTCTCTGCGTTAGGTCCCTGCAATGGCCTATCAAATATTTTACGGAACTCTGTGAGTAATAAATTAAACGAAACAGTTTTCAACTCATGTTGCTTCAAAAAAGATGTTGCCCATTGTAAGGTGTTACCCTTAAGCTGATTGGTAAAGAATGTGATCTTTGCGTTGTCTGTGCTGTAAAGTCCTGGGGCTCCGTTGAAGGCGAGCTCACACTGAAGAAGAAAACCACCGCACTGATCAGGGTTTCCCGAAAAAAGTTCAGATGGTTTGACGAGGATTTGTCTTGTAGCGTGGCCTTTCAAGCACGTGCAGGCAAGAGCTGGCTCTCGGGGTGTGATTGGAGCTACAGGAGGAGGAGAAAGAGTCTGTTTAATGGCTTATACCATATTTCCAAGCTCCTGATGACATGATTCGATCAATGAATAGACCCCAGATGGCAGAACCGAAGCACAGACAGATAACCGGATTACAAAAATAAACCTCTTTATTGTCTTTACAGGGGAAAAGGGAGTGGAGCAAGGTTCTGCCTTGATGTAGGAGCAGGGGAGGCACGCCGTGTGGTTCTGGGTTCCGGAGGACGTCTTGAAGAGAGGATGGTGAGTACCTTGCTGGTTTGTTAGAGCTTCACTGGAGGAACAGAGAGTGCAGGAGCGGGTTGGAGGTAGATGAATTGTTGAAGGGACATTCCATAGGAGGCTCCTGCCTTGGTGTTGAAGCCTTGGAGGGCCCGAGACGAATCTTGACGTGGAAGTCAAAAAACATGTAAAGGGTAATGTCCCAGTACTGGAGAAGAGCCTGGCTGCAGCTTTTATGGAAGGAGCCGAACCCATTCTCCAGAGCAGGCGGCAGGTGAAGATGATCATCAATTAGCTCAGTGCAGCAGCTGTGGGAGATGGTTAGTGGCAGTAAGGAAACCAGAACTCCCACAGATCCCCCCCCCCCTCAAGAATCGCCTCTCGGTGATCTGATCCTCTTTTCGGGGTGGTCCCTAAAAAAGAAGAAATCAGATCGGGGTCCAGGATCTGAGCCCTGGGAACCCAAGAGCGTTCTTCCGGCCTGTACCCCTCCCAGTCGACCAGGTACTGCAGGCCTCTGCCCCGGCGGCGAACGTCCAAGAGGCGCCGGACAGAGAAAGACGGGGCATCTGCGATCAGACGTGGAGCAGGAGGAGGATCGTCCGGGGGGTTAAGTGGGCTAGAGGAGACTGGCTTAAGGAGGGACACGTGAAAAGTTGGGTGAATCCTCGTGGATCGAGGCAGTAGTAGATGAACGGCCGAGGAGTTCACGATCTTCACAATGGGGAAAGGACCAATATACCTGGGAGCCAACTTGCGGGGGGTGTCTGGAAGGGAAATGTCTTTAGTGGACAACCATACCCGTTGACCCACCTGGTAGTGGGGCGCAGCAGAGCGACGTCTGTCGGCATACTTCTTGTTAAGGTCGGCGGTACGAAGAAGAGACGCTTTTGTCTGTCGCCAAATCTTGCGACACCGTCGGACATGTAGTCGGACCGATGGAACCGGGACCTCAACCTCAGTTTCCAGGCTAGGGAATAAGGAGGGAGAGTACCCAAGAGAAGCCTTAAAAGGGGACATACCAATGGCAGATGATACCTGAGTGTTGTGGGCGTATTCCACCCAAGGCAAATGGTCAGACCAGGTGGAAGGGTTGTCCTCAATAACGCATCGTAAGGCGACCTCCAGCTCCTGATTGCACCTCTCTGTTTGTCCGTTCGACTGAGGATGGTACCCAGAAGTAAGGCTCGTCGTGGCCCCCAGGCCCTTGCAAAAGGCTTTCCAGACCCGGGAGAGGAACTGGGGCCCTCTATCGGAGACGATGTCCATAGGAATTCCATGCAGGCGAAAAACGTGGTTGGTAACAAGTTTAGCAGTCTCAAAAGCAGATGGTAATTTAGGTAGGGGAATGAAATGCGCAGCCTTGGAAAAGCAGTCCACGATAGTTCAGATGGTGGTGTTATTGGAGGAAGGTGGCAAACCCGTGACAAAATCCAGGGCAATATGAGACCACGGACGATGGGGCGTAGGAAGAGGAAGCAAGAGTCCTGCAGGGGGTTTGTTGCTGTTCTTATTCCGTGCACATGTATAGCAGGCTGCAACAAACTCCCTCACGTCCCGGTTCATGTTGGGCCACCAAAAATATTCCTTGGCCAAATGTAACATGTGAGAGACACCTGGATGGCAAGAGAACTTAGCTGTGTGAAGCCAAGTAAGAACCTGACTCACCATCGAAGAGGGCACAAAAGTCTTGCCCGGTGGACCAGCACCCGGGTCTGGTTCGGTGAGTTGGGCGGTCCGTATATCCTGTTCGATAGCCCAGGACAAGAGACCAACTGAGCATGTCGCCGGGAGTATGTCCTCCGGGGGATCGGAACCTTCAGAGGAGGAGAATTGACGAGAGAGTGAATCGGGTTTGATGTTCTTAGAGCCAGGGATGTACGTGATGGTAAAGTTAAAGCGAGCGAAGAAGAGGGACCATCTGGCCTGACGTGAGTTGAGTCTCTTTGCCCCCTGGATGTAGGCCAAATTTTTATGATCAGTCCAGATGACAAAGGGCAGCTCGGAACCCTCCAGCCAATGTCTCCACTCCTCCAAAGCCAATTTAATGGCCAATAGCTCCCTATTACCAACATCATAGTTTCTCTCAGCTGGGGTGAGACAACGAGAAAAGAAGGCACAAGGGTGAACCTTGCTGTCAGGACCTCTCTGAGAGAGGACAGCCCCCACCCCGGAATCGGAGGCGTCGACCTCAACGATGAACTGTTCGTGAACATTCGGGTGGGCGAGGATGGGTGCCGAGGAAAACAATGATTTAAGCCTTTGGAAGGCAATCTCAGCATCTTGGTCCCATGTGAAGGAACGCAAGGTGAGAGGGGAGGCAATCTGACTATAATTTTTGATAAAGCGACGATAAAAATTGGCAAACCCGAGAAAGCGTTGTAACTGCTTTCTATCAGTGGGTCGAGGTCACTCGGCTACTGCTTTTATTTTATCCGGGTCGGACCGTACCTGACCTCTTTCAAAGATAAAACCGAGAAATGTTACCGAAGGGGCGTGGAAAGCATATTTCTCAGCTTTTACGAACAAGTTATTCTCCAGAAGCCTCTGGAGAACCGCCTGCACGTGTTTAGGGTGCTGTTCTTCGTCCCTGGAAAAGATCAAAATATCATCCAGATAGACGAAGACGAAGATGTTAAGAAAATCCCTCAAAACATCATTGACCAACGCCTGGAAGACTGCAGGGGCGTTTGTTAACCCAAAGGGCATTACCAAATATTCAAAATGGCCTATGGGGGTCTTAAAGGCGGTTTTCCACTCATCCCCCTTGCGTATGCGAACCAAGTGATAGGCGTTGCGGAGGTCTAATTTAGTAAAAATAACAGCGTCACTAAGTTGCTCATACATGGAATCCATTAATGGTAATGGATATTTGTTTTTTTACTGTTACAAGATTAAAACCTCTAAAATCAATGCAAGGCCTAAGAGTCTTGTCCTTCTTAGAGACAAAGAAGAACCCGGCTTCGAGAGGGGAGGTGGATGGCCGAATGATGCCGGATTTTAATGAGTCATTAATGTATTGGGTCATAGCCTCTCTCTCAGGACCTGACAGGTTAAATAACCTGCTAGAAGGTAGAGGTGCCCCAGGAAGAAGGTCTATGGCGCAATCGTACGGTCTGTGAGGAGTTAAGGAAAGCGCCTGGTGTTTGCTAAACACTCGTGCTAGCTCATGATAGATCTTGGGAACCTGAGAAAGGTCAACCTCCTCCTGGGTTGCCCCTCTACTAACACTAGGGGAGACGGCGGATGACAAGCATCTCTCAGAACAGTTTTCTCCCCATTTTTCGACCCTACCATCAGACCAATTAATAACGGGGTTGTGTTTCTTCAACCACGGAAAACCTAAGATAATTTGAGGTTGAAGAGAATCAAAGATAAAGAATTTGTCTCTCTCACGGTGATTACATGACACAACAATTTCTATTTTATTAGTTTTGCAAGAGATGGAAGAGATGGTCTGGCCTGTGAGAGCTGCTACTACCATCGTGGGGTAGATGGCAGTGGTAGAAATCTGAAGTTTTTCGACCAGGCTCTGACTGATTAAGTTCTGTTCAGCTCCGGAGTCAATTAATGCCTGTGTAGAATAATTAGAATTATTGACACATAAGGTCACCGGTAAACAAAGATTATGCTCGGAGGAAGAATAGTATTTACCCACCAGAATCCTCCGATTTACTGATGGGTTCTGTCTTTTAGCCGAAGCCTACAGGAAGGAAGTTCATGCCCCTTCTTCCCACAATAGAGGCATTCGTTGTGAGAAATACGACGCTGACGCTCCTCCGGAGACAGTCGAGTCCTTCCGATCTGCATCGGTTCGGGACCCGCCGAGCCGGGAGAGGTCGACTGTGGGTTAATGTTGGGAACCAAATACTCACGGGAAAAGTAGTCCTCCTCTAAAACGTGCTCTCTGAAGCGATTATCGATTCTGGTGGCTAAAGTTATGAGCTGGTTGAGGTCGGATGGGACGTCACGGATGGCAAGTTGATCCTTAATAGGTTTGTTTAGTGCATGAATGAACGCACCTCGGAGAGCCATCTCACCCCAGTCAGATTCCTCCGCCAAAATGCGGAACTGGATGGAAAACTCAGCCACAGTTTTATTGCCTTGTTTTAATGAGAACATCTTTTGTAACGCTTTTTCCTGCAACAGAGGTAGGTCGAATACTTGTCGAAAGTCTCTGAGAAAAGTGGAGATGGTTAGGGAATCGATGGTGCGTCTACGTAAGTAGGAACGCGCCCATCGAAGAGCTTCACCCTTTAGGGCGGAAATAATGAAAGTAATACGGGAGGCATCAGATGAGTAGGTTATAGGAGCTCTATTGAAGGCCAACTCACATTGAAGGAGAAACCCGGTGCATTTTTCGGCTTTACCTTCGAAACACTCGGAGGGACGAATGTCTGGTTCTCGAAGTGGCTGTGGGACCGCGGGTGCCAGGGGTCCGGATGGACCCGGAGTCTGGGTCATCCTAAGCGGGGGAACCAGGTCCTTCAAACTCTGCTGGACAGAGTGAATCATGCCGCCGAGCTGTTGGAGATTAGTTTGAATCTCCTGTTGTTGAGAGAGAAATTGTTGAAAAATGACATCATGCTCATCAATACGTTTACTTTGAGCTATTATAGACTGCTGGGTCTGTCCGTCCTCAGTTCTGCCTTGAGGGTCTGTTTGGCTGGGACATTCTGACATGATTCAATCAATGAATAGACCCCAGATGGCAGAACCGAAGCACAGACAGATAACCGGGTTACAAAAATAAACCTATTTATTGTCTTTACAGGGGAAAAGGGAGTGGAACAAGGTTCTGCCTTGAGGTAGGAGCAGGGGAGGCACGCCGTGTGGTTCTGGGTTCCGGAGGACGTCTTGAAGAGAGGATGGTGAGTACCTTTGCTGGTTTGTTGGAGCTTCACTGGAGGAACAGAGAGTGCAGGAGCGGGTTGGAGGTAGATGAATTGTTGAAGGGACATTCCATAGGAGGCTCCTGCCTTGGTGTTGAAGCCTTGGAGGGCCCGAGACGAATCTTGACGTGGAAGTCAAAAAACATGTAAAGGGTAATGTCCCAGCACTGGAGAAGAGCCTGGCTGCAGCTTTTATGGAAGGAGCCGAACCCATTCTCCAGAGCAGGCAGCAGGTGAAGATGATCATCAATTAGCTCAGTGCAGCAGCTGTGGGAGATGGTCAGTGGCAGGAAGGAAACCAGAACTCCCACACCTGAAGGTTAGATTTAGTCTCTTGGTTCTGTTTAAACATGCATCCCAACATCTTCTCTACCCCAACGAGGCGTTCCTCTTGGGAGGGTGGCGAGGCCGGCTTGTTCCTGGCCTCGTTCTGGGTCTTAGATGGCTGGAGCATTTCTGTAACGTCTCAGGAGTGACCCAATAGAACGAGACCCAGAACGACACGAGACTCAGAGTAAAAAGAACAGTGTTTATTTATTTACAGTGATAACTTGGCTACACAGGCATCAGGACTGGAACTCCTGGAAACGGAGGACAAGTTCAGCTGGGGCAGGTAAGTTGTTTGGTTCAAACTTGTAATTTGTTTTCTTATCTTACAGTTGGCAGTTCTTGTAGAAGTGGATCCAAGAGAAGCCCAGAGTTTCCAGAGGAGATGGTGAGACCGAGGCACTGTGCAGCAGTTACAGAACAGGATAATAACTCCCAGAGACTGAGTGGATAGGCACGAGAGATCAGAGCTCGGGCAAGGCACGAGAGATCTGGGGGCTGGAACCCGTGGAATCAGGACTGGACCCAGGAGGCGACGAAGAGCGGGGAAAGTCAATGCTCCAGCGTCGAGTAGACTTGGCTGCAGGCTTAAATAGGAGTAGGAGCTCATCAGGGAGATGGCCGTCAGCTGGGGGTGATTGGCGGCCATCTTGGAAGCTGCAGCAAGTGCTACTCTCACACATACAAACTGAACATCACTTTTCCTCCTCAGTTTGTTATCCAAAGTAAAGTTTAAATTTTATTTTGATCATGGGGCGGCTGTGGCTGAGTGGTTAAAGCAGTCATTCTCTAATGCAAGAGTTGGGAGCTCAAATCCACCAGCAGTCACATCCCAAAGTGTCCATGGGCAAGACAGTGAATCCCTTTTTTCCTCCGATGTGTGTCCCATAAGAGTATGAATGTGATAAAGTTCTGATTAATCCCTTTAGAATGATTTGTTCAATTATCTTTGTAGAGATCTAGTATAGAGCAGTATGAATGGGTAAATGAGAACACAGATTGTTGTAAAGAGCTTTGAGTATCTTGATCAGATAGAAAGGCGCTTCACAAGTACAGTCCATTTACCACAAGCTATTCCATTAATAATGTGTATAGTATATTTTTATTCAGATAATGCTTGTGATTTCTAGCTTTAATTAACTTTTAAAATTTGTTTATTTTAGAATTTTGTTAGCATTTAAAATTAATTTCAGTAAACACCTGATCAGCACTTTGTTAAATTCTTCATTAGAACTCTTAATTATCAAATGCTCATGGTGAACAATTCTTCTCACCGTGCGAGTACATCTGTCAATCATTTTTCCTTTACTTTTCAGTGTGTTCTTATTTGTTTCCAGTTCAGTTTTTTGTTCATTGCGTCCAGTGTCCATTCCAGTTCACAGATGTCTTTTCCTTGTATTTGCCCTCAAAGACATTTTCAGTTTTTGCAAGTGTTCATTTAAGCCCCTCTGTGTTTCGCTGGTTGTGGTAGATGTCCAAGTTTCCCACAGCTTCTTTCAGCCTTTTTGTGCCTTTTTTCTTCTTTTTTTTCAGTTCAGCCGCTCTGCATCTTGTCATAGCCTCCGGGGAGACAAGGGGGAGACCCCTTGTCGTGTTATGACAGCTCATTCATCATTAATGATTGTCAGAGACACACCAATGAGAATCAGCCACCACAGCACAATAACAACTGATCAAGTTACTCATTAATTATTCCTTTTACTTAATCATGGTGTATACTGAAACTTCATTATTATTATTTTTCAATAGTTTTAAAGCAAAGTTTTAAACTTTGTAATTTACTCTGTTTTAATTTTCCTTCTAATACCTGATGGCTCTGCATCTTCAGGTCAGAAAAGATCCAATGAAGGTAAAAATTTATTCTGTCACAGAGAGACAAAAAAAGCTGTAAAAAAAGCAATTTTCTGTGTTGTCAACTTACTTTAAAATCTATTTATTATTGTTATTTTATTTTATTTTATTTGTTTTATTTATTTTACTGAAAGCTTCTCTCTACTTCTCTTAGTTTGCGTGCGTGTGCGCACGTGTTCTTTGACTCAAAGTCTCCGTTTACCTCTAGGGTTATGTGAGATGCAGATTCTGGGACATTCTTGTTCCAGATCTGCTCACTTCCTAAGTCTATTTTTAGCTGTGTGTGTGATTTTGGATGTGCTTGCATCTGCGTGCACGTGTTCTTTGACTCAATCCTCATCTACCTTTCACACAGCCTGTTTGCGTGCGTCTGTGTGCGTGCGTGTGGGTGTGGGTGTGTGTGTACGTGTGTGTTGAAATATGGTCTTAAAGGGCAGCACTTTTTCCTGTTTACACATTGTTTGAGAGCGCAGAATCAGCGTCATCTGATAGAGAGAGAAAAACATATTTTAGCTGGATTTGTTGTATTAACATTTTTTTAAAGCCTTTTTTTGTTTGTTTGTTTATTTTATTGGCTTTAAACCACGTTCATAAATTATTATAACTCGGTTATGCTTTTTCCTTTTTTTCTTTTTTTCTCAGAGCAACACGACGACAATGTCTCTGCTTTAAAGCGACCCACATTAGACAAAAACAAATTTTTCCCTACTGCCTTTTTTCTTTTTTTTCCTCCTCACACAGCAGAGCAATCCTTCATTCCGCAGACGACAAACTGTATGCTGTTTTCATAAAAATAAACTGTGTCTCACTTTTCCACTGTATGATATATCTATTTTTATTATATTATTTTATTGAACTCCTTTTATCAAGATAAAAATTAATTATATCATTTATTTTAGAGATTGCATTTTATTTTTGTTAGGATTTGTGTCAGGAGCGAACCCAGAGTGCAGAACAGGGACTCAACTCGGCAGATATACAAAAATAGGTTTTTAATGATAAATGAAAAGTACAAAATAAACGAGCTGACGGGGCAGCAAAACTTACATAAACAAGGAAGGAGGCACGGGGAACTCAGGAGACACGGGGAACTCGAGGGACCAGGAAGACAAGGAGAGACTCAGGAGACCCAAGGAAGCGTACCCAACGAAGACGACCCGACGAAGAACAAGACAGATTAGGATGACTTAAATACAAGGCGAAGACGAGACATGATAACAAACAGCTGGGACGAGACACAGGTGGCACTAATGGAACTAATGAGGGAGCACGAGGGAAACAGACAAACCGGGCCACAGAAAAGTAACATCCTTACAGTACCCCCCACCAAGGACGCCTCCAGGCGTCCCCAAAAGACCCCCCTCCCAAAGGACTAGGGTGGGTGGAGGGTGGCACTGCAAGGGTGGAGGGCCCGAGGGAAATACGAGGACCAGAAAAGGGACACGAGGGGCCAGAGAAAATACACGAGGGATCACAAAGAACGAGACACGAGGAGCCAAAGAGAAAAAGGACACGAGGAGCCAGAAAACGAGGAACCACAGAGAAAAAAGGACACGAGGAACCACAGAGAAGGGGACACGAGGAACCAGAGAACGAGGAGCCAGAGAATGAGGACGCGAGGGGACAGAGAAGGGACACGAGGAACCAGAAAAGGGACACGAGGGATCCCAAAGAATGAGGACACGAGGAGCCAAAGAGAACGAGGACACGAGGAAAAAAAGGACACGAGGAAACAGAAAACGAGGACAACAAGGAGAAAAAGGACACGAGGAAGCAGAAAACGAGGACACGAGGAGCCAAAGAGAAGGGACACGAGGGACCACAGAGAAGGGACACGAGGAGCCACAGAGAAGGGACACGAGGAGCCACAGAGAACAAGGACACGAGAAAAGGACATGAGGAGCCATGGAGAAAAAGGGACACGAGGAACCACAGAGAAGGGACACGAGGAGCCAGAGAACGAGAACACGAGGAGCCAGAGAGAACGAGGACACGAGGAGCCAGAAAACGAGGAGCCAGAGAAAAGGACACGAGGAGCCACGGAGAAAAAGGGACACGAGGAGCCACGGAGAAAAACAAAACACGAGGAATTTGGACGGTCAAGGGATCGTCCCTAAGAGACACTGTTCCGGCGGGCGGCCGGGAGGCTGTCCATCAAGCCGAGCCAGGTCAGGGGGGCGGCCGGGAGGCCGTCCAAAACACAGGGCCAAAGGGAACACTGCTTGCAACGAGGAGACCTGGGGAGCTGCAGCGGGCGACGTGGGAGCCTGGAGGGCTGCAGCGGACGGAGTGGGAGCCTGGAGGGCTGCAGCAGATGGCGTGGGAGCC
>NC_056498.1:93639878-93640131 GCF_014905685.2 Nematolebias whitei
TGGGAGCCTGGAGGGCTGCAGCAGATGGCGTGGGAGCCTGGAGGGCTGCAGCAGACGGCGTGGGAGCCTGGAGGGCTGCAGTAGACGGCGTGGGAGCCTGGAGGGCTGCAGCAGACGGCATGGGAGCCTGGAGGGCTGCAGCAGACGGCGTGGGAGCCTGGAGGGCTGCAGCAGACGGCGTGGGAGCCTGGAGGGCTGCAGCAGACGACGAGGGAACCTGGGAGACTGCAGCAGGAGACGAGGGAACCTGGGA
>NC_056498.1:93640141-93640314 GCF_014905685.2 Nematolebias whitei
GACTGCAGCAGGAGACGAGGGAACCTGGGAGACTGCAGCAGGAGACGGAGAGGCCTGGGGAGATGCTGCAGCAGGAGACGGAGAGGCCTGGGGAGATGCTGCTGCTGGAGGAGAGGCCTGGGGAGATGCTGCTGCTGGAGGAGAGACCAGGGGAGTTGCTGCTGCTGGAGGAG
>NC_056498.1:93640414-93648603 GCF_014905685.2 Nematolebias whitei
TCGCCGTCAAGTTGGCCCTCGAAGAGTGGAGGCACTGGTTAGAGGGAACAGAGACTCCTTTCTTAATCTGGACCGATCACAAGAATTTAACCTATTTGAGAGATGCTAGACATCTGACTCCCCGACAGGCCCATTGGTCACTCTTCTTCAATAGGTTCAACTATACACTCACGTTCAAGCCGGGATCCAAGAATATGAAGCCTGACGCACTCTCCCACCAGTTTTCACCTCCAGATACCCCCGACCGTCAAGAATCTATCGTACCCTCAACCTGCATTATTGGGGCACTCACTTGGCCTATAGAGAGAGAGATCAGAGAGGCACATGAGCACGAACCTGACCCTGGTCTTGGACCCCCCAGAACCTTATTTGTTCCCTCTTCCAAGACGGCCAAGGTTCTGGAGTGGGTTCACACCAATAGACTTTCTTGCCATCCTGGCATAACTCGCATGATCGCTCTTACTAAGAAACATTTTTGGTGGCAAAACCTTTCCCAAGATGTGAAGGAGTTTTTCGCAGCATGTTCCACCTGTGCCAGGAATAAAACAGGGAACCAACCCCCGGCTGGCCTCCTTCATCCTCTACCGTCACCCAGTCGCCCTTGGTCACACATATCCATTGACTTTGTTACAGGCTTACCTCCCTCAGAGGGGAACACCACTATACTGACCGTCGTCTACAGGTTTTCTAAGGTGGCCCATTTCATTCCTCTTCCTAAGTTACCTTCAGCCCTTGAGACTTCACAGCTCCTTGTCCAACACGTCTTCAGAATCCACGGCATCCCCTCAGACATAGTTTCCGACCGAGGCCCCCAGTTTATCTCTCAAGTATGGCAATCGTTCTGCAAGACACTGGGGGCATCCTCGAGTCTCACATCTGGGTACCATCCACAATCTAACGGCCAGGCCAAAAGATGCAATCAAGAACTAGAGGCCACCTTATGCTGCATCGTAGAGGACAATCCTTCGGCCTGGTCCCGTCACCTGGTCTGGGTTGAGTATGCGCACAATTCACACAAGACTTCTGCAACTGGTATGTCTCCCTTTGAAGCGTCACTGGGGTACATGCCTCCTCTGTTTCCCAGTCAGGAAACGGATTGCATGGTACCTTCGGTCCAACACCATTTCAGACGGTGTCGTCGAGTCTGGAGACAGACCAGGTCAGCCCTTCTTCGGACAGCTGCCCAAAATAAGAAATACGCTGACCGCCACCGCTCTACGGCGCCGCCTTACCAGGTTGGTCAAAGAGTGTGGTTGTCCACCAGGGACATCCACCTTAAGGACCTCTCCAGGAAGATGGCTCCTCGATTCATCTGTCCTTTTCCTATCGAGAGGATCATCAACCCAGCAGCAGTCCGCCTCCTACTTCCTACCTCCATGAAGGTACACCCTACCTTTCACATTTCCCAGGTTAAACCGGTATCCGAGAGCCCGTTGAGCCCTCCAACCAACCTCCCTCCTCCCCCCCCGGTTGATTGACAATCATCCAGCTTTTACCGTCCGGAAGATCTTGGATGTCCGGCGCCGGGGGAGAGGTTTCCAGTACCTGGTGGACTGGGAGGGTTACGGCCCTGAGGAGTGGTCCTGGATTCCACGTTCATTCATCTTGGACCCCAGCCTCATCATTACCTTCTTCCAAGCACACCCTGAGAAGCGCTTCAGATCGCTTGGAGCCGATTCTTGAGGGGGGGTACTGTGAGAGTAGCACTTGCTGCAGCGTCCAAGATGGCCGCTAATCACCCCCAGCTGACGGCCATCTCCCTGATGAGCTCCTGCTCCTATTTAAGCCTGCAGTCAAGTCTACTCGACGCTGGAGCATTGAGTTTCCCCGCTCTTCGTCGCCTCCTGGGTCCAGTCCTGATTCCACGGGTTCCAGCCCTCAGATCTCTCGTGCCTTGCCCAAGCTCTGATCTCTCGTGCCTATCCACTCAGTCTCTGGGAGTTATTATCCTGTTCTGGAACTGCTGCACAGTGCCTCGGTCTCACCATCTCCTCTGGAAACTCTGGGCTTCTCTTGGATCCACTTCTACAAGAACCGCCAACTGTAAGATAAGAAAACAAACTACAAGTTTGAACCAAACAACTTACCTGCCCCAGCTGAACTTGTCCTCCGTTTCCAGGAGTTCCAGTCCTGATGCCTGTGTAGCCAAGTTATCACTGTAAATAAATAAACACTGTTCTTTTTACTCTGAGTCTCGTGTCGTTCCGGGTCTCGTTCTATTGGGTCACTCCTGAGACGCCACAGTATGCAGAACATTAAATGCAGGTTTCAAGAAAATTTAAACCTAGAAAGTGGACACACACACATATATACATTTTAAAAAATTACTTAATAGTTAGGAAAACAAAACTTAACAACAAATTATATAATTTTGTTATACAAAAACAAACAAACTTGTTAAAGCAATGACTAACACATTAAAACACACACTTTAGCAACATAACACATACAACTGACCTTTACAGGAACTAAGATGTTTATTGTAGCTTATGACATTTTAAAGAAGCATATATGTTTTGTAAGACTTGTTTTTCATAATTGATTTGTTACTAATGTCAGACAGATAATTGGAAAAGAATTGTAAAAAAGTTTTTGTTTGGAAAAAGCTGCCCTGAAACTGAGTTGTTTTGGCAAAGTGTCTGGATATTCCAATGCTTGCCAGGAAAGGAAGAGGGAAGAAAAAAGCAGACAGTCTTTGGATCAGAGCACAGAGCGGAATGTTTGAGTGTTTGGTCAGTGAAAGGTCACTGTTCGCAGTGAGTGTTACAATTACGCGGGGAACCCAGATGGTATGAGACCCAGAACGAGGCAGACACAGGGGAAGTACAAAAAGAACAGTGTTTATTATTTACAGTGGATATTCACACGCTGGTTCAACAACTCAGTCCAAACCCGAAGGAGGGGAGCTGGTCCTTCAGTCCAGGGAGAGAGCAGCAGAGGTGAATCCAACGAGGGTCCAAGGGAACGAGGAAGGCTGGCAACTGGAGGCAAAAATGGCACGAGGAATACCTGACAGGCCGAGGGATCCAGATCAGGTCACGAGGAGAATCCAAAAACACGAGGAACCAGGAAACATGAGAGGTGATATGCTCCAGCGATGAGTCACACTGGGCTGCAGCCTTTTGTAGATGGAGAGGCTCATCAGGCTGATGGCCGCCAGGTGTTGGTAATCAGCGGCCATCAGCAAGGCAGGCTGCAGGCAGTGGGACCCTTACAGTGAGACTTGTTAAATCAAAATATTATTGTGAAGCTTTGCAGATGTTTACATCACCAAATGAGGAATTAGTGAAGTGTAGAAAACTTTTAAATCATAAACCAAAACATTTATATTTAAGAAGCTTCTTTGACATTAAATTAAAAGAATTAAACAATTAATGATCATTTTTACAAAGGAAAAGACTTGTCTAATAAAATGCATGATTGAAAAAGGGACTTTAACTTATCATGAAATTATAATTATATTTTGAATATTCTTATGATACCAAGGGGGTCGTCAAGTGCACTGAGAAGAGATTTAATTTATCTCACCCACCATAAAAAGATCAACTTATAAACTAAAATTAACTAAAACTAAAATTAGTCTCTGCAGATGACAAAATGACAAAATGTTGCAACAAGCTAAAATAATTTTCTTTAATTTGATGTGATTGCTAAGAAGAAAAACATAATGTTTATATTTATGTTATGTTTATGTTAATGTTGACTTTTCATTTTCACTATATCTATTTTCTTTTCTACAGGACAGGTTGGAAGATCGACGACTCAAGTGAACTACCTGTCTAACCTATTGTCTAACATATATTTTTGTTCCATTTTAAAGCTGATTAAATGCTTGTTACACTGATGTTTTTGACTGCATGATGAATTATTGTGATATTACCAAAGGACTTTTTTTCCTGCGCATGCGGATAGAAAAAAAAAACTGTTGAATGAAAAGATGAAAAGATAGGGTCAGTTAGCAATAAGGGTTATTGTTTCAGCTCCTGCGTACAAAAAGGATCCATAAAGCTGCTCTTTCCTGAGACTTCTACTCATTTAAATATCAAACACACAAACACACATTAATTAATACACTGAAAATCATGGCTGTTGAATCAAATGAACTAAAAGTGTTTCTTAAAACAAACCAACGGGTGGAGAAATATTAATGCTAAAACAATAATTATTTGGTAGAATGAATGTATTGTATTGTACTCTCTTGTTCTTTTTACATATATTTTAAACAGGAAATTACTGTCAGCCATGTTTGACAAAACAAAAATGCTGCAGAAGCAGAGAAGCATCTTGGACAAAGAAGAAAATGCCCAAACGGTTGATTCAATTGAATGATTTAATATAAGCATGAAATCTAAAAGTTAGCAAATCCTTATCACTACTAACCTTAACAAATGTATGCACATGAACTGCATGAAAATGCACAGTCACGCAATCACCGCATCGAAACTATAACAGGGAGGTGAATGACATTGAAACTATAACAGGGAGGTGGATGACAATCAAAACTTTGAGTAGCTACAGCTTAATTTTGAAAACTATTAACACCACGACTTTTATATTACACAGTTAACAGCTTTTTCACCAAGCTTTTTCACTAAGCTAGTTCCTTAGGCACGAATCAGGATGTCACAAAAGAAAAGGAGAAGGGAAGCATGTTTTCATTACGGTGCTGAGAAAGGAGATGAGTGGACGCCAAGGGTTTCCAAAAGGAAATGACACAACACAAGGCGTGAGGGTCCATACCAGAAGGTCCAAAGCAAGCTGCACCTACTGCAATCAACATTGAGGGAAGCTCAACATGATTTCATCACACGCTCAAGACAACTCAGGACAGTGTTGCTTCAAAGATAAACATTTAACCTGATACTGAGAGAAAGGCAGAAAATGTCTGACTGTTTTGTTTTAAATGATGCTAGAGGCACCGACACCGACAAACCATCTGCTGGAGAAGGTGAAGATCACCAAAGATCACCGAACATCACCGAAGATCACCGAAGATCACCAAAGATCACCAAAGATCACCTAACACACGTCAACCATTCATCAGAACAAAAAGCAGCTGCCAGCAACAAGGAAACAAGACGTCAAGCCCAAGTTGAGTACGACACAACAAAAAACATCCCTTATAGGCCATTTAGCTTACCAGCATTCACAATAACACATTCTTAAATACACTAAATCAAACAAAGCGTAGTACAAAAAAAAAGGTATAATTTAAAAGAAAAAAAGATTCAGATTATAGTGTAATGTGAAACTAAAAGACAACTTCTAGGAAAAGTAATTAAAGTTTAAAAGAACCAACAAACAATGATTTATTGAACTAAAATAGAAGAAGCAACTATCAGGTTGAATAAAATATTAAGTTACAGTAAGTAATATAAAACCAAAAAACTCTATTAACAGAATTAAATATCTTTACCTTAAGTAAACAAACTACCTATATTGAGATTTTAACTGCTACAAAGTCACATATTACACCTTCAAACTTTGAAACAACATCTACAGATACTGCAGAAGCAATAAGAACATCTGAACTATTAACAATCAAAACATCGACTCCAGAGATTGAAAGTACCATCTGTAACTACTAGAATCATAACCATAGAGAGCAAAACTTATAAACAAACTTCTAGGCTCATTATTAAAACAACACCACAGAGTGTTAACTAGCAGAAGAAAGCATAGTAGTTTGACATACTAATATATACATAGTTTTAACTTTAGGGAGGATTGGACAGATTTAATGTAATTAAGCATAATTACCATATTAAACCTTTGTTTAAATTAGTTGAGGCCTAGAGCCCAAATACAACAAGTGTCTCCTACAACAGGGAGGAAAAAGTGATTTTAGGAAAAAAAAATAATTCTGAGAACTGTATAAAGCTACAACTTAAAAACTGTAAGAACATGAAATGAACATTCAAACAGGGATATCACTATTCGTTAAAATTCCTTTGTATAGTGTTAAATGTAGATTTATGAGAAAACACAAGATATGAGAACATAGAAAATTAACAACTATTCCATTACAAACTGGTTAGCAGTTAGCATGTGGATATAAAACTCTAAGAATTCTAATACTGAATATTAATGTTTTACAAGTGAAGGTTTCAAACAAGACTGAATTATTTAATGAACACAACTGTTTAGATGTAATGTAACATTACAGTTTGTCCTCATTGTTTTATATAACATCTGGAAGGTATGACAATATGATATAATGTGATACAATGATATGATACACTGATATGAGAATCCTGAATTATTTAAGCTAGACTTGTGAAACTATAACTATGACTATTCTTACTCTTTACCTTTTCAGTGATTAGACACAGTTTATAACAGATATTTATTGGCTGTGTAAAGATGATGATCTAAAGAAAGTATAATCACCGAGATGATTAGTGCATGCACTTCACAGTAAAAAATGAAATCCTTTGTGATACTTTTATACAATTGAATGAATGAGATGATTAAGTTTGAGAAAGTGAAAGTATATAATTTTAGAGCTAAAAGATTTGTTGCAAGTGCTTATTTAAATTATGTTTTGAACTTTTTCTGAAGCTATGTTAAAATTTAAGACGCTAAAAGATCAGCTCTAGGAAAATGCTGATAAGGATAAGTGGTCTTGAGGATTGATTAAAAACCTAAATTTAGAAATGTTGATAAAATATGAATTAGTACAACCCCAGTACTAATTGTGATTCTCCTGTTGACATGTTGTGTCCTGACACCTTGAGGCGAATGGAAAAACGAACACTGGCAACCAAAGGACTAGAAGGCTACAAATCAACTGGTTCAGATCAAGACGCTACACCAGTCTATCTTCCCGCCTCTTGCCAAACTGCCAAGATGCAAAGAAACTTTGAGACAAAAGTGGAAAAGTGAAGTATGGAAATGAACACGTTTTCAAATAAGAATGATGTCCTTCTTCAGCAAAGTGTTTAAACAACAATAAAGACTTTTTGTTTTGTTTTTGCCATCCATAAGAAACAGAACTGAATTAAACAGAACTGAATTAAACAGAACTGAACTGAACTTCTTCTTGATCTTCTTTATCTTTTATTTCCTTACTTTTTTAAGTTTCAATCATTTTATTTCCTATACACTTCTTAAGGGATGCATGCCACAGTGTCTGAAGTGATGTTTTCAAGCTTGCCACTATGTCAGAAGGGATTTTTTCAAGTTTGCCAATATGACTCAAGGAATGTTTTCAAGCTTGTCACTATGTCTAAAGGGATGTGTTTAAGCTTGCAAATGTGTCTGAAGGGATGTTTTCAATCATGACAATGTGATTTTATGGGATGCTTTCATGCTTGTCAATGTGTCTGAAGGGATGTTTTCAAGCATGCAACTCTGTCTGAAGTGATGTTTTCAAGCTTGCCATTATGTCCAAAGTGATTTTTACAAGCTTGCCACTATATCCTAAGGGATGTTTTCAAGCTTGCAAATGTGTCTGAAGGGATGCTTGCCAATGTGTCTGAAGTGATGTTTTCAAGCTTGCCACTATGTCAGAAGGGATTTTTCAAGTTTGCCAATATGACTCAAGGGATGTTTTCAAGCTTGTCACTATGTCCAAATCGATGTTTTCAAGCTTGTCACTATGTCTGAAATGAGGGTTTTCAAGCTTGCCAATGTGTCTGAAGGGATGTTTTCAAGCTTACCACTATGTCCTAAGGGATTTTTTTAAGCTTGCAAATGTGTCTAAAGGGATGCTTTCCAATGTTTCTGAAGTGATGCTTTCAAGGTTGTCAATGATTCTGTAGGGATTTTTTCAAGCTTGCCACTATGTCAGAAGGGATTTTTTTTTAAGTTTGACAATATGACTCAGTGGATGTTTTCAAGGTTGTCAATGCGTCTGAAGGGATGTTTTCATGCTTGCCTCTCTGTCCAAAGTGATGGTTTCAAGCTTGCTAAGGGATGTTTTTTCAAGCTTGCCAATGTGACTTAACAGGATGTTTTTAAGCTTGCCAATTTGTCTGAAGTGATGTTTTCAAGCTTGCAAATGTATTTGAAGAGATGTTTGTAAGCTTGCCAATGTGACTTTATGGAATGTTCTCAAGCTTGTCAATGTGTCTGAAGTGATGTTTTCAAGCTTGCCACTGTCAGAAGGGATTTTTTCAAGCTTGCCAATATGACTCAAGGGATATTTTCAAGATTGTAAAAATGTCTGAAGGAACATTTTCAAGCTT
>NC_056498.1:93648613-93650629 GCF_014905685.2 Nematolebias whitei
TATGTCTAAAGTAATGTTTTCAAGATTGCCACTATGTCTTAAGGGATATTTTCAAGATTGCAAATGTGTCTAAAGGGATGCTTGCCAATGTGTTTGAAGTGATGTTTTCAAGCTTGTCACTATGTCTGAAGTGAGTGTTTTCTAGCTTGCCAATGTGCCTGATTTTATGGTTTCAAGCTTGCCACTTTGTCTTAAGAGTCAGAGTCAGAGTCAGAGTTTCTTTATTGTCATTCGCACCTCATGTGGTACATGTGGTGGAGCGAAATTATGTACACAGGGTCCCAGTTACATCCAACAATAAAATGTATAAGAAAAACAGTAATGACATCTAAGATATGAACTAAGAAAAACATCAACTAAATATACACTAAGCACTCATAACATAAAACATTGAACATCAGCACAAACATGAACATGAGTCTGTGAGCAGATGTGCACGCATGAACACATCAACATTGAAACAGATCAGCAGCAACATGAAACAGATCAGCAGCAACATGATATGGTTTTTCACAGTGATTATTCTAGTTAGAGATTCATGAGTCTAACAGCCTCAGGGTAGAAGCTGTTCCTCAGTCTAGTGGTTCTACACTTAATGCTCCTTAACCTCCTTCCTGAGGGGAGTGGGGCAAAAAGTGTGTGTGCTGGGTGGGTGGGGTCCTTCATGATGCAGGTGGCCCTCTTCCTGCATCTGGAGGTGTAGATGTCTGTGATGGTGGGGAGACTGATTCCAACAGATTTCTGTGCAGCCTTCACCACTCTCTGCAAAGCTTTTCTTTCTGCAGCTGTGCAGCCTCCATGCCACACATTGATGCTCGAGCACAGGATGCTCTCCACTGCACACCTGTAGAAGGAGGTGAGGACTGAGCTTCCCAGACCAGCTCGCCTCAGCCGTCTGAGGAAGTAGAGTCTCTGATGAGCTTTCTTGATCAGGCTGGTGGTGTTGTTGCTCCAGCTGAGGTTGTCATTCATGTGTACACCCAAGTACTTGTAGCTGGAGACCACTTCCACCGCAGATCCTCTTATGTTCAGGGGGGTGTAGGTGTTTTTGTTCCTTCTGAAGTCCACAATCATCTCCTTTGTCTTCTTCACATTGATGTGAAGGTTATTCTCTCTGCACCAGCTCTCCAGGTGTTCCACCTCTTGCCTGTAGCTGGACTCATCATTGTTTGTGATGCATCCCACCACCGCTGTATCATCTGCAAACTTTACAATGTGACAGCCTGGATGGGTAGCTGCACAATCATATGTGAGCAGAGTAAACAGAAAGGGGCTCAACACACATCCCTGAGGAGAGCCAGTGCTGAGGGTTATGGTGGAGGAGGAGAGGTTGTGGATCCTCACTAACTGTGGTCTGTTTGTTAAAAAGTCTAGTACCCAGTTGCAGATGGAGGGGCTTAGTCCTAGTGTGAATAGTTTGTCCATCAGGGTTTGGGGGATCATGGTGTTGAAGGCGGATGTGAAGTCCACAAAGAGCATACGGACGTAAGAGTTTTTCTGCTCCAGGTGGTTGAGTGCAGTGTGGACCACAGAGGAGATTGCATCCTCTGTTGATCGGTTCTCACGGTATGCGTACTGATGAGGGTCCTCGTTGATGTTGATGGTTGTTTTGATGCGAGTCATGACCAGTTTTTCGAAGCATTTAGCGACTATCGGGGTGAGGGCCACTGGCCGATAGTCATTCAGACCAGTCACTGTAGAGCTTTTTGGGACTGGGATGATGGTGGCAGTCTTCAGGCAGGTGGGAACTGTCTCCAGGGTAAGTGAGGTGTTAAAGATGTCTGCCAGCACCTCACAGAGCTGATCAGCACATTCCTTCAACACTTTTCCGGGGATGTTGTCTGGGCCAGTTGCTTTGTGCGGATTAATCCTCCTGAAGGTACTCCTTACTTCTGCTGAGGTCACGCTGAGATGCTCTTCATCCGGTGGTGAGGTGAGTCTGGTGCTGGGTGGTCTGTTCGGGTCTTCAAAGCGTGCATAGAACTTGTTGAGGGCATCAGGCAGAGATGGGTCTTT
>NC_056498.1:93650729-93658195 GCF_014905685.2 Nematolebias whitei
CTCCTTACTTCTGCTGAGGTCACGCTGAGATGCTCTTCATCCGGTGGCGAGGTGAGTCTGGTGCTGGGTGGTCTGTTCGGGTCTTCAAAGCGTGCATAGAACTTGTTGAGTGCATCAGGCAGAGATGGGTCTTTGGGACATTGTTCACTCCTTCCTTTATAATCTGTTATGCACTTAATGCCCCTCCACATGCTCCGAGGGTCTTGTGAGATGAATTGACCCTCGATCCTCTTTGCATATGTGGCCTTGGCCCTCTTTATACCAGCAACCAGCTCTTTTCTTGTCCTACTCAGCTCCTCTGAGTTTCCAGACCTGAAGGCAGTGTTCCTGGCTTCCAGCAGGGTACGCACCTCTGCATTCAGCCAAGGTTTTCTGTTTGGGTAGCTTTTAACATTTCTGATAGTGGAGACTGTGTCAGTACATGTACTAATGTAACCCAGTACTGAGGATGTGTATTGGTCAAGATCAAGCGAACCTCCATTTTCAGCAGCTTCTCTGAAAACCTGCCAGTCTGTTCGGTCAAAACAATCTCTCAGTATGGGTCCACTGTCCTGGCTCCAACATTTAACTTTCTTTTGTACCGGTCTGGAGCGTCTCAGCGGGGGCATGTAAGCAGGAGCCAGGAAGATTGAGATATGGTCTGACAGTCCTAGGTGGGGGCGGGGTTCGGCTTTGTATGCATTTTTTACGTTCGTGTAAACACGGTCCAGCGTGCGGTCTCCACGTGTCGGAATCGTCACATGCTGATTAAAGCTTGGGAGACAGTCCTTTAGATTCACGTGGTTAAAGTCTCCGGCTACCACGTAAAGAGCCTCGGGGTGTTTGCTCTGCAGCGAGCTGATGATATCATGAAGCTCCTGCTTTCATTAGCATTAGCGTCTGGAGGAATGTAAACAACTGTGATAAAAGTCACTGTGAACTCTCGGGGTAGATAATGTGGCCGACATTTCACTGTTATTTGCTCCAAAGCCTTCGAGCATGAGCTATTTACAACAGTACAGTTCGTGGACCAACTCTTACTCACGTAAATGCACACTCCGCCCCCCCGTGATTTCCCCGTTAGCTCGCTGCAGCGGTCCGCTCGAAAAAAAAGTCTGTCATCCAGCTGGAAGACTGAGTCCGGCGTTTCACTTGTAATCCACGTTTCTGTGAGGCAAAGCACTGCACACTTCTTCATCTCTTCTGAGGCGCCCGCTCTCAGACGAAGTAAATCCACCTTGTTGTCCAACGAGCGGACATTCGACAGAAAGAGAGACGGCATGGGGAGTTTACCGGCTTTAGCGTTAGCTCGTAGCCTCACCATAACCCCCGCCTGGCATCCTCTCCTCTTAAGCCGGGAGCAGCGCTTCCTCTTCTGCCCGCTGGAACGCCTCTGCTGCAGCTTCCAGGTAGATGACTTTAAGATCTGCATTCTGCCGAGCGTAGCTTTGAGTTTGTTGCTGATTTCTGCTATATTTCGTGGCAAATCCGCTCCTATTCTCATCAGTTCGGTTCGGCTATAGTTCACACGCATAAATCGCGCGGAGTCAGGCACAGAGTCAATATCAAAACTTCTAAAAACTGGGATGGTACCGGGAGCCTGTGAAGCTGCAACTGCTCTGAGCGCGGCCATCTTGGGCAGCCATTAATGGATGTTTTCAAGCTTACCAATGTCTCTGAAAGGATGTTTTCAGGCTTGTCAATATATCTGTAGTGATGTTTTCAAGCTTGCCAATATATATGATGGGATGTTTTCAATCTTGCCTATATGTTTGAAGTGAAGTTTTTAAGCTTGCCACTATGTCCAAATGGATGTTTTCAAGCTTGCAAATGTGTCTGAATTGATTTTTTCAAGCTTGCTAAGGTGACTTTATGTGATGTTTTCATGCTTGTCAATCTGTCTGAAGTGAAGCTTTCAAGCTTGCCACTATGTCCAAAGTGATGTTTTCAAGATTGCCACTGTTTAAGGGATGTTTTCAAGATTGTAAACGTGTCTAAAGGGATGCTTTCCAATGAGTCTGAAGTGTTGTTTTCAAGCTTGCCACTATGTCCAAAGTAATGTTTTCAAGTGTAGTGAACTAAGCCTCAGGTCAAATCTGGCCCTGAGGGCCTTCCTGGGACAAGAACTGTTACTTCATTGATTTGAGTCCAGTAACACAAGATTAAGTTCATCCAGAGACTTTCTAAGTGTGTCCTGCACTGATCAATTGAAAGAACACTCTCTTTTTTATTATCATTACTATTTTACAAATGTCTTGATAATCAAAAGTGTGTTTAATTCAAATCATTTTTAAATGTTGAAGTGAACTACTTATTTTAAATCAACTGTGAAACAGTATTAATGATTTTTAATTCTCATTCAAAGTAGAAATCTATTTATTGTCTGTTACAGAGTAAATATTCATTTTCTTGATCTTCTGTCTGAAATGAGCAAGTTGTAAGTCGGTCAAAAGTCGGAGACAAACGCAAACAAGTTTGTTGGAACGAACTGTCATGTTTTTAAATCCTCTCAGACGTAAATAGAGAAGCTGGCACCTGTTTCCTCCCATCTCGCCTAAACATTTCTCTTGTCTGTTTCAAAAACATTTTTCTGTCTGTTCCAAAACATCGAACTGTTTTTCTGACTTCTAATAACCTCTTACATCACTAAGACCACACCCCTGTTGGTTCGTTTCGACCAATCAGGAAGTTCTCAGAGGAACCGGAACTGACCTCTTTAAAAGGGTCAACACTTCCTAGTTCCAGGTAGAATGTAGAACGGAGAATGCAGTTCGAAACGGAGAACAACGGGAACTACGCAGAACAAAGTTCCGAGTCTCGTGGGGATTATGGAATCTTCCACGTCTGAGTGGAACCTCTGACGGACTCACAGCTCCTGTGAGTCCACCTGGGAAGTGAGCTGCTGTTGTTCAGGGATGATCTCACGACTCCTGAGATCTCTGCTATCCTTACGGAGATGCTGGAAAGCGTTGAAAGAGAACTCTACACCGAGGCCGAACTATCGTCTGCAAAGGTAAAGAGTTGATCTTCAACTGCGAAGTGTACCGTGGGTTAAGCTGGGTCCAAAGGAGCGTGTCGTTTCTGGTTATAATAGACATATTCCCTCATCCATCTTTCCCTCTCCATTTAAACTCCTTCATTTCCCATCTTTAAAACTCTTCTACCTTGCCAGTAAATCATCCAGATATTTTCATAAATGTCTGTTGTAATTAATTAAGCTGTGTTATTGCTTCAATCAGAATAATCACGTGTACAATGTTTGATGTTAAACTTTGATTCTGTTAATAAATGACCGCATTCATTTTGATGGGTCAAAGAAAATTAACGTCTCACGTCACTGATCTCTGTCACATATCTGTCAAGTAGCTCGAAAAAGAGAGAACCCGTTTAAATTAAGTATAATATCAGGTACTTGAACTAGTCCAGATACAGTATTATAACGTGTAGTGGAGCTCCGAAGCTAACGAAGCTAACTTACCTATCTCACTACATTACTGGTGGCCTCGTACGGTATCATAAATGGACTGTTATTCGTGTAACAATTGAATTTATCATGTTGGCATATCTGATCTTAACTGAAATTAGCTTAAGAGGGCAGATTGCTGTGTGAAACGCAGCGTTTTGCAGCTGTGGGGTTCAGAGAAAGTTTACAGTTGTGGTGTTTTTAGAGCTGAAATAACGTCAATGTGTTTCATTTTAAAGCTGAATTTGTACATCTGTTGTATAACTGAGGCTGGGTTTGTGGTAAAACGCTTTGATTCTGTTTAATCTGTGACAGAAGAGGGTTCTGTTCCCGCTCGGTTCTGATTCGTTCGAACGAGTCGTGTTTTAAATGGATAAACTGCTGTTTTGAATCTGGGATCTGTCTCGGGCCACTATGAAAATTGTTTTGTTACATCTGTAACAGTTAAAATAGTGCATTTTGACAGTTTTAATGAAAGAAAGTTGACCGGAATGTTCAGGCTAATCGCTAACACGCTAGCTGAAATAACGAGCAGCGATTGGTCGAAAGCCGCTGTTTGAAACGCTCTGATTCGCTGAGAGACGAGTGACGTGTCTGTCGTCACTTCCTCTGATGTCAGGTCGTAAAACCCACCCCGTTGCTGCTCTGTCATTGGTTGATTCAGTCACGTGACCCCGGAAATGAGTCTCGGTTCAACCGAAGCCTCCACTGTGTTTAAAATCGCTAAATGGAGCCGCCACTGTTCCCACAAAACTCATGTTTCATGCATAAAAGACGTGCTTTTTAAAGCAACGCCACGTTTAAGCTTTAAATCCGTTCAGAAATGTTGATTTGATCGAGTTTTCGCTGATGCTAATTTTAACCTAAGCGGCTAACAACCGGATATCAACAGAACGATCCACAGGAAGTTGTCATAGACTCCTGCTGGTATAAATAAGCTTACACTGCCACCTGCTGTTGAAAGAGGAGTATAACAGTTTTCCTGAAGGGGAGACTGATAATTCCTCATTTGTTTTTCTTTTTCTTTTTGTTAACACGACCTGGTTTATGAGTAACTGTTAAATAGCGAAATTCTGGTAAATGAAACTGCTTAAAAAGCGTTTAAAAAAACTAAAGTTGCTGTGAAACTTTTAGAAAAATTGCAGGTTTATTTAATGTTAAGTGCTTTAGAGTAAATGGATGTTTTCAAGCTTGCAAATGTGTCTGAAGTGATATTTTCAAGCTTGCCACTATTTCCAAAGTGATCTTCTCAAGGTGGCAAATGTGTCTGAATGGATGTTTTCAAGCTTGCTAAGGTGACTTTATGGGATGTTTTCAAGCTTGCCACTATGTCCTAAGGGATGTTTTCAAGCTTGCAAATGTGTCTGAAGGGATGCTTTCCAATGTGTCTGAAGTGATTTTTTTCAAGCTTGCCATTCTGTTGAAGTGATGTTTTCAAGCTTACCAATATGTCCAAAGTGATTTTTTCAAGCTTGCCACTAACTCAGAAGGGATTTTTTCAAGTTTGACAATATGACTCAAGGGATTTTTTCAAGCTTGTCAATATGTCTGAAGGGAGTGATTTCAAGCTTGTCACTATGTCTGAATGGAGTGTTTTCAAGCTTGTCACTATGTCTGAATGGAGTGTTTTCAAGCTTGCCAATGAATCTGACGTGATATTTTCAAGCTTGTCAATGTGTCTGAAGGGATGTTTTCATGCTTGACACTCTGTCTGAAGTGATGTTTTTAAGCTTGCCATTATGTCCATAGTGATGTTTTCAAGCTTGTTACTATGTCCAAATGGATGTTTTCAAGCTTGCAAAAGTGTCTGAAGGGATATTATCAAGCTTGTTAATGTGTCTGAAGTGTTGTTTTCAAGCTTGCCACTCTGTCTGAAGTCACATTTTCATGTTTGCCACTTTGTCCAAAGTGATGGTTTCAAGCTTGCTAAGGGATGTTTTCAAGCTTGCAAATGTATCTGAAGTGATGTTTTCAAGCTTACAAATGGATCTGAAGGGATGTTTTCAAGCTTGCCAATGTGTCTTAATGAGATGTTTTCAAGCTTGTCAATATGTCTTAAGTGATGTTTTCAAGCTTGCCACTATGTCTGAAGGTAGTGTTTTCAAGCTTGCCAATGTGTCTGAAGTGATATTTTCAAGCTTGCCACTATTTCCAAAGTGATCTTTTCAAGGTGGCAAATGTGTCAATGTCAATGTCAATGTCAATTTATTTATATAGCACATAAAAACAACAAAAGCTGACCAAAGTGCTTTACAGTTAAGACAGATTAAAATAAAAAAAAAAGAGTAAAAATGCATCTAGTGCCACTCAAAAACATAAGTTAACAGTAAAAACAACACACAACAACAATAAAATCAGCTCAACTTGTTCTCAGACTCTGCGTGGATGAAATGCCAAGGAATACAGATGAGTCTTGAGCAAAGATTTAAAAGTCTCAACAGTCTGAGCGGTCTTTAAATTCTCAGGTAAACTGTTCCACAGTTTTGGAGCAGCAACCGCAAAAGCCCGATCACCTCTGGACTTAAGTTTGGATCTGGGGACATCTAAGAGGAACTGGTTGGTAGACCGGAGTGCTCTTACTGGAGTGTAAATGTTAATGAGATCACATAAATATGACGGGGCCAGACCTTTTAAGACTTTAAAAACAAGCAATAAAATCTTAAAATCAATTCGGAAGTGGACAGGAAGCCAGTGGAGAGAAGCCAGGACAGGGGTTATGTGTTCATGTTTTTTAGTTGCTGTTAAAAGACGGGCTGCTGCGTTCTGGACACATTGTAAACGATGCAAAGATGATTTGTCTAAACCAACATACAATGAATTACAATAGTCCAAACGAGATGTGATAAAAGCGTGAATCACCTTTTCAAGGTCTCTGAAAGGGAGACTAGACTTCACCTTGGCAATGAGTCTTAGCTGGAAGAAACTGGATTTCACAACTGTATTTATCTGTTTGTCTAATTTAAAAGCACTGTCAAAAATAACTCCCAGATTCCTGACATTGGAGTGGCTGTATGAAGCCAAGGGGCCAAGCACATTAAGGGTATTACATTTACCAAAGCTGATGACTTCCGTTTTATTTTCATTTAGATTCAGAAAATTTAGTTTTAACCAGACTTTAATGTCATTTAGACAGTTCAAGAGTGGATCCAGTGAAGTGACCCTGTCTGACTCAATCGGAAGATATAACTGAGTATCATCAGCAAAGCAGTGAAAAGGGATGTTGTGTTTTTTTAAAAATGGACCCCAAAGGCAACATGTAAAGATTAAAAAGCAATGGACCTAAAATAGACCCTTGAGGGACCCCACAGATCAGAGGAGCTGGAGATGAAGAGCATATCCCTAAATGAACAGAAAAACTCCTGTTAGTCAGGTAGGATCTAAACCAGGATAGAACTGTGCCTTTGATACCAACCACCTGCTCCAGTCGTGACAACAAGATGTTGTGGTCCACAGTATCAAAGGCAGCAGAAAGGTCTAAAAGCACTAAAACAGCAGAGCTTCCTGCATCAACAGTTAAAAGAAGGTCATTAAAAACTCTTAAAAGGGCTGTCTCTGTGCTGTGGCCTGATTTAAAACCTGACTGGAATTTTTCACCAATGCTGTTGGCAGTTAAAAACCTCTTAAGTTGATTAAAAACAACTTTCTCCAAAATTTTCGACAGAAAAGGCAGTTTAGAAATAGGTCTGTAATTTAAGAGCAGTGTTGGGTCGAGGTTTTTCTTCTTTATGAGTGGCTGCACCACAGCATGTTTAAAAGTGTTAGGATTTGTGGTCGGAGCGAACCCAGAGTGCAGAACAGGGACTCAACTCGGCAGTATATACAAAAATAAGTTTTTAATGATGAATGAAAAGTACAAAATAAATATGCTGACGGGGCAGCAAAACTTACATAAACAAGGAGGGAGGCACGGGGAACTCAGGAGACACGAGGAACTCGAGGAACCAGGAAGAAAAGGAGAGACTCAGGAGACTCAAGGAAGCACACCCAACGAAGACGACCCGACAAAGGACAAGACAGAATAGGG
>NC_056498.1:93658295-93660158 GCF_014905685.2 Nematolebias whitei
TTTTCAAGCTTGCCAATATGACTCAAGGGATATTTTCAAGATTGTAAAAATGTCTGAAGGAACATTTTCAAGCTTGCAAATGTGTCTGAAGGGATGTTTTCAAGCTTGCCTATGTGACTTTATGGAATGTTTTCATGCTTGTCAATGTGTCTGAAGTGATGTTTTAAAGCTTGCAACTATGTCTAAAGTAATGTTTTCAAGATTGCCACTATGTCTTAAGGGATGTTTTCAAGATTGTAAATGTGTCTGAAGGGATGCTTTCCAATGAGTCTGAAGTGACGTTTTCAAGCTTGCCATTATGTCCAAAGTGATGTTTTCAAGTTTACCCCTCTGTCCTAAGGGATTTTTTCAAGCTTGCCACTATGTCAGAAGGGATTTTTTTCAAGTTTGACAATATGACTCAATGGATGTTTTCAAGGTTGTCAAAATGTCTGAAGGGATGTTTTCAAGCTTGCCACTCTGTCTAAAGTGATGTTTTCATGCTTGCCACTTTGTCCTAAGGGATGTTTTTAAGCTTGCAAATGTGTCTGAAGGGATGCTTACCAATGTCTCTGAAAGGATGTTTTCAAGCTTGCCAATATATATGATGGGATGTTTTCAAACTTGCCTATATGTTTGAAGTGAAGTTTTTAAGCTTGCCACTATGTCCAAATGGATGTTTTCAAGCTTGCAAATGTGTCTGAATTGATTTTTTCAAGCTTGCTAAGGTGACTTTATGTGATGTTTTCATGCTTGTCAATCTGTCTGAAGTGATGTTTTCAAGATTGCCACTGTTTAAGGGATGTTTTCAAGATTGTAAACGTGTCTAAAGGGATGCTTTCCAATGAGTCTGAAGTGTTGTTTTCAAGCTTGCCACTATGTCCAAAGTAATGTTTTCAAGCTTGCAAATATGTCTGAAGGGATGTTTTCAATCTTGTCAATGTGACTTCATGGGATGTTTTCAAGCTTGTCAATGTGTCTGAAGGGATGATTTCATGCTTGCCACTCTGTCTGTAGTGATGTTTTTAAGCTTTCTACTATGTCCAAAGTGATGTTTTAAAGCTTGCAAATGTGTCTGAAGGGATATTTTCAAGCTTGACAATTTGTCTGAAGGGGTTGTTTTCAAGCTTGCCACTTTGTCTGAAGTGCTGTTTTCAAGCTTTTCACTATGTCTGAAGGGATGGTTTCATGAATGCCAATATGACATTATAGGATGCTTTTAAGCTTGTCAATGTGTCTAAAGGTATGTTTTTACGCTTGCCAATGTTTCTAAAGCAATGTTTTCAAGCTTGAAAATGTGTCTGAAGAGATGTTTTTAAGCTTGCCAATGTCACTTCATGGGATGTTTTCAAGCTTACCACTATGTCCTAAGGGATGTTTTTAAGCTTGCAAATGTGTCTCAAGGGATGCTTTCCAATGTATCTGAAGTGATGCTTTCAAGCTTGTTAATGTTTCTGTAAGGATTTTTCAAACTTGCCACTATGTCAGAAGGGATTTTTTTCAAGTTTGACAATATTACTCAATGGATGTTTTCAAGGTTGTCAATGCATCTGAAGGGATGTTTTCATGCTTGCCTCTCTGTCCAAAGTGATGGTTTCAAGCTTGCTAAGGGATGTTTTTTCAAGCTTGCCAATGTGACTTAACAGGATGTTTTGAAGCTTGCCAATTTGTCTGAAGTGATGTTTTCAAGCTTGCAAATGTATTTGAAGGGATGTTTGTAAGCTTGCCAATGTGACTTTATGGAATGTTCTCAAGCTTGTCAATGTGTCTGAAGTGATGTTTTCAAGCTTGCCACTGTCAGAAGGGATTTTTTCAAGCTTGCCAATATGACTCAAGGGATATTTTCAAGATTGTAAAAATGTCTGAAGGAACATTTTCAAGCTT